>NC_062288.1:107555653-107863682 GCF_902655055.1 Lutra lutra | reverse complement strand
CTAAGCCCTGTCTCTCCTCCCACTTCTGGGGAGAGCTTACAGCGCCGATGCTGGTGGCTCTTCGGGGCTCCAGCCCTTGCCCAGCGCCAGCCTGTCCCTGCCCCATGAGCCACGCCCTGCTTCACCCCTTCCCGGGGTGGCCAGCTGCGGCCCTCGGCCCCCCAGCCTCCTGGCCCTCAGTCACGTCATCTGCTCTGTGGTTGCCTCAGCTCTCGGCTGTGGCTTTTCCCAGAGAACATTTGCAGACCCCAATTCCAGGACAGGGGTTCTCAGGGTCCCAGCCTGTTACCTACTAGTTCTGCATGCTCTGGAGTGGGGCCCAGCGGGGGTCAGGCCCTCCCACCGGGCGGGGTTAACGTCTGCCATCCCCACCGCCGTGCACAGACGCCCCGGAGACAGACCCAGGTCTCACATGTCATTAGACCTGCTGCCCAGCCTGGCTCTTGGCCGCGGCACGGAACACCATCCGTATTTGGGTTTGATGGAGCAGTGACGTGGAGAGAAGAGAAACGTGCATTTGCACTGTGTTTCCCCGGCTTCGTGAGACTCCCCGAATGGAGGTCTTAACTGAAAAGCAAGTTGATGGCATTTTCGTCTGTGGAGATGAAACCTCATCCTGACCCTACCTGCCCCTATAACACCGCCCAGACTTCTGACCCTGCCACTGGCACCGGCAGCCGCCCACTTCTCTGTGGGCTGCGGGGAGAGGAGCTGCAGGACAGAGGGAAGTGTGGCCTGACTCCCTCTAATTTGTGATTCTGGTCTGGCAGATGGCTGCTCACCCCATAACGCTCGAGTGCGTGGAGGCCGAGAACGGGCTGGAAGTCGGCTGGGTCTCTGCTGCTTGCCTGCCAGCTCGGGACCCGAAAGCTCTCTGTTTCAGGGCTGTGGGTCCGTGGTCGCCAGGCTGCCCCAGGGGTCTGCTGGGTCCTGGAGCGACGCCCAGATGGGGCAGGACCTCCAGGAGGGCCGGTCACGGGAGGCTGGGACAGCTCAAGGGAACTGTTTCCAGGAGTAATCCTAACTTTGACATCTCTGTGAGAGAAAGTCATTCTTGGTATCGTGACAGCGTTTTGTGGACGTCCCACGATGCCCATTCACAACTGGTCTGCCTGCTCACTGAAGGGTCGGGAGCCATTCAGAGGTGCCTCCGAAGGCAGAAGCACCGTGTGCGGGTGCTAGATGAGCCTCAGAGGGATGCTGGCCCTGCGTCGGGGACGTCTCTGCACCCTGGAGCCAGAGACTCAGCCGCGTTCGGAGGAGACCCACAGCCCGCGGTGCCGGAGCGCAGC
The DNA here is from genome assembly GCF_902655055.1 of Lutra lutra. Lineage (NCBI taxonomy): Eukaryota > Metazoa > Chordata > Mammalia > Carnivora > Mustelidae > Lutra > Lutra lutra. Next base: position 107,862,390 of record NC_062288.1, on the reverse strand, counting down.
CCTCTGCCACTGAGTCCCTCTGCAGCGGACCTTCCCGACCACCGCCTGCTTGTGGACAGACGGACAGCTCTGTCCGGCGGTCCTTGGAGAAGATAAATGGAAGCACGAGTTGATGTCGGAAGGGGCTTTGAACGCAGAATGTCCTGCAGCCCCGCGGGGGAAATCGGGGCCTGCCTGGGGTTAGAGAGTGAGCGGGCTCCGTCCCAGACGGGGTTACCCTACCAGCCCGGCTGTGCGTGCCCCCTCGTCTCCCTTTTAAGGAACCTGTTCAAGAACCAAAGGCCCGTGTGATTTTCTTATTCTGAAAGAGTGCAGAGAGGGACAGGAACATTCTCATGCTCCAGAGTGATTTCCGTTCTAAATATGCCATTTATCATCTTTTAGTAGAAGTCGCATTTTTTAATCTATAATTAAATCTAGAATGTGTAGTTTTTTTTGAAGGCCCTCATGGATTTTTGACTTTATTCTAAAAACTGAACGAGTGAAAGGATTTCCAGCTTCCGTTTGGTGAATTGTCCCACTTACAATCCCCGCCTTGACACCGTGAACTCCCAAGCACCCATGACCTGGCCGGCGGGCTGTGTGGCTGCCATCGCGCTCCCTCCAGCCTGGCATAGCCCTGGCTGTCTCTCTGTCCTCACTGGCCCCACGGCCCGCAGCCTCTAGGCCCCTGCTGTGCTGAGCTGACACGTACCTCGCACCCAAGAGCCTTGGGTGCTGGAGGCCTGCAAGCCCAGGGCTGGTTCGTGTTGTCCTTCCTGCAGGTGGGCCCTCTGTAGACCGTTCTGGGGCTCCGCCATGACCTTCTATCCTTGGTTCTGTGATGGAGAAATGCTTGTGGGAAAACACATCTGCGGCTGACTAGGGTGATTCTCCTGGTCTTCCATCCAGAAGACCCCATCCTGGCTCTTGGGGCTGGAAGCAGGATAGAGGCTGGTGCCCTGTGGAACCGTGGACTCGGCCACTAGAGGGTAGGAATGGCTTACCTGCCGTGCGCTCCTTTTCACCCAGGCTGCCAGGAGGCTTGTCTCTACACTGTGGGCCCCTCAGGAGCATCTCTCCCCCAGGACGATATGTCAGGTGGTACCGTGTCCTTTGTCACATCCTGTCCTGTGCCTGTCATGTGGACCCTGTCATCCGTCACACCGTGTTGTATCCTGTCCCTGCTCCCCTTGCCTTCCAGTGCTTTCTTCTCTAGCCCCTGCTCTTGGTGAAGCGAAGTCTCTGTGTCACCACATGTGAGTTCCTGGGTGAGCTGCTCTGTGCCCCCATCTCCACTCTGTGACCCCGTGTTCCCAGAGATACCAGATAACCGGATGGGTCTGTGATACATTTAACGTGAAGCGTACAGAGAGCGGATGGAAGTTCCTTTCCGGCACCAGCTGGGGACAGTGTGATTGAGCCGGTGGTCCGTCTGGTCATCAGGAGCGTGGGCTTTTCTCTTCCAACCCCTACCAGCAGCAAATGTCCCAATGTCCCTCACAGATGAACTTCCAGAAGTGGCTGAAATCAAGAATTCCAGGTCATGTAGAAGAAGACAGGACATGAAAAAGAACAAGGGTTGTTCCTAGAAAGGTGGGGCCATTGGCACCTTTCAAATACAGTGTCTTTCTCTGTGTAGACAGTTCTGTCTGTGTAGACAGCTCTCTCTCTGTGGATGGTGCTCTCTCTGTGTGGATGGCTCTCTCTGTGTAGACAGAGAGCTCTCTGTGTGGACGGCTCTCTCTCAGATGCTTTACAGACAGAAGCACAGTGGGCATTCATCCTGGGACAGTCCTGGCAGTGCCAGTCACCATGAGTTGGTGCCTTCCTGCCCCCTGGTCCTCCGGAAAGTGCCTTCTCCTCCCTCTCCTGGAGCACAGAGGTGTAGGGCCACTCGGCCCGGACAGGAGCACACAAGGCCACGTTAAGACAGAAGCCCCCACTCCTGTCCTTCCAGGTCTGCTGGGCCTCGTGCCCTGTGATGGGGAGGGAGCAGGGGAGGGCTGAGGCCCCGAACCCCTGGCAGGTGCTGGGCCTCACCGTCCTGTGGGGTACAGGTACGTGGGGGAGCTTGGTCGGGAGCACCCGCTGCTTGTCCCCAGGAGTCTGGGGCGGACAGAGGACGGAGCCCATTCCTGTGGTCCCACCGCTCCCCCCAGCCCATGGCCTCGGCTTCTCAGCTTTCTTTCGGGAGCCTTGTCTGGTCATGGGGATGGCCAGGGCTCAGGTGCCCTGGCTCCAAGCTCTCACGTGTCTTCAGATTGGGTGTGAGGTGAGCCAGGTTAAACCAAACTTTCCTCGTGCATCTGGCTGTTTTCCACTGGACTGTGCAGAACTGACCCCGTGTTCTGCCATCCTGCGCTGTGAGGGGGCTCACGCTCTGCTTGGAGGCAGGGGCCTGCCTGTGGCTGGCGTGCACACATGCTTGCAATGCCACCGTCCCCGGAGACACTGCCCATTGGTGGCCCTGGGAATGCAGAGCACAGGGGCTGAGACCCGGGAGCTGCTCCCGAGGGCCCGGCATGTGTGCCCAGAGCTGCAGGTGCGGCACGTCGGACTGCGGTGAACAGTGGCCCGCAGGGAACCCGCACACACGGGGCACTCGTTCGCGGAGGGCGGCAGGTGGAGTGTGTTTTAGGTTTGTACCTAACCTGCCCCAGAAGACCTGCTGGGTCTTAGCCTGAGCAGCGGAGCTGAGTGTGCATGTGTGCAGATGTGTGTGCACGTGTGTGTGGTACATGGACAGGTGTGCAGGCGAGCTTGATGTGAGCTTGTGCATGAATGTATGTCACGTGTGTGTACAGGTGTGTGGCATGTATGCGATGTGTTTAGTGTGTCTCGTGTGTACAGGTGAACGCACGTAGCGTGTGTGTGCGGGTGGTGTGTGCAGTCACGTGTGTGTGTGCGTGTGCTGGGTGTATGTGCGTGCAGGTGTGTGTGGTGCGTGTCCGAGGATGCAGATCGGCCGTTAGCTAACTAGGTGCTAAGTGACATTGTGCTGAGCCTGGGAGCAGCCCGGGTGCCCCCGTCCCTGACAGGTCCCGACGGTGCCGGAGGAGACAGCGGCCTCCGTCTGCGCGTCACGTTGTGTCCTGGCCCCAAGGAGCTGGTGGCTGCGGCCCAGGCTGAGTCAGGCGGCGACTCTGATCCCTATTCTGGTTCTCCTAGAGTGTCTTTCGGGGACCCCACTTTCCCCACGCACAAGGTCTGGTCCGCACCCCTCCCTGGAAGGGTGAGGTCGCCGTGCCATTGCTCCCGGGCTGCTCTGGTGCCGGAAGCTGGTTCAGGGCCTAAATTTCCGCAACTGGACCTGGCGCTCAGGCTCCGCGGGCTCTGGCCTTCTCGCTGAAGCAGGGACGGTGTTCTGGTGTTTCCGAGCTCACGGCTGCTGCACGAAGGGCCGCAGCCCTGGCTCTTTGGAACTTGCTGTGGTCCAGAAGTTGGACGCTTCCCAGGGAGCAGACAGGCCCGCGCCATTAGCCGCTTGCACTCAGAGCGGCTCGGGTGACAGTGACGTCAGTGTCTCAGTGGGAGGACAGCCTCTTTTGGACCCGGGGCCGGGTCCTTCCAGCGCTACACCAGGCGGCCCTGGGTGTTTGTGGCTGGAGGTCATGGTGCTGGTGAGGAAGGAGCCCTTTGCCACGGTGCTGTCCACCACTCTTCTAACCACATGCAGTGGCTCCAACCATGGAAACCTTCCCTCCATGGCCTCCTCTGGGTCCGCAGCCAAAATGTTCTCTGGAAACCCCGCAGATGGGGCCTCTGAGCTCCCACCGTGGCGTGGCAGCCACGGCATGATCTGCCCTCCCCTTGAAACGGCTTCGGCCTGGAGGAGATGACTCCGTGGGCCTCCTCTCTGCAGAGGCTCATGTGTGTCAGCCCACTCCCACAGGACACGCGGCGGCCACAGTGTGTGTGGAGAGCCGCCCTTGGCTTCGTCCCGTGGTGACCCAGATCCACCCTTGTTTCTCAGCGTCTCAGTCGCCTGTGCGTGAGCCGTGGCAGAGGCGGGTGCACGTCTCTAAGCGGAGCCGGGGGCTGGTTCTGTCCTTTCACTTTGCGATGCGGCTGTAGTCGGGCCTGGCTAAGCAGCGGGCGCAGCGGCCTGTCCCGGCCCAAAAGCGAGCCCGTGTCAGCTCACGCTGCACGGACGTGGGCTTTGTCCCCCAGTGACGTCAGGAGCATCGGGCCACAGAGGCCATGAGGCGGTTTGGAAGCAGGAGGCTGGAGCACAGGTCCAGGCATCCCTCCGCCGCGAGGCTGACGCGGCCTCTCCCCATGCCATTCACACGGATGTGATGAGGATGCTTAGGCCGTGTCCAGCAGCTGGGCTCGTGGGAGTGACGACTGGGGTTACCGCCCATAGTGGGTAGAATGCTGTCCCCAGAGCCACGTCCAGGTCCCAACCCCAGGACCAGAGACGCAGCCGTACTTGGAAAGGAGGACCCTGTAGATATCATCACATCGAGGTGGGTCGTACGGGGTTGAGGTGGGTCCTGGTCACAGAGAGGGAGCTGCCATGTGAGGACAGAGACGCACAGGCTAAGCCTGCGTCACAAGGGGGCAGCGAAGGGGGAAGGCTGGCCGGCAGACTCCAGGAGCTAGCCGCGGCAGGAAGATCCCCCCGAGCTCCCAAGGGAGCGTAGCCCGGCGCACGTGCGTGGTGGGAGTGTGTGTGTCCGGAGCCGGCGGGCCGTGTGCTTGCTGAGACCATCCGCGGCAGCACCGGCTCCGGGATGAGCCCGGTCAGCCTGAAGCGGGGATGCTGAGCTGCCCAGCGCAGTGGGTTGTGGTCTCATCCCTATAACCGGCTCCTGGTTGGTTATTGAGAAAACCCTGACGTGCCGCGCCGTAGGTCTGCGAGACTGAAGCTTTCTGCCCAAAAAGGCTCATTGCTTAGTCATGGACGAGGCCAGCAGGGCCCACGGCAGCCGTAGGAGACCTCGGGGCGTGTCCTGCCCACAAGGAGCGGAACCACAGCCCCTCTGCGGGCCGCCAGAGAGACGTCCGTCTGCCCTGCCCAGCGCTGCTTTCACGTCAGCCGAGCTCAGTGTCGGGGTTTCCTGCCGTGGGTCACAGGGAGCGTTCACACGTGTGCTCACTTGGCAGGGAGGCCGTGTGGACAGATGTCTTCCTGAGCTGCCTGGTCGGAGTACCGAGCAGGCCGGGCCAAGTGTCCGTTCACAGGCAGCATGGCAGGGACGAGCCCCGGGCCCCACCTCCGCCCCGGGTCCCCTCAGCTCCGCCCCGGGTCCCCTCAGCTCCGCCCCGGGTCCCCTCTGCTCCTCCACGGTCACTGCCCTTGGCACCTGCCTTTCTTCTCCGGCCTCTGTTTTCGCCACTGCCTTCCCAGAACTCGAAAGAGCGGGGAAGGGGAAATCCTCTGGCTCTGGCTACACCGCGTCAAGCCTGGAGCCTGGCCGCCGTCACCGTGCGGGGCCAGGCAGGGAAACCCTCCCGCTCACCTCTGTCTTCCTCGTGCCCCAGGCACATGCACGGGCAGCAGGACAGCCCGGGTGCAGGAACAGTGATGCCACCGCAGACCTGGCCTGGTCCGTGCTGCTGTGTGGTCTCGGGCAAGTGACAGCCACTCTGGGCCACAGGGTGAGTGAGAAGCCGGCCCCTGGGACATGGGAGAAGTGAGTGAATGAGGAGTCGGGGGCTCAGTGCCAGGCCCGACGGCTGTGAGATGCAGAACCCGGCTACAGCTGTCACCCCAGCCGGGGCCACCTTACCCCCCCGGGCCCTGTCCGTCCCCTCAGCAGATGTTTACTGAGCCCCCACTTAGGGACAGACTTCGTATGAGCTGCAGGGAACCTGCCACCTGCCGGGCCTGCCCTTCTGGGCTCGGGATCTCGGGGATGTCCATGCGCACACGTGTAATGAGCAGAGGGGGGCAGGGCAGGCCTGGGACCCAGCGAGGGATGTGGGAGCACACCCTTGACAGCACGAAGGCCGTGCCCAGTGGGAGGGGTGCAGGCACCGTGCAGCTGCACTGTAGCCTGGGGGACATGGCGGGTGGGTCCGTGACTGTTTCTTGTTCTTCACCTGAGTGAGGAGCTGGAGCGGCAAACGGGGGGGAGGCGGGGGTTCCTGTACCCACAGGCACCTGCGGGAGAGATGGGCCCCGGCTAGAGCCAGCCGAGAGGTGGTGGGCACAGAGGGGGTCCCCGGGGAGGCAGCCATCCCATCGTGGCCACTGTGTCCATCTGTGGCTCTTGCGAGGTTTACGAACTGTAAGGGCGCTCCGTGTCAGGTACGTGTGCCTCCGTTGGCTGTTGAGCTGGCACTTAGCAGAGGCCTGTGACCCCAGTTTCTTTCCCAGCGGACACTGCTGTCCCCGGTTCTGTGCAAGTCAGGCAAGTGTCCTCTTCACTTGAGAGAACACTGACCTGTGAACAATTAGAGGGGAAGCTCCATGATGATCCAGGCGTGTTAACGAAGTGACAGCCGTCTGCTGAATTCTCGGTTCGGTCACGATTGGGCACACTGGAAGCCCCTTCAGATTAAAAATACAGCGGGCAGAGTACAAGCGGGTTAGCAGGGTCACCGCAGAATCAGGCGCGCAGGAGGCCCATGAGGCAGAACCTTCCCCAGGAGGAGGTAGTTGTGTGAGAACTGACTTGAGATTCAGCCAGTAAAGGGTTAGTTGGAAATGTCCCCTAGCTGACCCCAGAGGCCCTTAGAAGGTTTTAAACGCTGACCCAGCCCTAGGCACATGGCAGAAACTTGGTTCTGTTGAAAATGAGTACAAGAGTGACTTACAAAGTGGTTCTTTGAGCCCGTCGTGTGGCTGGATGGTGGACGGGATGAGCACATGCTTCCCAGGACCCCAGGGCGCAGGCAAGGTCCTCTGTCTGGCAGTGGGACGGGCATCACGTGGTCACACACAGAAGTGGTGGTAGGTTGGGTGTGACGTGTCTTACAGAGCGTCTGTTAAGGAGACCTCCCGGGGTCTGGGGGGCGTGACTGCCTTCTGGGCGGTGATGAGCAGGTTGAGGGAGCCGGCAAAGCCGTGTGGGGTGGGAAGGCATTCCCGCTGAGGCAGGCACGGCCAGAGTGTGGTGCAAAGGGGGTGCTGGAAATCTGGGCTGGCGGTGGCCATCCTCCATGGGCAGCCAGAGAACGGACAGTGTGGAGAAACCAGGGAGAGTGAGTGCTGGGCTGTGGGGCTCGGAGCATGAACGCAGGCAGGAGGGGACAGTGATGGGGTTTGGAGATCGACGGGGCAGAGAGGAGGACGGTGAGGACAAAGTCAGGAGCGAGCGGCTGCCAGACCCGACTCTGTCCACATGGAGACAAGGAAGCAACGATGGACCCATCGGATGGGACAGGATGGGGCCGTGGTGTCTGCCACAGAGCCTGGTCTAGGGCAGAGGGTGTGGACCCCGGTGCCGCCTGTGGACACACCCGACGGTCCGGGAGGTGTGGGGCCCACCCCAAGGCCGGGCCTGCTCGGAGGCCACAGAAAGCATCTGAAGCATTCGCTGGACGAACTGCATCGTGGGAGAGAATGTGTGTTTGCCCCGGACCGCCCTCCCTTGCAGGTCCGGTGGTGGTTCCTCCTCCCTCCCTTCCGTCATCCCCATCCCAGCGGAGGTGACCCCAGTCCCTCTCGGGGTACGGGTCCATGCTGGCTTCCTTTGTAGGAGCAATGCCCGCCCTGTCACGTGCCCAGGAAAGGTCCAGGGGGATGCCTGAGAGCAGCACCACGTCGTCCCTTGTGGCCACCTCCACTTCACATGTCCCCAGCAGCCGGATTCCGAAGGGAGGCGTACCGGCTTCCACGCCGGCCCTGGGGTATCCCCAGATCTTCCTCAGCCAAACACTACTCACGCGACCGGAAGCTTACACTCAGCTTTCTGGAACACACTGTTACGTTTACACGCTTTTCTCTTACCACATAATCCGAGTGTCTTGAGCGACTTAGGACAAGACACACTAAGAGAGTTTGTTTCCTGCCACGTCTTCCTGCTCGGTCCCCGCAGAGCTCTTGTGTGTGGCAGCCCGAGCCCGCCCCGTCCCGCACTCTCCGCACACATCCCACAGCCGAGCTTCTGTACCGCTGCGGCACCGAGAGGAGAGGCAGGGCCTCCCCGTCTCCTGAACTCGTCCAGTGGAGCCCCAGATGGAGCCGCGGTGGCCGCTCTGAGCCCCGGGGCACCTTTCAGTCAGTTCCTCATGGGGCATCTGCCCCCACCACGAGCTTTCCCAGACCGTCACTGGTGTGAAGCCGGTCTCACACCCTCGTGCTCTCTGAGGTTCCCCCACAAGCCACCACACCTCTCCCAGCCGCAAACCCCTTTATGAAAATCACTTCCACTGGCCTCGTTCGTGGTTGAGAGAGTAACGCGCTCCCGAGTCAGTAACAGCAAGAAGACAGAGCTGTGTTTGTGACGGGTGACGCGCCCCGGGGGTGCTCAGAGGCAGGCATGGGTGGGGCCAGATGGCACAAGGAGGCAGGGGTGAGAGTCAGGCAGACACAGGTGCGTCTCAGGCCCTCTCAGCCCACACCCGGTGTCCTTGCTGGAGCAGCCTGGGGACGCGTGGCCCCACGGGGACATGGTGGCTCGAGAGGGCGGCGTGGCTGGCCAACTGTGCTGCTGTGACAGGTTCCCTCCAGAAGGCCCCCACGTGTGGCCAAGAACGGAAGACATCCACCCCCAGGATGACGACCCAAGGCTGCCCCCAGGAAGCATTTCTGGCCGTGAATTTCTGAACCAAATGTCACCGAATTCGTTATTTAGAAAACTGTCCCCGAAATCGACCACAAAACCCAGGGTCGTTGCTTTTAGAGGACTTCAGGGAAGGCTTTCCGTCAACGCTCACGATCTCGTTTTCACCGTCGGAGTTCTGCTCCATCCTGAAAAGAATGCCAGAAGCCAACGAACAAATGAACGGACATCAAAGGAGATCACTTACGATAAGAAAATGTTATGCATAATAAACATTAGCACGTGTTTAACAAAAAAATTTCCTCCAGTTGAAGTCATTCCCATGTTAACTCAGTCCTGCTGTCTAAGATAATACAATCTCTTTGAAACAGTCTCGGCTTTAGTGCCCAGGGACCTTTCCTGGATCAGAGGCCGAATTTCCATCACCTGATGAGCTCATCGGATGTGAGAGCCCCGGCGCGGACGGGGAGGGAGGACAGGAGTCTCTCCTGTCAGGGAGACAAAGAGGCAAACATCTATATCCTCCCCCCCACGCAGGAGTTATACCAGCTCCTTCCCGGCCTCCGCGTCTACATGGTAATCCTCGCAAATTCAGACGCGAGCGCTTCTGTTCCGAGCTGGCTTTGCCTGCAAAGCTGCGTGCGGACGCCTGGCAGCCTAGTCTGTCTGTTTAAGTTCGGCGTGTTTTGACATGTAAATTTACATGAGGCATATTTAATCAGTCACAATGATATGCTAATTGGATTCATCTGTGAACTGAATGAAAAGCACATTTGGAGAGAAATGAAGTGCACTTATTACCAGCTGAGGCACTTTGTGACCAGCATGGCGCACCATCGAAATGCCAGAGGATGAAGGGGCCAGGTACGCAGTGGGGACACACGACGGCCCTCGTGCCAGGAGCTCTTCTAGCTGCACGCTCCGCGAGTGCGTAGCTACTGCAACGGGCCTGTCCTCGTTCTCTTTGGGCCCGACCCTGGAGATCCCTCGGGACGCCACACACCAGAGAAAGCAGTAAATCCATGATGAGAGTGTGAGCGTGCACGCATGAACACACACGAGTGTGAGCACAGACGTGTGTGAGGGTGTGAATGCATGTGAGTGTGAGGCACGTGTGTGAGCACACCTGAGTGTACAAGCATGTGCGTCTGCATGTGAGCCTGGTGTGTGCACGAGTGTGTGGCTGTGCAGTGTGAGTGTGAGCACAGCGTGGACGTGTGAAGGTGAGTGGAGGCGTATGCGAGTGTGGAGGCATGTGTGAGTGTGCGAGCGTGTGTGAGCACTCGTGTGTGTGTGTGAGTGTGTATAAGCCTGCAGAGGGCAGGAGTGAGCCAGGAGTGACTTGTGCGAGCTGCTGTGTGAGCACTCGCAGGTGTGAGTGTGTGTGTGCAGCGCCGAGGACGGGCTTCCTTCCGGCCGGCCCCAAGTCAGTCGCAGCTTAGGGCGTCCGTGGGAGTGGAACTCAGACCAGGCCGGCTGGCACCCTCCTGCGTGCCTTCCCGCGGGCGCAGATGCCCGGGCTCCAGGATCCACCGGGCTAAGCCTTCGGGTCAGCAGGTGCAGGGCCAGAGTCTGCAGGCTCCCTGCCCCCGCACACCCTCCCTGCACATGGCGGCTGCCCCTGTTCTCTGGTTGGCACACCTCGCCTTCGTGGTCTGGGGTCAGAAACCAGCAAAGGGAGGCAAAACGCAAGCTCGTCTGGGTCAGGGGCCCCCATGGCCCTACCAGCGTCTCGCGGTCCTTCAGCCCTTCTCATCACACACTTGCTCACTTGTGCTCTGTGCGTGGCACGGGCAGTGTCTTCCTGTGCTCTTGTGGTTGGGGACGGACTTTGGAAGTCCAGCGGCCACTCCGCGTGAGGCCGTGGGCGTGAGTGGCCGGTCCAGTGCAGCTGCACGGGGACAGGGCTGGCGCAGCCTCCGTGTCTCTGGTGTCTTCCTGTGTGAACGTGACGGGGCAGGGATGGATAGATTTTCCTCTTCAGTACACAGGCCTGTGGGGAGGCAGGGGAAAGGATCTGCAAGGCAGGGGTCGGGGAGGGGGTGGATCCGCCCCAGCCCAGCCCTCGGGGGAGGGTCCGGTCATAGGACGCCCCCTGGCATGGCAGTGCCGCCTGTGCCTGCAGAAGGCTGGGGACCGCACAGAGAGCCTGTGGCACGTGGCTCTCCGAGCCCTCAGGAGAGGGGAGTCAGGATTGTTGCCGGCACCCTCTGAGTTCTCCGTGAATTATCGGAGGACTTCCTGGAGGCAGCCGGCTTGAGCCCTGAGGTCACAGTCGCCATCAACTTGCTGCTGCCGGTTAGGCTGGAAGATGCTGAGCTCAGGAGATGGTAACGAAAATGGCGTCCCCAGGTGCTCATGACCCCTGACTTAGTAAATGGTGGATTCTGTGAATTACGGGTGTTTTTGGTCCTAAGAGAATGGAGAAATCAAAGACTCGTTGCTTTTAAAACAGCCCATGAAAGTCTGCGTCTATCGAACGGTTGTACTCTTTTCACCGTGATTCTGTCAACAGCGTTTTACGTGGAACCTGTCTTAGGCCGCGTAAGGAGTGGTTTGGCTTGGGCACATCTTTCCGGAATTCGCTCATTTTAGGAGCCGGGTGCCTACTGCTCTGCTCTTTCTTTATTTTTGGGCTGACGAGAGGGGATGGTTAACAATGGGTGACGTGAGCCCGGGCACCCCCCTCTTTAAGCCGGCACAATGGTGGCCAAGCCGTGATGACTGAGCACCCGGCGTCTACCAGGCGGCGTTCTTTGAGATGAGCCAAGTGTCAGCCTCCAGCTTGCGGTGGGAACCACGAAGTTCACCGGGCTCCCTGAGAAGCTTCAGAGTCCTCCGAGGGTCCGAGGGAGCGAGTCCTGGCTTCGGGCCTGCGGAGTCTAGAGGAGGGAGTAGGAGACAGGGCAGGGGAAGGCAGGATGGGAGCAGGATCCATCGAGAGTGGGCAGCGAGGGCAGCACAGGGATCCCCCACCACAGTGCCCGGAGACGGCAGGGACAGGCGGCCAGCAGATGGAGGGGCTCAGGGGAGGCAGGGGGGAGGGCAGAGCAGCTCCGTTCTCTGGAGGAGCAGAGTGATGTCGACAGGAGGCAGTGGGAGAAAAGGCTGCTGGAGGGGATGGTGAGATGCGGCAGGTCTGGAAGGCTGGACGAAGAGGTCAATGGTGCTTTGCCTTCTGAGACTGGAGCCGGTGACCGTCTATCCCTCTCGGTGCACCCTTCCTGCCCCAAGAACGGTAGGAAGGTGGCCCCTAGGCACAGTGCCTGCCGTGCGACACCGGCTTGGACACGTCGGCTGCCTATATCTGCACAAGCAGACGAACACCTCACTCACACGGTTCCCCAGAAATGGAGGAGCGACCACCCAGCCCAGTACAGAGCGAAGCACAGAGGTTTCTGTCCAGGGACCCAGCCTCAGAGGGCAGAGGCGAGGGTGCTGTTCTCGTCACTCCCTTGTGACTCATGTGCCTATGAATGAACGTTCGAGGCTGCAGAGCCCTGGCACACTGCCCCGCCACTACGAGAATGTGGGTCTGAGGAAACGAGGACGGGCGGGAGAGACCTGGGGACGTGCAGAGGGAGAGGCGCCGTCCTCCTGCAGGTCTGTGTGGCCTCAAGAGAAGACGGGTCCACAGCTGCAGCGCTCCCACGTTACGGGGTCGGACAGGCATGGCTGTCCAAACAGAAAAGTCAAAGAACAGAGCCCAACCGTGTGCGTGTGTGTGCACGTGTGTGTGCGTGCGTGTGTGTGCGTGCGTGCAGGCATATGCGTGTGTGTGTACATGCCCTGTACACACAGGGACCTGCATGCATATAGGATCATTAGTCTTTACACGTGTGTTTTTAGGAGGAAAATGCCCTCGTGAGAGAGGTCTGTGTGCTACTCTGGCTGCCGTCCACGTCTGCCCGTCCTCTCTGTCCCTGTTACTGCCCTGTCCTGCCACCCCGCCTCATACTCGATGAGTGTCTGCCCCACATGTGTCCCAACGCCAGGTCTCTGTGCACAGCCCCAGCCTAACTTTCTGAAGTGCCACTTGGGTCAGGAAACTCCAGGTCACCCCACTGCTGAGCCTTGGCCGTCGGTCTGTCCGTCCAGTCCCAGGCACCAGCTACATGCTCCCCGGCCACAGCAATGTGCTGTTGGGTCTGTAGTTCTGTCACGGCACCCACGCCACTGTGCCCATAGACGGGGCCCTGCCAGCCCTTCCCCGAGCCTGTGATGTCACCTCAGCCCTCTCTTGGAGTTGCTGCCATCTGTTTTGGACGTTGTCATGTGTGTCCCTCCTTTTCTTCCTTGATCAAAGCCCACCTGTGGGAGGGAAAGGAAACTAACCACCTGCCTTGGCTCATTTTGTCAGTAAATACGGTGTGTGCTTGCCTGCTCAGGTCTGACTCCTGCGGCCGTGACTGTGCCACAGCTAAGCCGTGTCTCAGGGATGGCGTCCCTCTCTGTCCCCTGGAGAGGGCACCCACGTGTGTGAGGTACACTCTGTGTGGGGTAGGCACCCAGCTGACACAGGGGAACAGGTGCATTCTCATGGGACGGTAACGCACCCAGAGGCTCCAGGCAGCAGGGCGAGAGCTGGCCTCCCCTGCGTGTCAGCAGCTCCCTTCCTTGTCACTGGTCTGCCTCCTGCCCCTCTGCTTTGATCTGGAAGGATTAAGGTTAAATTAAAACGAAGCATGTGACGGATTTAGACGGACCTCTTGGCAAGCGTGTGGGGCTGGCACAGAGCTAGGGGCACAGCCCGGGAGGGAGGAGGAGGGCTTGGCTCTCCAGTGGAAGCTGAGGGATTCCGGCTAAGAAGGGCGTTCCCACCGCCCCGAGATGGGGATCCAGGAAACGTGCTGTAGGAGACCAGGCGCATCTCCACACATCTTCCCTCCGCGCCGACCGAGGTTGCTCTGCAGCTCCTGGATGCCCTCCACCCTGGGTGTCGGCTGCGACACTGCTGGGAGAATGTGCCGCAGGAGGAGGTCACGGACCGGCACGAGGTCCCCAAGGGCAGCGCGCTGCGACAGGCAGTGCCAGGGCTCCGGGACCCGGCACTTCCTCCGGGGGGGTCGCCGGCCAGCCAGCAGCTGCTCGCGAAGCCTTTGCTCTCCTGAGTGCTCGGGCTCCAAACGATGCGACGGAAGATTTCACTGCGTAATCTCCGAAGCGTCTTCCCCTCAGTGGAGCCTGGGGCGCACCGGCCGGGCCTGCAAGCTGCCTGCGCCTCCTCCTGCTTCCCCTCGGTCGTGTGCCCTGCTCTGTGCGTCTTCTCACCCATGCGAGTCCCAGAAACGCGGCGCCGGCCAGCTGCCCGCGGCCTTGCCCTGGGAGCCACGAGCTTTACACGGGAGAGTGGAGATCTGCAAACCTCACGAATGTAAACATCTTTCCAGTTCTCATTTTTATGATAAAAAGAACTTCATTCTCCGGCCTTTGGGAGCCTCCTGGCATAGGGACGAGCTAAGCTTTCCTTTCTCACAACTGTCTCTGCCAGAAACAAATGTAGCGACACTGCATGTGGTGGACGTTCCCCCGAAGCCGCAGCCTCTTCCGGCCGAAGCAGCCCCAGGTCTCCTCTGTGCGTGGCCTTTGGGGTTTGAGGCGTAAGCCCCCGGTCAGTGTGGGACACACACACGCATACGCACACGGGTGAGCTCAGTGCCAGTTTGATGGGTAGAACCTAGTTTTGTACTTAAAGTACGGGAAGTTACTTACAGACACGTAAGAGCGGCGAGCAGTCCGGATCCCAGCTCTGTCCAGGCAGTTGCCTGTGTCCCGCTCCATGCGCTCGTGGCCACGGTTTGCAGCTCACGGTCATTCCGGCTCCGAAGCGTCTCAGAGTGGCTTCCAGGCGCCCTTCTGGGGAGCTGTTATCCCTGAGGTACGCCCCTCGGTGCTGCCTCGTGGTTAGGCTGAGCATCTCGGGGCTTGTGTGCCTGAGAGCACGTCTCATCCAAGCTGCCCCGACGCCCCTGCTGGGGGACTCGTGTGGTTGTCTCGGCGGTGGCCGCCGTCCTGGCGTCCCACCTTCCCTGCTGCTGTCCCCACACACGGGCTCGTGGCTGGATTTGGTGTGCCGGCAGTGTCACCGGGACTCGGGGTCCGGAGCCCCGGCTCTCCCCATGGTTCTGAGCCGTGTCTTTGCTCCTCCCGCCGCAGCTGCCCTGATCCCCTCACAGGGGCTCTTTCTTTTGGGGTGCAAGTAATTTAGAACGGGCTCCAGAGTAGTCCCTGTTTAGTGGGCACACCAAGGACGCGCATCGGAATGCTGCTTTTTGTTCTTAATGTCTGCGGAGGCGAGCCTGAAGGGAGAGAGGGGGCAGGAGTCAGACGGGGACAGAGTAGCTGAGAAGAATGCCCCGCTCTGTCCAGGCCTCCTGCCCCTCTGTCCCTCCCGTCATCCCGTTCTCAGCCCCCGTCCCCCTGCGTCCCGCGTTCGCTGCCCGTCCATCCCCTTTCAGTCGGCTGCAGGCTGCTGTGCACAGGGCAGAGTCAGGAAACCGTGTGGTCTGGTCGGGTCGGCCTCAGCTTCCTCATGCTGGGGCCGACGGGGTCACTTGGGCGGCGAACTCCTTTTTGAGGATGGTGGTGCCATGATGAGCTATAAAACGTGAGCTCGGGCTTCTCTGGCTGGTGCGTCGTTGCCCATGGCACTGCGACCGCGTTCTTGCTTCTGCTGAGTCCGTCCTGGGGCCTTTCGGAATCGTCCGCAGCTGCAGGAGGGCGGGCTTGCTCTGGAGCCCTGGGATTCAGGACAGAGTTTCGTGAGCGGGTCTGTAAACGTCACGTTTCGTTTCCTGGCCACCTGTCCCTGCTCAGAAACGGGTCTCCTCGCAGCGGACCTTCGAGGAGGGGGGCAGACCCTCTCCCGCTGGGTGCCTTCTGCTGTCGATACCCGACGGCTCCCGTGGGGAGTCTGCGTGGGGACACGGTTTTGCCCATGAGTGTTTTTGTTGAAAAAACTCAGCATCCCTTTCATGTCAGGCAACAGGAGTGAAGTCCTGCTGCTCACCCGTCGCCAGCCTAGCAGGTCCGCAAGGCTGGACACGGAATCAGAGCGGAGGAGTAGAGACGACAGTCCCATCCGCACGGGGTGTGGAATCCTTGTGTTTCTTCCTGCAGCTCTGAGGCGCGCTTTCCCCTCGCGCCATGTGTGATCTCACCAGCCCTCCCCCCGCCCCCCCCCCCCCCCGCTGTCCTGCGCTTTCCTCGACGGCTGCAGAATGGCCAGATGATTCCCACACCTTCCAGAAACGTCATGAGTGTGTGTGTGTGTTTGGAGTTCACAAAAGAGGACGCCGCAAGCCTTCCCTCTGGCAGGGCCACGCAGCATAACATGGGTCTTCCCAGGCGCTTCCTTAGCACCTGTTTTCCAGCATGCGTGGGCCGCAGAGGCGCATGCCAGCACTTGCTTCCCGGCGCGCGGACCGCGCGCATCCCCTACCACAACCCGAGGCGTCAGCGAGACACTGACCAGGGTTCCCGACCAGCCATGTCTTGTCAGGTGTGGCTGTGTGCTCGGACCGGCAGCGTCCCTGTTCTCCGCAGTTTTCACCGAGGAGCGAGGAAAACCGACAAGGAACAAGTCAACAGCACATATTTGACCGTGAAGGAATGTGATGAAGATATTGAGAGCAACGGGTGCAAATGGAAATATTATATCCATTACGCTCAGTATTAGTTACAGTACGTGATCTTTCATTTCTTTCTGAATTTGTCATTCCTGCGGGTGGAGGGGCCTGACCTCCGAGGGCCCAGCAGCCGCACAGAGAGTGCGGGCAGAGTCACGCCTCTGCTTTCCCCACGCTCGCCCGGCTCTTGGGGCCTGCTGCTCTGCTCTGGCGGGACTTCTCGCCGACTGGAGTACTTAACTGGAACCGCCCTCCGTCGTCCATGTGCTGCGCCCCCGAGCTAACCACGAGCCATCTGATCTGTTCCCCAGCCCCGACGTTTCTGGCTCCTGGCTTCTCTGTGCTGTAAGTTTGGAAATTCACTCATTCATTCGTCTGGATGTGCGGTCTACACGTGATTTAGGTGCTTTGGGGCGTGTACTCCCTGGTGTGTCCTGCTACCAGATGGAGAAATGTCCCAGCACAGCTCACAGGTGAAAGCGCGTGTCCTCCAGAATCTCTTGGCGTCTTTAATTACAACCTCTCTTAATACAGGATGTCTCTCTGTTGACATTGAGCTCCTTGAAGGCCTAATACAGGGAACACCTGTACACGGAGAACTCAGAACCACGAGATTAGTACGTGCTCTGCAAGGTACAAGCATTAATAAAGGAACTAGACATGGTGTGAAGGGAGTCTGTCTTTTCAAACACAGACTTAATCATTCGCAAGAGGCGAAGAAGTACAGGAAAGAGTCGCGTGACAGGTAGCTGTTAGCAGAGACTGACACAGACCTTACAAGAACCAAACCCACATACACTTAGTTCCTTTTTTCTGGACCTAAGTAAGTGTTCATGTGTTTCTTTGGCTGTAGATTTCCCAAGAGGAAAAATATTGAGTATTTGTAGTTTTCAATTATTTCTTTATGTCAACAGTCTTAAGAACTACTTGGGGAAAATTAAATTTTTATACAATGTATTCTTATTCTTACTTTTAACTTCCTCTAATAATGAGTGGGTCTTTTTCAAGTGCCTCAGCTTTCCTCCTATTCCTGCAACAGTCCCAGCAAGCTTTCTCCCCTGCCCCAGGGCCTTTGCACTGCTCTTCCCAAAGCCTGGAATGTTTCCCCTTAGATATTTGCATAGCTCTGTACATACATCTGATTCTCACCTACATTATTTTCCTTCTCACTGAAGAGTTTCTTTTAACATTACTTTCAAGGCAGACCAACTGTTGATAGAATCCCTCGATTCTTGTTATCTGTAAAAGAATTTCTCCTTTACTTGCGAAGAATAATTTCACTGGATACAGGACTGCTGGGTCAGTGTGTTGTAACATCTTAGGTATTTAATTTCATTCTCTTCTTGCTTGCGTGGTTTCCGGAACAAAGCCAATGTAAGCTGCCCTTGCTTCTTGGCAGGTTAGGTGTTTTGTCTTTGGCTTATTCAAGATTTTCTCTTTGTCTTTGATTCTCTGCAGTTTGAATATAATATGCCAAAGCGTGGATGGGGTTGATTAATAATGATCGACGCTCTCTGAGCTTCGGATCTGTGGTTTACTGTCTGTCATTAGTTTTGAAATTTCTAAGCCATTATTATTTGGAATCTTTCTTCTGTTCCTTTCTTTCTTGTTCTTCTGGTCGTCCCGTTATGCATGCGGTGAACCTCTTGTAATGTGTCCCACAGTTCATGGATATTCTGTCCCATCTTGTCATTTTTCTTCTCTTTGCGAGGCCGTTTTAGGGGTTTCTGTTGACGTATCTTCAAGCTCGCTGGCTCTTCTGTTGGCCCCGCATAGGTTTACCCGTGAGCGCGTCAAAGGTATTCATTGTTTCTATTACATGTTTGATTTCTAGCATGTTCTCAGATTTTCCATTCCTCTGCTTGCATTATTCACTGTTACTACACGTTGCCCACTTTTTCTGATGAAGCTCTTAGCCTATTAATCATGGATATTTAAGTTTTTGGTCTGATGATTCCAAACTCTCTACCATGTCAGAGTCTGATTCTGATGCTTGCTTTGTCTCTTCACACTGTCTTTGTGGTTTTGCCTTTTATCTTGCCTTGTAGTTTTGTTTAAAGCCAGCCGTGACCTACCAGACAAAAGGAACAAGCAAATGGGCCTTTGGTGTGGGGTTTATGTTTATCTGGCCATGACTGGGCTCTGTTGACTGTGTGCCATGGCTGTAGGTGGCAGAGGCCAGAATTTCCTCTAGGGACCTTGTTTTGTTCCCTCCATTTTCTTTAGGTTTCCCTAGAGACTTTAAAGATAAGGTCTGAGCTGTGCAGTTCTTATAGCTCTAATTCCCCAGACGGACACTGTCGTGGTGAGGGGTGGAGGGACGGGAAATTATAGTCCTGTGATCACGTCTTATAGTCTTTGAGTGGCCAGTGCCTGAGGCTGTGACCTTCACATGCACCTCTCAGCCCTCTTTCTTTCTCCCTGAGAGATACGGGTGGGACGGAGGGGCTGGAATGGGCTCTGTGGAAACAGACTGTTGATGGATGAATGGATAAAGAAAATTTGGCACACACATACACACACACACACAATGGAATATTGCTCAGCCATAAAAAGGGAACTCTGCCATTGACAACAACATACGTGAAGTTTGAAGGCATTATGCTAAGATAAATAAACCAGCATTTATAAGGTTATAAATGATAAAACATTATATTTGTATCTTTGAGATGTTACAAATGTTATGTATTAATATACACTATACATTTATAGGTAAACACTTTGTATTACATGTGTTGTAAGATTTTATCACTTAATATGTAGTATTATATTTGAGTACTAATCCTTTGTCAGTAAATTCTATTATGCTACGAAAATAAAGATACTGCTTATCTTTTATCTTTCTATATGGTATCTTTTGCACAGAATTTTCTAGAAGTCAGGCTTATCAAATTGATCGATACTCGCTTTATAGTTTGGGCTTTTTGGGTCTCTGTTGTAGTGTCTTTCTTTATAGTGATGTCACAAAAATAATTGCTAGTATCCTCTTCCAGAATTTTAGGCTTTAATCTATCTGGAATTTTTTTGCTGTTGTTGAGAGATAGAATTTTTTTTAATTTTTAATTTTTTATTAACATATAAGGTATTCTTAGCCCCAGGGGTACAGGTCTGTGAATCACCAGGTTTACACACTTCACAGCACTCACCATAGCACATACCCTCCCCAATGTCCATAACCCCACCACCCTCTCCCGACCCCCCTCCCCCCAGCAACCCTCAGTTTGTTTTGTGAGATTAAGAGTCTCTTATGATTTGTCTCCCTCCAGACCCCATTTTGTTTCATTTATTCTTTTCCTACCCCCCAGAACCCCCCACGTTGCATCTCCACTTCCTCATATCAGGGAGATCATATGATAGTTGTCTTTCTCCGATTGACTTATTTCGCCAAGCATAATACCCTCTAGTTCCATCCACATCATCGCAAATGGCAAGATTTCATTTCTTTTGATGGCTGCATAGTATTCCATTGTGTATATATACCACATCTTCTTTATCCATTCGTCTGTTGATGGACATCTAGGTTATTTCCATAGTTTGGCTATTGTGGACGATGCTGCTATAAACATTTGGGTGCACGTGCCCCTTTGGATCACTACGTTTGTATCTTTAGGGTAAATACCCAGTAGTGCGAATGCTGGGTCATAGGGTAGCTCTATTTTCAACATTTTGAGGAGCCTCCCTGCTGTTTTCCAGAGTGGCTGCCGCAGCTTGCATTCCCACCAACAGTGTAGGAGGCTCCCCTTTCTCCTCATCCTGCAAGATAGAATTTTATCTCTGTCCCCGTAGTCAACTGTCCTAGTACCTTTTACTAGGTGGTTTAAATATTCTCTCTTCCTCTGACCGGTGATGTCACATTTGTTCTGTGACATCATATATGTTGTATACCCCAGTCCCACATGCAGATACTATCTTCCTAGCTTCTGAGTTTTGCTGTTGATTGTATTTGTCCATCTTGCCAAGATCGTGCTTGTCAAGTTCCCGAGAAAGACTGATGAGATTCTTCAATCAGGGTTCTGTTTATCACATAGCTTAGTTTGGACAGAATTAGCACATATCCAATCTTGGGTCTTCCCATCCATGTAACATGGTGAATTTAGGCTTTTATTATCATTTATTGGGTTATTCCTTTCTCGTATTAGTTTTCCTTTTAAGTTCTTAAAATATTTTGTAAAGTTTTTTGAAGTCCTGTAATGTGAGTGGATTATTTTTAAATTAATTTCTAGTCATTTAAAAATGTTTAAAATTATTATCATATAGCAATTATAGAAAACAATGCTTTTCAAGATTTTAAAAATAGCTACCTTGTGATCCAGCAATTTCACTTCTGGGTATTTATTTAAAAAAAAAAAACCCCAAAAGAAAAATAAAATCACTATGTTGAAGAGATAGGTCACCTGTGTTCAGTGAAGTGTTATTTAAAATAGCCAATATGTGGAAACAGACTGTTGATGGATGAATGGATAAAGAAAATTTGGCGTGCGCGCGCACACACACACACACACACACAATGGAATATTACTCAACCATAAAAAGGGAACTCTGCCATTGGCAACAACAAACATGGAGTTTGAAGGCATTATGCTAAGTTAAATAAACCAGGCAGAGAAAGACAAATGCTGTATGATCTCACTAATATGCGGAATCTAAAAAACCAACCTCATAAAATGGGAAAATTGTGGTTGCCCGGGGCGGGTAGGGGGAGGTTGGGAATGGAGAGATGTTGGTCAAAGGATACAAACTTACAATTACAAAATGAGTAAGTTCTGGGGATCTAATATCCAGTGTGGAGACTATGTTAATAGTTACTAATGCTGTGTTGTGTGCTTGGAAGTTGCAAAGGGAGTAGATCTTACATGTTCTTCCAGCACAGAACAGCGACCAGGAGATGGGTTGGATGTGTTCACCATCTTAGCGTGGCCGCATCTCAGGTGTACGTTGTATCCAGTCCTCACAATGTGTGTCTTAAGTTTACAAAGTGTTACATTCCAGTCATATCTCCATAAAGGTAGAAAGGTAACAAACAGTTTAACAGCTTAATATTTTAAAAAAGAAAAAGGTAAAATTATTAATTTATGATCGGTTGCTGATGTAGAGACACTTGGTTTTCTGCTCTGACCTTGTGTCTTGCATCTTTGAGGAAACTTCGTGTTAGTTTTACTTGCTTGATGGTAGATCCTATATGTAGGAAAACGTATCCCCACCTTCAAATTGTTTTCTTCCCTTCAAATCCTGTATATCATTTTTTTAAATTTATTTTCAGCATAACAGTATTCATTGTTTTTGTGCCACACCCAGTGCTCCATGCAGTCCGTGCCCTCTCTAATACCCACCACCTGGTTCCCCCAACCTCCCACCCCCTGCCCCTTCAAAACCCTCAGATTGTTTTTCAGAGTCCATCGTCTCTCATGGTTCACCTCCCCTTCCAATTTCCCCCAACTCCCTTCTCCTAACTCCCCATGTCCTCCATGCTATTTGTTATGCTCCACAAATAAGTGAAACCATATGATAATTGACTCTCTCTGCTTGACTTATTTCACTCAGCATAATCTCTTCCAGTCCTGTCCATGTTGCTACAAAAGTTGGGGATTCATCCTTTCTGATGGAGGCATCATACTCCATAGTGTATATGGACCACATCTTCCTTATCCATTCGTCCGCTGAAGGGCATCTTGGTTCTTTCCACAGTTTGGCGACCGTGGCCATTGCTGCTATGAACATTGGGGCACAGATGGCCCTTCTTTTCACTCCATCTGTATCTTGGGGGTAAATACCCAGTAGTGCAATATACAGTGGAAAAAAGACAATCTCTTCAATAAATGGTGCTGGGAGAACTGGATAGCTCTATGTAGAATGAAACTCGACCATTCTCTTACACCGTACATAAAGATAAACTCAAAATGGATAAAAGACCTCAACGTGAGACAGGAATCCATCAGAATCCTAGAGGAGAACATAGGCAGTAACCTCTTCGATATCAGCCACAGCAACTTCTTTCAAGATATGCCTCCAGAGGCAAAGAAAACAAAAGCGAAAATGAACTTTTGGGACTTCATCAAAATCAAAAGCTTCTGCACAGCAAAGGAAACAGTCAACAAAACAAAGAGGCAACCCACAGGATGGGAGAAGATATTTGCAAATAACAGTACAGACAAAGGGTTGATATCCAGGATCTATAAAGAACTCCTCAAACTCAACACACACAAAACAGACAATCATATTAAAAAATGGGCAGAAGACATGAACAGACACTTCTCCAATGAAGACATACAAATGGCTATCAGACACATGAAAAAATGTTCATCATCACTAGCCATCAGGGAGATTCAAATTAAAACCACATTGAGATACCACCTTCCACCAGTTAGAGTGGCCAAAATTAGCAAGACAGGAAACAACCCGTGTTGGAGGGGATGTGGAGAAAGGGGAGCCCTCGTACACTGTTGGTGGGAATGCGAGTTGGTGCAGCCTCTTTGGAGAACAGTGTATCATTTTTTTTAAAAGTTAGCTAGGATTCTCTATATCCTGTTAAGTAGAAGGAGTGATAGCAGGCGTCAGTGTTTCTGTCAGACTCGAAGAGAAGATTCTCCAGTAATCCATCCTGACAAAGGATGATCTTTGCTGAAAGACTTGGGTAGATAACCTTTACTGGATTAAGGAAATTGTATTCCCTGTTTCTTAAAATTAAAAAAAAAATTTTTTTTGAATGGATGAAATGCTTATTCTTGAATCTCTGAAATGTAATTTGGGTTTTCCTCTCTTTAATCTCTCTCTTTCTAAAAAAAGAAAAGATTTTATTTATTTGACAGAGAGAGGGAGCAGCACAAGCAGGGGGAAGGGCAGAGGGAGAGGGAGAAGCAGGCTCCCTGCTGAGCAAGGAGTCTGACGTGGGGCTAAATCCTAGGACCCTGGGACCCTGACCTGAGCTGAAGGCAGATGCGTAACCAACTGAGCCACCTGGGTGCCCCCCCCTTCCTTTAAGCTCTTAATAAAGTGAATAACATATAGACTTTCTGATGCAGATTTTGCCTTTTTGGGACAGACCCTTTTTGGTCATGAAGTTTTTTTCCCTTTGGGAGACACCTGCCTGAGGCAGGGAGGGGCCGTTGCTCTGAGGCTATCTGACACTGTGCCCACTGGCCCTGGGGTCCTCCTTGGCACCAGGCTGTGAATGCTGGCATCCTGTTTCATGGCTATGAGTATAGTCATTTTCTTCCTTTCAATGCAATTTTGACATTTTTGGTGTTTTCCTCCTAAAAATTATGCATTTCATTTCTGTTCCCAATTACCTTTGTGTTGTTCCTGGCATTCTCTCAGTCTATAGATCCTTAACCGTATTTGCTGTTATGTCCCTTCTTGGTTCCTGATGTTTCTTATTTCTACCTGTTTCCATTCATGAGAATCTCGGTAGCTGTTTCCCTGTTTTACTCGTCTTTCCAAATAACTAGCTTTTATGTGTGTGTTCATCAGCATTCTTTATCATTTCTGATTTCATTACTTTTTGGTGTTACAGTCTTTTTCAGGTTATTACATCATCTTGATTTCTTATGGTGTTAATTCTTATTTGCTTATTCTTTTGAATTTCGCTAAAACTTCATTTTGGGTTGTTTCTTATGTTTATAATTTTTAACTGTAAGTTTATCTTTTTCTTACGGGAATCAGGTAGAAGTCCCAAGAAACCTCCTTATTGGGAATGTTCTTTACTGTGGTTTTAGAGTGAGTCCAGCTGGAGTGTTAAGTATGTATTATCACGTTAGGGTGTGACACTCCTGGCGGATGCAGACTCTGGCTTTCTCTTTCTCACGGGAGACACTTTTGCTTCGACCCAGACCCAGAAGCAGAGATGGTAGGGAGGGACAGGTTCTTCTGACCTGGCCCGCTTTCCTCTTGAGGCCGTGGTTGGGAGTCTGCCTCTGAGCAGACGTCAGCTCTGGGCACAGAGGCGCTCGGCCTGGGGCAGACACCGCCTGCTCCCCAGCATGTCTCTGTGCACGCCCATCTCCCTGGCTTGCTTTCCTCTGCTTTGGGCATGGGGGGACTTCCCTCCCTTCCTTTCCAGTTTAGTTGTGTGTCGGCATCTCTGTGGCGTTATATTCAGTGTGTTTATGCATTTGACATCCGTGTTGTTTTCCATGTTTGCTCCAATCTGGAGTCCCTCCTGACTCTAGTTTTATAGTTCAGAGGCCTGTTCATTACAGCGCTAGAGTATTTCAGAGTATGTGCCTTTGCCACATGGACGCTTACAAAGACAACAACACGTGTCAGATTTTCCAGTCTGATCTCCAGCTTTTGGTTCTCCTGAGCTCAGACGTGTTAGGCAGACTGCGTGCTCTGAGTCAGTCCAAAAGAAACAGTGATTAGTTTTAAGAAGAGTCACCAAATTGACCCCAGCTTTCCATTATGGCATTTTATTTAACACAGACCACAGAGAAGAGTTTTTTTTTTTTTTTTTTTAAGATTTTATTTATTTATTTGTCATAGAGAGAGAAGCGAGAGCAAGCACAGGCAGACAGAGTGGCAGGTAGAGGCAGAGGGAGAAGCAGGCTCCCTGCCAAGCAAGGAGCCCGATGTGGGACTCGATCCCAGGACGCTGGGATCATGACCTGAGCCGAAGGCAGCTGCTTAACCAACTGAGCCACCCAGGCGTCCCAGAGAAGAGTTTCATGTAGGATTTGGACCACGCGTCACTATGTAAGCTGGTTCCCAGGGAGATGAGCATCCACACGGCTGAGTACTGACCAGTCTTGTGTGGCCAAGCCGGCCTCTAGTGCCCAGGCCTCTGCTCTGACCCCAGACTCTGTTCAGCTTGTCATCGTTTGGGAGGGGTGAAGGACTGGGGTGAGGAATTCAAGCAGCTACCCTGCCCCCTAGTCCCTGGGCCCTGCCTCTTGACCTGGGGGTCCTGTCAGTTACTCTGTGCCCCAGACACCACACATAGGCAGTGGGCAGTCTGGCCGTAGCTGCCTGGGATGAGGCACAGGTGAAGGCACCAGTCCCCCAAGACCATCCTCACCAGACATCAGCTGCAAGCATGGGGTTCCCTGGGCCACCCAAACTCCCTGACAGACTATAGAAATGGGTTGCCGTGCCCCCCTTCAGGTCTGATAATTTGATGGACTGACTCACAGAACTCAGGAAAGCTCCGTCTATGATCGCAGTTTTGTTACCACACAAAAGGGTACAAGCCAGGACCCGCTGAAAGAAGAGACACATAGGAGGGTCCCTGGGTGGGTCTTGGCCTGACACTGCTTTGTTCTCTCCCTGTGGAGCCCAGACGTACTGTTTTCCCAGCGCGTTGACCTGAGAGGGTCTGCGGGGTCCTGCCCACCAGGGAGGCTCCCCTGACCTGCCGTCCGGAGGCTTTACTGGGGTTTCAGTATGTCGGCGTGATTGAAGTACCCACGGCCAGGGGTGAAAGCGGCATCCAGCCCCCTCCCCAGGGGTCGGGCCGCCACCACATGGCCTCCATCCCATGGTTTGTCCCTCTGGTGTGGCAGCTCCCACCCTGAGCCACGTCGTGAGGACTGACCGTGAGGCTTGGGGCCTGGTGCCAGGGGCCCACCAGGAGCAGCACGGACTCTGCTCGCACACGGGCATATCTGGGGCTTGGAGGCTCCCTCCCAGCAGCTGGGACAGAGCAGGACAGCTCACAAACCGCACAAGAGAACTCGACTGCTCGTTGTTCCGACTGTCCCCCTGGCTGGCATTTTCCGGCCTCTCCTGTCTCTCTCCTTCCTCTGTTCCCAGAGCGGAACGCAGGTCTCCAGGCCCCTGTGTGGCCTGCCAGGGCTGTGGGCTGCCTGGTGGCAGTGCCCGAAGCCAGTGAGTCCTGTTTTCAGCTGAGGAACTGCTCACTGTAGACTCTGCGCCGTTCACCTGACACGGCTTCGCCTCCCCTGGACTCTGTTTTTGTGGGAGACGTGCACCAGCCCCGGACTCTGTTTCTGTGGAGACGCGCACCTGCACAGGCACGGACACACGGGGCGGCTGATGGCGTAGATGGACGGTGCGTGCACGCGCTGGTTTGCTGCCCAACTTGCTCGATGCCGTCGCGTCCCCCGATAATGGAACTGGCAACTTTGTCACTGCTTTTTTATGGAAATAGCTATGGCTCCTCAAGTTAAATTTGGGGTGACCCCCGGCCCTGGAGACCCAGGGCTGTTGAGGGAAATGCAAAGCCATGAGCTTACCCCTGCCTGAGGGATGCGGCCGGCCTTGCTGCTCCATGGTCCGGGAAGCTGGTCCAACGTCCACATGACAGTCTCAGAAGAAATGTTTTGGGGAAGACTTTTAGCCCTCAGCACGTACGGGGCCATGTTCAAAAGATACAGCGTCGTATACTTTTGGTCAGCTGAGTCATAGACCTACATTTGATTATGAATGTGAATGAGTAAGTGTGTGAATGAGTAAGTGTGTGAATGAGTAGATTACAGAAGTTTGTTCACTTGCCCGGTGTTTCCTCCTTGGGAGTACAGAAAAGTTGCCCATTACGTGGCCTCATCACTTCATGTGTACGCAACATGGGATTTCCTGCCCAAGCCTGGGCCGTGTCCAGTGAGAGCCACTTTCCCACGAACGGGGTATAGTTGTGTGCTGTGACCATGCACAGGGAGCGGCACCAGGAGCCGTGGGTGACGTCCACCATGCTGTGTCCTGGGGTCCCTCTGGGTCCCCTGAGCCAAAGGAGGCCATGCTTCCTGGGGGGTCACCCCCACACTGTTCTGCCCTGAGCTACAAGAGCACAGCTGAGAGCAGCACCTCCTCCAGGAAGGATAGGGGATGCTCCTCTGGGAAGGACGAGGAACACATCCTCCAGGAAGGATGGGGGACACCCCCCCCCGGGAAGGATGGGAGATGGGGCCATCACTGAAGTGGTCCTGGAGGGACACACGGCTTTCTTCAGAGCGAGCCCCTCCTCTTCTTCCGGACAGAGTCGTGCTCACGCTTCCTGGTGGAGACAGGAGACTGACGGGACACCAGTGCCCCTTGCTCAGCCGGAGCTGGGCTAGGGAGCTGTTCCAGAGCCTGGCAGGAGCAGATAGGCCCCTTCGCATGGGGTCTGGATCTGGGGGTGGGCGGGAAGGCTCCGCACGGCCTGTTTCTTCAGAAACAGGAGATCTTCCTGCGCGTCCTCCTGCTGAAACAGCCAAAGGTCCCTCGAGAGTGAAAGCCCAGACGCTCAGAGCGTCCTCCTGAATCAAGACTGAGAAACGAAGGACACGGACAGACTTCAAAGGTTTCTGGGCCTTCGGAGCTTCCAGCTTCAAAGCACGTTCTCTCTTGTGTAGTTTTACTGCGACGATAATTAATACATCTTAAATACCACAGCATGAGCAGCTCACCTTCTGATTTCTGTCCCCCTTCCCTCCTGCGTGACCCCCGACTTCCGTCCCTGTCCCTCCTGTGTGACCCCTGACTTCTGTCCCCATCCCTCCTGAGTGACTTCAGCCACTTCCAGCTTTGTCACTTTATTTAGTGGCGCCTGACCTTTTCCTTTCCTCTTTCTTTTTTTTTTTTTTTAAACAAATGAACAGTAACATAGTAACATGCACTGAAGATTAAAATTCCCTTTGGGAAGTTTACGTGAGAATGCGATTCGTAGAAAATACCCTTTGCTTGCCCTTCATTTATTTACTTTTTCTCAAATCAGAAAAAGCATGAATTTCCCAGTTCCTGAACGCGTCACGCTTCTATTTCTCCATTTCAAGGATAAGCAGCGGCCAAGGGGCTCCCCGGTGCCCTGACGGCGCTCCGTCCCCGGGCAGTGGCGGTGGCACAAAGCACCGTCTTATCAAGGCCGTCGCCGCAGCTTCCCTGCTGGGGCTCGGCCGCTTGGCAAGAGCCACCCTCGCTTGAGAACGAAGGAGACCCCGTGGGCCACATGTGGGGACGAGGAGGTACGGGATGCTGGGAGAATCCGTTTACTCCCCGCGCACCGATGTCTACAGGACCAAGGGGGTCTGTCACCAGGCAGAGTCTTCTAGAATAGACACTCGGTTCTGTGAGTCCATTTTGGGACCCCTGGAAGCTGTGGAAGGCAGCAGCGCCCCCGTGCCCGAGCGGCAGTGACTCCACGGCCCCCATGCGGCCCGTTGAATCAGCGTGGTCCTCAGCGCTCGGCTCAGGCGCGGGCCCCTGAACGTGAGAGTGAACGTGCCTCCTCCTCATCCACCTCCCGGCTCGTGAGCGCAGGGGGGAAGAAAGACTTCCAGCTGGAGAACGCGGGAGGTCGTGGGGATGCCCCGGGGGGGCTCGTGGGCCCCCAGCGCTGCGGCTCCTGATGGCTCCTATCTGGACTGGGCGGCTCAGGGGCCCGAGAGCACGGGGGCCTCGTGTCGAGCTTGCAGAGCCCACAGGTGCGGGGTGAGGGTGTCAGCGGGGCCCGGCTGAGGAGGCCTCCTGCGCCTCTCAGTGCTGCCACCACTTGGGTTCTCGGGAGCCGTGTCCCCTCAGCCATCTCCCCTGTGGGCCCCTGTCCTCCGCCTTTATGTGGACACCACTCACATCAGATTAGACCCACCCCGATGACCTCGTTTCTCCCGGATCCCCGCTGCAAGGATCCTGTTTCCAAACGCGGTTGCACCGGCAGGAGCGGCGTGCCTTCTTGGAGGGACGCCGTTCGGCCCCGAGCGGATGGCTTCAGCTGGGCGGTTACGGAAGGCTCAGGAGTGCTGGTCTGTCCCGTTCCTGTGACCTGCCTATCTGGGGGGATTCGTTTCCGTATTGCTCTGCCTTTAAAAAGTCGCTGGCTTCCATCAGAAGGTAAAATTTCCCCGTGAAAGTTCCGCCTCTGAGCTAACCGTCGTGGGCTTTTCATGGTCTTTCTTCCAACTGGAACCCCAGCTGGGCATTGCTTCTTTTTGGGAAAATGTTTCTTCCCTTCTGAGACACTGCTTTATCCTCGTTCGTAGCTCTATGTGTCTGATAATACTCAAAATCAGTATGTTAATGCGGGTTTACATACATACATTCCCCTGATTTTCCTCAGATACTTCCACCTTTGTGGGGAGTGGGAGGAGGACTGCCTGGCCCGGTGATTTCTAACGGCTGGACGGACGCGGGGCACCAGGGCTCCAGCCCCTGGGATCTCTGCTCGCTCTCCGGGCCTCATCTGCTCTAGAGGGCGGCTGCAGAGAAGGGCACCTGCTCCCAGGCCTTCCCAAACGGCAGGCCCACATGCAGCCTCCTCTTCAGACCGGACCGTCTGGTGGCATTTTGTCCACGTACAAGGGACCCCGGTTCACTTCTGACCCTCACTACCTGGGGTTCACGCAGACCCTGTGGGTGAGGGGCTCCATCCCACAAGACCATCCCCCACCTCAGATGCAGCCACAAGTCTGCGCTCCCCTCCTTCTGCCCAGCTGGCTGTGATTCGGCGTTCTCGGGACCCTCTTCTCAGGGCCAGCGATGTGCTGGAGCAGCTCCCAGGCTCTGGGACACGGTTTCCTTACGAGATGACCTGTTTACTACAGAGGCTGCACCTCAGGAACCCCAGATGGAGGAGATGCACAGAGCCAGGGATGGGGGTGCCCTCAGAGCTCCTGTGCTCTCTCCAGGTGCACCAGCCTCCCGGCACCCCCACACGCTCGCTGACCTGGAAGCTCTCTGAACTGCCATTCCGGGGTTAGAGAGAGAGAGCAAGCGTGAGAAGGAGGAGCAAAGAGTCTCCCCCAGACTCCACACTGAGCATGGGGCCGGAGACGGAGACTCCACTGACTAAGCCACCCAAAGTCCCCCCTCTGGGGTCTTTATGGAGGTTCTGTTCTGATGGCATGATCATTGAGTCATTGGCCATTGGTAATTAATTCAGTCTCTGTCTCCCTAATCCCATCCCCAACCTGGAGTGGTGGGGGTTGCAACTAGAAGTTCAAGGCTTCTGATCAAGGTTTGGTCTTCCTGGTGACCAGCTCTATCCTAAAGCCATGCAGGGGTCTCCAAGGTCACCTTATTAGAACTGAGATGCCCTTGTCACCCCTACACTCTGGGAATCTGAGGGTTTCGGGAGCTCCGTGTGGTAAGAGGCACAAAGATCCAGTATCTTCCCGTGATGCCAAGTGGCCTTCAGAGCTTGGAGTGCTGGTGTTGAGAACGTGCATGCTTGCTTCGGGTTCCCACGGGAACCATCTTCAGGAGGCAAACCCCATGACTGGCGCAGAGAAGGACAGTAGGCAGCTGTGGTTTCCCTCCTGAGAAGTGGTGTGGGGCCGCGGGGGTAAGGCCGAGCGCGTGCAGTCCGGCTTCTCCATCCCCTCGCCGGAGTGTTCCTGATGTTCTTTTAAGGGCTGAGACACGCCAACGACTAGACTTAATGGCCCAGTGTTCCAGCCTGGATGTCAAGGTAGCTGTATTCTCCTTGTGGACTGGTTTTCCACAGATGAGCTTTGCCATGTCGGCCGGCCTGGGGCCCTCATGCCTTTTGGAGCCCCCAATCACCAAACGGGAGGGCGTGGCTTTCTTCCTCTGCTCCGTGTTCACACCCTTCTTGGGTTTTGGATCCTCCCTTGAGGTGCTCACTCTAAGCTGGGGTCTGCGGCTGCCCACTGCCCCTCGCTCCGCGCAGAGCTGGCCCCCTGCCGCCACGGACGATGCCCTTGGGCAGGACACCCGGTTCTGGGAGAGGAACAGGCCATCAGTCAGTGTGTCACAGGTTTGGGGCCTTCCTCCTAAAGCAGCAAATGTTTGAAACTATTTTTTCCTTCCAAAAGGCCAGTCTTTTCTTCCCCTAATAAACATCGGTCATTCTAATTCACTCCTCTTTTTCTTATTTTTAACTCTCACCCTATTCCTCACGGTCTCTTTTTGCTGTTGGGCTGTGCAGTTTCCCCTGTTTCCCCCGTTTCCTCGCCTGTTTTCCTCTCTCTCGTCTGACCGGCTTTTCCCAGCATCCGGGACAGGAAGGGGCTCAGGGGGTCCTAGGGCTGCTTCACCTTGAAGCTCTCTCTCTACTTCACTTCTAAGTTTTAAACTTCTTAAGTCTTCTTCCTTTTTCCTCCTTCTTTCTTTCTCGAACAAGTTTTTTACCTGTTTCTTTTCACGTGGGTTTTTCAAGATTCTCTCCTTCAAAATAGTGTACAACATAACCTGATCCCACAAATTTCAGGAAAAATCAAGTAATGACATGTTTTCATGGGGTTTTTAGCTAGAGAAGCATTGAGAGAGTTTTAATCTGACCAGGAGAGAAGACAGCTGGGTGGGGAGACCAGCTGGTACCCTAGGGACTCTAACACAGGGAGGAGTGAGCACTTGGTCCAGCTGGCTAGTGGGATGGCTCTCTAACACGGGGAGGAAGGAAGGATCTCTCATTCACACGGACTCTTTCATTCAGCCGTGTTTTTGTGACACACTAGTTATTTCTGAAGGTGTCTCTGCTAGAAGCTCAAATTGGATATGTTCTTTGTTTACACTTTTCAAATAGAAGTGAAGCCTCGAATCTTATGACTATAGGACAGTTAGAGCTTTTTAATGCTGCTTTGAATATAACCACTCAGAAATGCTGCAGATCTCTTGTGTCTGAGTGAAAACACAACACCATGGGAGGTTTTCATCCTGATCACGGCCATACCAACCTCCTCCTGACTTCATGGGTGCTGTCATGTCTGACTCTCTTGACAAGTTACATATGTGCCAGACATCCCTAGTAGTTAGGACATCCCTAGGCTGTTAGGACAACCTTAGCGGTTAGTTTTTAGTGGTTAGGACATCCGTATATGGTTAAGTTATCCCTGGGTGATTCGGATGTCCTAGCTTTGAGATATCCCTGGTGGTTAGGACATTCTAGATGGTTAGGACATCCCTAGGTGGTTAGGACATCCCTAGGGAGTTAGGACATCCCTGATAGTTAGAACATCCCGGGTAGTGAGGACATCCCTGGTAGTTAAGACATCCCAGACGGGGGGCTGCCTGGGTGGCTCAGTGGGTTAAAGCCTCTGCCTTCAACTCAGGTCATGATCTTAGCGTCCTGGGATCGAGTCCCACGTCAGGCTCTCTGCTAGGCAGGGAGCCGGTTTCCTCCTCTCTCTCTCTCTCTCTACTTGTGATCTCTCTCTGTCAAATAAATAAAATCTTAAAAAAAAAAAAAAGACATCATAGGGAGTGAGGACGTCCCAGGTGGTGAGGACGTCCCTGGTGGTTAGGATATCCCAGGCAGTTAGGACTCAGGGTAATTAGGACACCCCAGGTGGTTACCTTGGTATTGGATTTATTTTCTTTGTGATAATGAAATTCTGGCTCTTGTACTGTGGGCTGTAATCACTTATGATGATGTTCCTGTTGTTCACAGGAACAACATTATTTGCTTTATTGAAGAAATGCACCCCACAGCCTTGGCTTCAAAATGGTATTTTTTTTTTATAAGAAGTGTGGTTGACTAACACATCTAAGACGTTTTAGGGAAGCACCAGAACCACTGTGAAAATGTGGGGTTAACCAACGCGGAGGCCACGTGCACGATCATAGGCCATGCCGGGGTTCAAGTGGTGGTGAGGGGTTCTGTGTGTTCGGATCACAACTTTCTCGCTCAAGTTTCTGACCCCATTTCCTCATCTCTGACACCCAAAGTCTGACCAGGAGCGGCAGCTCACATCGAGTCCTGGCAACCCCAGATGTCATTGACTTGGGGCCGAAGTGGGACAGAGCCAGGCAGCCACAGAAAGCCCCACAGACTTTCTGCATCTGCTCCTTCCTACTCCTCTCAAGGGGTAATGAACACCTGGCCTTTCGTGTTTGATTTGTTGAAATAGTGCCAGGTGAGGTCATTACCGAGCTCCTGCTCGTCGTTTTCAGTGGGTCCAGCGGATGAGCTGGCGCCTACGGGTCCTTCTACTTCTGCAGGCCTCCTCTCCTGCCCATGAGGGTGTGGGTCTCTGGACTGGACTGGGAGCAGATCTGGGAGCGTCTTGTGGTAGCAGGGGAGCTACCGGGCAGTGGCCGACCCCAGTAATTGGCTGCCCCGCCCACCAGCTCCGTGTTCACCTGTGGCCTGGCTCCTTCGCCTCGGTGGGGCTGTTCCAGGACCTTGGACCTGGGTGAGTCTGGCTGAGGGAGAGATGGGGGGAGAAATCCCCGAGCACCCATGCATGGTGGTCTGCTGTCACCCACGTCGCCCCTCCTGAAAGCATCAACACCCAGGTGTGGGCCCCACAAGCTCAGTGCTCAAGACACAGATGACTATGGCAGGTGTCACAGGGTGGGAACCAGACAGAGCCAGCCAGAGAAATGCGGTAAGTTGAGGAGAAAGAAGATGAGCGGACTCGTTAACACGGTGGCAGCAGGGGTCCTGGGGGGCAGGGGGACTGCCTTTCTGGAAGGAGATGCAGAGGGCACTCAGGAGGGGCTCACAGCTGAGAGGGTGCTGGACTGGCGGGGGCCCAGGCTTTTCAGGCACTGGGGGCTGGGATGGCCAGCATGGTGCCTCCGATGGGGAGCCCACATGTGCCAAGGAGTCCGGCCATGCCAGCATCCTGCCCCGGGTCCCGGAAGTTTGGGCCTGACCCTGTGAGCGACTGGAGTGACCACTGAGTTCTGTGCAGGGAATTCCATGAACGTTCCGTTTCCAAAACCCTGTCTTCGGGGTGAACGGGAAAGCATGGAGTTGGAGGAGGAGAGCTGAGGGAGGAGCCCTAGTGGGGCACCAGTGACCCCAGGGGCTGTAGCTGCGAGCCTGGGCCAGCCGTACTCCGGAGCTGTGGCCAGTCGGACAGGGGGAGCATTTGCGGGTGAAAGTGGCCGGCCTCCACGGCCCGTTGGGACTGGGTGAGGGTCGAGTTCAGGTGTGGGAGTTGGTCAGGCGGCATAACTTGACCCATGCTCTTGGATGCGGGGGCTGGGTGGGGACCCAGAACTGCCTACCACGGTCATGGTTTGTGGAGCACCTTGCCCCTCACACGGGCCCCACGGAAGCCCAGCCCGTCTGTGTGGGAATCACCCCTGCTGTCGGCCGTGCGTTCCAGGGCTGCGAGCGCCGGGGCAGAGCCCGAGGGAGGCAGGCTTATCAGCAGAGGCGGTGGCCCTCTGCGCGACTTCCCGCGGTCACTCCCCGGCCG
Source organism: Lutra lutra (assembly GCF_902655055.1). NCBI lineage: Eukaryota > Metazoa > Chordata > Mammalia > Carnivora > Mustelidae > Lutra > Lutra lutra. The sequence continues at coordinate 107,828,067 of NC_062288.1, read as the reverse complement.
TGCTCGCGTCCGTCGTCCGCACACCTGCTACCATGAAGGGCTTCTCGGTTGACTCTTTCCTGGTCGCTCTGCTCTCGCTCGCTCGTGTGTTAAGAACTGGGAGCGTCAGGTCGCCTGTGTTTGTGAGCTTGCTAGCAAGAGAGCGATGGAAGGGTTTAGGGTCAGTACTGAGATGCGGGCGAGGCTTCACCTTTAGTCGGGGGTCGTGCGTGACACTGTCCCACTGCACCCCATCCTGTAACCGCTCACCCTCCTCAAGGTGCTTCCTGTCTTCATGGGTTACAGACGCTCTCACCAGACCGGCCGCTTCCCCTTGAAGCTGTGGACATGGGAATTCCATGATCCCTGGCATCTTACTCACAAGTTAGTATTTTGGGATACATCAACAGCAAGGACATGGATTCTGTAGTTCTTCCTGAAAGGACACTAATGTGTCCCCATGTGGCACCGTTCTGCACCTTGACCCACCGGCTGTCATCTCTCAGGGTGTGCTGGCTGGGCAGCTCTGCCTCTCCGGGGTGATGCGTCCTCTTCTGGGCTGCGGAAGCACCGGGCCTGCGTGACGCTGGGCTGCGCCGGGCTGGACATGTCTTTCCTTCTGCCAGGACGGCAGACTCCCCACCTGCACCTGTGGGGACACAGTCACGGCAGACTCTGTTCCCCTAACTGTGGGAGGTGGACACATAGCTTCCAAGCCCCTCAGCCGGCACCAGCTATGCGAGCAGCAGCCTGTGGTGCCCAGACCCCACCCAAGCCTCGTGTTCTTGCTCTGTTCCTGCTCTGTCTTTTGGGAGACCCTGTTGGTTATTGAGAATCTACCATGTATAACATTTGTTGAAGGACATGGTGGAAAGCCACTCAGGTAGACACTCGGAGGACTGTCGAGGCACTGACCCTTCAGTCCCTCGGGGCCTTCTCAGCCCTGGCCACCAGCAAGGGGCCCCTCCCCAGCACGGCCTCCCATTATCCATCTGTCACATTTGCCTTAGCCTCTGTGGGGCTCCCTGAGGCCAGGAGCCATGTCCTGGTTCTCCCACCATTCCAGGGCCCAGGATGGCGCGTCTGTCCTAGCCGCATGGAGATGCCGGTGCATGGCGGAGAGACGAAGGCTGCCAGCCACATGGGCTGTCTGTGTGCCGCTCGAATGCTCAGTCCAGGTCACATCATATACCTTCTTCAAGTGCCACTGGCCATCTTTTGGCAGCTGAGAAGAATATGCACGTGTCTCACTAGAGACACCACGTCCTTAAACCACAGGGAGGTGAGCAGGTGCTTCCACTGGGAGGACTGTCGGAGCAGCGGGCTCTCCTTCCACTGATCTGCTTCTTGGATGAGCTGACTCGTGGTTTGCCCAGACTGACCGGTCGGTGACGTCAGAGCTCCCCATCTAGGCTCCGTGGGCAGGAGTGCGTGAACGCCGTACTGCAACAGGAAGTCTGGAGTCCATCACCGCTCCGTTTTGCTGGGGGTCACTTGGGCATTTGGCAGAGGATGAAAACAGCCCTTTGACTGCGAAGAGCAGGCGAACCCCGCTGGGGCTGAGCAATCAGCCGTTCTGCACCTGCCAGATACAAAACCCCAGGGCCTTGCTGTGCATGAGTGTGCATGTGTGTGCACATGAGTGCGGGAGATCGGGAAGCCAAGCCTTCTTACTAACTTCGAGACAGGCTCATGTTAAAAACGCGTGTACCCCCTGATCACAGTGAGAGAAACTCAGTGCTCACTCCTGTAGCCTCAGAAACGCTCCGACCCACTGGGGCAAACCCCAGGCCAGTGGGCTGGACCTTGGCGAAGAGTCACTCTGCTCTCCCCAGTGTGGGAGGTTGAGGGGTAGACAGAATCTGTGCGTTGGAAAGGTTTTACATGAGTTATGTCAAAGTATAGAAGTTTTTTAAAAATTGTAAAGAAATGTTAGTTACCACCAATTTTGTTTTTACAAAATTCAAAAAAACACACACGTCCCCAAGGAGAAGGGTGGGAGGTGTCCCCAGGAACTGCAGCGCGTGCTGGGCCAAGAGTATGGCCGCGGAAGGAACCAGGGCTCGGTTTTCCGCAGGGATGAGCATCCTGAAAATCTGTCCCATCAGTCATGAGTTGCAAGAAGACAGCTGTGGCTTCAACAGCTGGGCCTCCACTCGCCACAGCGGCTCTATGCTTTCCCATCCTTTATTAGGGACGAGCATAGTGGAGAACGGAGCCCTTTGCACTGACGCCTGGTGAAGAGAGTGGGTCCCGGTTAGCGGGGGGCGCTCAGGGTTCAACTGGAGTCGGGTGCTCGGGGCTCTGGCTGTGGCTCCCGTGATCAGCTCTCCCACTGCCTGGCACTGCCCAGGCCGGGCTGGGAACGCGGCTCTCCGGTGTAGAGGCTCTCTCTCCCGCTGCCTGGCCTCTGGGACTAGACCAGATGGCGGCTTGTGCACGGCGGGCCTTCGCTCTCACGTTATGGAGGCTGGCAGTGGAGATCGGGGTGCAGCAGGGTCCGGCGGGGGTCACAGAAACAGCTGTTTGGCAGCTGGGAGCGCCCCAGGTCTCTCATAAGGGCACTGGCCCCCTAATGACAGCTGCCTCGCACGATCAAGTCACCCCAAGGCCTTGCCTCCTATGACCTCAGCCTTGAGGGTTAGGACAGCAGCATGTTCTGGGGGCCAACCTTCAGACCACCCCTCAGGTCCAGGGCCATGGGTCATCTCTTTCTTCCTGTTTGGGAACGTATCCCGAGCAGTGCCCACCGCAGTGCTCAGTAAGTCTGAGTTGTGACAGTCTTCACTGTCCCCATGCCGCCAGAGCCAGGTGCCACCTGGGGCCAGACACGCGGGCGCTAATCCTTGGACATGCACGCCGATGGGCTTGACTGGTCTCCGCTCACCACAGCCCCTCAGGGACAACAGAGCTGAGGGCTGAGGCTGTCGGGTTCACACCAGGCCCGGCTGAGGCTGTCCTCAGCCTTCTGTGCAGGGGGCGTGCCGTGGGGCTTCACGGGTTCAGGGCCATGGGGAGCGTGTCGTCGCACCACAGGGTGAGCATGAGGTAAAGGAGGGCCCGCGCTGTCACACCGTGTTGGCTGGTGACGGGCTACACCGTCGTGCTGCGTGTCTGCAGCCCCCGGACCAGTGAAAACCAAGACTGGTCCCCTGGGAGTTCCTCAGTCTGCCCTGAGTGACTGGAGCCAAGCGGGTGTGCGTTCTAGGCCCACAGCCCAGGGCGGGGGCAGAGGCCGCTGGCCTCCTCCGTGCTTCAGTCTGCCTCCCCAAGGACCGCGCGAGTCCCCTCACTTGGGTCTCATGACTGTCTCCAAAACAGAGGTTGGCAGATTCTGTCCCACGAACTAGCCACCTGTTTCCGCAAATGAAGCTTTACTGGAAATAGGGTTACCAGACGGATTGGTTTCCAGCGTTGCCGTAACAGATGCCAGACCGGGGGCCTCCATGGGAGGAATCCGTTTTTCTCCAGTCCGGGGGCCGCAGGTCCAAAGTCAAGGTGTTGGCAGGCTGGGCCTCTCGTGAGGCTTCTTCCCCTGGTATGTGTGTTCCCTGTGCTCTTGCGGGATCTTCCCTCTGTGGGCAAAGACCTTGCGTCTTTGTGTGTGTCCACACCTCGTCTTCTGCTAAGGACGGCAGCTGGACTGGATGGGGGCCCACCCTCCCCTTCCTCGCCTCCCCGGAGACCCGTGTCCAAGTATAGTCAAGGTCTGATGTGCTGGGACTGAGGGCTTCAGCATAGGAATTTGTTGGGGACACAATTCAGCCCGTAACATCAGACTTAGCAAATAAAAACACAGGACACCAATTAAACTGAATTTCAGTTCAGATAAACAGCTAGTTATGAATAGAATTACTTACCTTTAAAAATTATTTGTTACTCATATGAAACTGTGACTTATCTGGAAATGTCGCTCTGTCTTACAGCCTCAATTGGAATGTAGTCCATCCCTCACGCATCTTTTGCCTCTGCCTGTTTTCATGCTGCAGTGGCCAAGCTGAGGAGCAGAGGCTAACCCCAGTTCCTCTGAAATCCACATGAAAAATTAGCCAGCGCCCTGGCAAGCACAAATATGGGACTTATGCTGACTTCCAGGGACCAGGCAGCCAGCTCAGGACAGAACCATTACACATCAGATGTTCAGAATCGAGTGTGCATTGACTTAAAGCATCCAGAGGCCCAGCTCTGTAGGCTTTGGCGTGGGGGTAGGGAATCTCACTCTCTCCGTTTGGAGTATATGTCCCCTGTCCTCGTGCGCACGTCCATCTTCTAATGTCTGTCCTTGGTGTTGAGCAACATCATTAGTTGAGCTTCTCACTGTCGGGTCCCGGTTAGAAAGCATTTTGTCCACTGGCAACGATGGCAGTTTCTCTCCCCATCACATGCTGTTTCCACCAAAGGTGTCTGTTCAGGCTTGTTTTCTGTGACGATGACGGTGGTGTGGACTCTGGCCAGATCCATCCAACACCTGCTGCGTCCTGACAAAGTAAATACAGGCATTTAAAACCTGAGAAGCCAAAGGGTGTCCAGAAATTGGAGGAAATTTAGAGAAGCCAAGGAATAGTGAGAAGCTGGAGGATGTATTTGCCAGAAAAGTGTAAATGAGCTGAGCGCGTTCGCCTTGCAAAGGGGTGACTCTGGTGGGGACAGCCACCACCAAGAATTCTAAGTGTGGCGATCCCAAGGACAGAGAATTACTTTAGGGTTGCAGAGTGAATTTAATTACCATGAGAGAGAGGAGCTAAGTCCCCAGATGTCAGTGGAGGAAGTCTTCTGAGGGAAGCTGGGTCCAGCGGAGGGGAAGAGGAAGGCGAGACCAGCTACTGCCTCCACCGCGAGGTGCAGCAGGAAACGGGGTCAGGAGGAAGAAGGAGGGCGAGTGCCCTGTTGAGAGTAAGTCTACCCTCCAGCAGTCCTCAGGGCCTGCGGTGACTGTCTGGAGCTCCTTGGAGGCCGCCCTAGACTTGGAGAGAGTATCGTCACCCCCACCTGTCTCCATCCCTAGTCCCCGTCCAGAATCTCTCTCTGCCATAATCCTAAGGACACTGGCCCGGCAGGGTTTGGGAACCTTGTCAGGAACCTGAGAAGTCATGATGCCATGAGAGGTCATGGGGTGCACTCCATCCCCCGATGACGGACTGTGTGCCCAGAGCAGACCCCAGCGGCAGGGACATCCCCCAACCAGACCCACTAATTCTAGAAGAAGAAGAAGGGGAGTGGGAATGGCTGGGGCAGGTGTGAGGGGCACACGTCCCCACCTGATGCCTCGGCTCAACTGTTGGGAGGGTCGGGCAGCACAGTGACCCTCCTGCACAGAAGCCACCGGAGAGCCACGCACACCAGGCTCTGCCCCACAGACGTGGCCCCAGTGGTCTCTCTTAACCAAACGACAGGTGTCTCAAGCAGCCGGCGATCCTAGTGTGCGAGGCAGGAGACAGACTTACTGAGACATGATGGACAGACACACGTGTGACGCTGTCGTGTGCGGTCCCGTGACGTGCGCACGCTGTGAGGAGACCCCCGGAACCTAGTCTACTGCACACCCGTCGCCTCAGAGAGAACCCCCAGTTAGGGGTCCCTTGAGGACACCTGCCTGGCCGAGGGACAGGCCACTGCCTGGGGCTAGCCCTTCATGCCCCTGCGGGCTGGTCTCGTGATTGGTGTTCATACGGTTTAACATGAGCTTACACAGAACTGGGGCAGCTAATACAGAAATGAGAAAAAAACGCAAACTGTTATGGGGCATTTTTAAAACCAGACCTAACCCCAGATGTGACCACACCCCTTCCAGAATTCCTTCTGCTGGCTCAGACCTGGACGCCTTCACGATGGCGTTCTCGGGCAGCCCCGGTCTTTCTCCCAGTGCAGTAATGAGACCTAGACCCTGGGTGCCCCCGAGCCAGTCCCTGCCCACTCCACAGAGCCCTTGCCCATCCCCAATGTAGTCACGGGGGCGCTAAGTCTACTGGACCCGGAGGACGTGTCTTGCCTCCCTTGACTAGAGAAGGGCCTCTTTGTTTGACGTTCCTCCTTGGGAAAATCAGCTGTCCGTAACCAGCACGACCCTTTTCTTCTCGAACGAGCTACGCTTGTCAGAACGTGCCTGTGTTCATTTGCGAATGCATTCCTCTATGATTTTAAAGCTACGAATGCATTTCAAGAAGCACTGTCCTGCCCTTTAACATAGTGTTTGTTAACATTACTAATCTGATTTAAGAGAAAATTATCCTTTATATTGCTTCCCATATAGACACACTTATTTCCCTTGAAAACGGAAGGTTTTGCCAAATGCTGTTTTCCTTTCCTGCAAAGACGCGTGGGGCTGTTGAATGTGGAGTCGTGGAAGTGCCTAGGCAGAGCGCCGTGGGTGGTGACACCCGGTTATCATCTGTATGATTAGTCTCACCTTGTAGCTGTGTCTCCCAAAATGCAATTAACAGTTTCATATTCAGCATAGCCAGCTTTTATCCCTGCTGCCTGCTGCGCAACATTTGCATCATAAAAAAACTAATTGGTAAACACAGTCTTGCCAGCTTCTCTGCAATCCACCCAATTCTCTCCCTGTTAATTGGCTCAGCGCCGACACACACACGGGGTAGAATTTCAAAGGACGCCGCTGCAATGGGGAAGCCTCGGAGCACTTGTGTTTCACAGGACCGACTCCAAGTAGGCTGAGGAAAATATCTTAAATTAATGCCAAATGCAGGCGACAGCTCTGTCCAGGCGTTGCCACGGAAACCGTTTTGTCTGCTAATCTGAAGAGGGTGTGTGTGTTCACTGGGATTTGTCCCTGGTGACCTTCAGAGAGGAAGTGGGCAGCAGGCACCCTTCTGCCCTGGGTGGAGGCCGAGTGACAGCCCCCGGAGCTCCCTTTGGGGTCCCCAGCCCCCGGTTTTGCTCCTCTGCCCCCTGCCGCCGCCGCACGCATGGACGCAGCCCCCACACAGGACCCCAGGGGAGCAGTGCTGTGAGGTCACACATCCCGCGCAAGAAATCTGTGCTGGGGACATGGTGGGGATCTGCCTGTTCTCCACCCCCCCCCCCCCCCCCCCCCCCCGCAATGCCTTCCGGCCCAGCCTCCTCCTCTCCACCTTCTCCTCCTGCAAACACTCAGAGCAGTTGCAGGGGGCCTTACAGAGAAGCATCTTTCCTCTCTTTGAGAAAAATCACTGATCTCGGACCTGCTGGTTGTTGGCTTGAATAAAAAAGTCTCGGAAGTGGTTGTTATTCCTAGAGTGAAGGGGACTGCCTGCACACTCCATGCACAGTTCCTGGGGAGGCTCAGCGTCCAGAAAGGCTGTGTCCACGCCGCTCCGTCCAGCAGCCGTCCGTGAACCCAGGAGCATGGAGATCGAGCTTGTCCCGTGAGGCGATGGAGGTTTTATTGGGCAAAGACTATTTTTTTCCTTTTTCTCTGCCCTAGCCTCTCTTCTCTCCCTCCACATCTTTTTCCTCCTCCTGGATCATAGGCTCAGTACATTTTTGTCTTAATTATCAGGTTCTACTGAACAGATATTTTTACCTTCATGTTTAACGTGACAGGGACTGTCAGACACAGGTAATAGACAGACATCTTTGTGATTTGTTCTGAACTCCTATAAATAGACGTGTGCTTAAGTGCCACACACACACACAAGACACCTCACAAGTTGTCTGCTACTGGCAAAAAACCAGATCTTTTTAGTTAAAAATTAACAGAATGAACCACTGGTAAGTCAAGAGAAGGCGGCAGTGCTTTCTCTGAAGTCAGATTCCAGATGTGTCCGAGGGGAGTGAGGGAGGAGGTTGGACCAGGAAGCAGGTGTGTGTCTGTGCCCGCCCTCAGCAGGTAAGAGCAAAACAGAGTGTGAGATGGAGCACGATGGTACTCGAGCTCAGTATGGAGCGGACAGACCTCGGACTCGAGAGTGAACAGGTGCTTCTGGGTCCAGCTGCTCAAGGGCGTGCCCTGCCCCTCCTCCAGCCCTCGTGCTCAGGACACGAGCCCCTGCTCCCGTCAGGAGCCCACCTTGTGCCACAAATCATCTGAAGGTACCTTGGGCTCATATTATCAACAGGCTGGAAACGTGTTCATTTCGGATTTTAGGTTACAAACAAAATGAACAAAGCAAGCGACAGGCACGTGGACGGTGAAGCAATTAGCCCCAGCCCAGGACAGGACTGTGGCACCCGGAGAAACCCTACTCCCTGCTCAGGCTCCTTGGGCCTGTGGGCAGAGGACCGGTTCCCCCTGCTCTGGGCAAACCTCCCTTTGTAAAAACCTGCTTTTCTCTGTGGGATTTGCAAGATAAGAGGGAAGGAAAAAAGGAAACAAATGACAGAGGAAGGAAGAGACTCCAGAGTTTGTGTCCTCCTGTAAACTAGGGAATGAAAGTCAGTTTTGAATTAAAGGAGACTTTGCAGGAAAGATGACAGCCTTAAATCCTGGTTTGGGCACCAAGGAGAAGGTAGAAGTAGAGGACATGGTAGTTGATGAGGGGGTGGCCCACAGCCCGCCTCGTGGAAGGGATGGCGGCAACTTGCCTCCTTTGCTGAAGGGGTGAGTGGCTGAGGAGGGAAGGTGTAGGGCTGGGACTCTGAAGGAGCAATCCAGGAACGAGGGTCTTCCTTCAAGGAGCTGTTCATCGGATGAGAGCCTCAATGAGAAAACGGGCCCTAGGTATGAGGGCTAGCACTCATTGTTCCGCTTTATGGCTAAGTTTTTGCCACAGGTTCGCTGCTGTCTGGTAGAGAGGCTCTCTGGGGGGCGCGGCAGACCCCGCTCTCCTTGCCGAGCATCGTGCCTTTGATCAGGGACTGAGCCGTGAGCACCCCGGAGGGGTCTTCCGATTCCTGCAGGCGTGTGTGCGAGGGCGGACGTCGGTACGCCCGGCCCGGTCTCTGGGAGGGAGGCTGGGCACACAGACTGTTCTAGATCTCTGGTTGCTCGGATTGAGCGCTTGCTGCCGGATCCCCAGTGTTGAAATCCTAACTGCTGATGTGATGATATTAGGAGATGGAGCCCTTAGGAGGTGATCAGTTCCCAAGGCTGGATTAGTGTCCCAACGAAAGAGGAGGAGACACAAGGCCCTTCACTGTCCCCCAAGTGAGGGGACAATGAGAAGATGGCCATCTGCCCACCAGGAAGGTGGCCTTTACAAAGACCCGGCTTCCCACGTTCGCAGGAGTGGGACGAATCTGCTATGCACACTGTCGAGACTTTGGCCTCTGCCGCAGCTGGCGGCCAGGGAGGGAGCTAGCTGGGCCCGCACCGCACATAGGGACGGGGGCCCACTGGCCCCACTCCAAGGTCACTACACTTGAGGCACTTGAGAAAACTTCCTCTACTTTTGTGAATCTTGGTAATTCATCCCCGAACAGTTGTTACCCCGCTTTAAAATCTTCTACTATGGACTGCGAAACACTGTAGCTTTTCAGAACTGGAAACAGTGTTGCCTCCATCCGGCAAGCTTGCTGGAGTCGGCCGCCTGTCGCATGGCTGCAACATCAGCGTCACGTGGTCTGCGTGTGGAGGGAAATCTCTTCCCGCCGCCTCGCCGCGTGTCCTGTGACCACGTTTCCTGACTCACGGGTCCTCTCAGTTGTTTGTCGCCCACTTAGCAGAATCCTTAAACGTCTGCTCTGCAGAAAGTGCGCGTGAAGCTCTGTGAACAGTACGTGAATAAGTGAGCCGTGGGTCCTGCCCCTGTGTACCTACCATCTACCGCGGAAGGTTCTACAACAGTTGTCCAGTAATTGTGCAATAGGGGACCTTATGTAAGACAGATATAGGAATGACTTTCATTATAATCTTGAATTCATCCACAAGCAATAAAAAGCTTTTATTCTTTGTCCCAGATTTAGTCTGAAGTCCTTGGTAAATCATTTCACTTAACATTATATTCTCTGAGTTAATGGCAGGATTTCCTTTTTTTAAAAAATTTAATATTTTATTTATTTATTTGACAGTCAGAGATCACAAGTAGGCAGAGAGGCAGGCAGAGAGAGGGGGAAGCAGGCTCCCCACTGAGCAGAAAGCCGGATTCGGGGCTCGATCCCAGGACCCTGAGATCATGACCTGAGCTGAAGGCAGAGGCTTAACCCACTGAGCCACCCAGGCGCCCCAGGATTTCCTTTTTTAAGGCTAAGTAATACTCTGTGTGTACAAAGGGCACGTTTTCTTTATCTGTCAGTTCACAGACAGGCACTTCGCTCGTTTCCCACGTCGCCTGCCATGACCAGTGTTGCAGGGAACACGGGGACCAGGCACCCCCTTGAGCTACCGATTTTGTTTCCTTCCGGTACATACCCAGAAGTGGGATCGCCTCCGTCCCATTTCCCATCATGGCTGTACCAATTTACATTTCCATCAACAACGTGCAAGGTTCCTTTTCCTCCGCATCCTCATCACGATAAACCTGGGGAAAATACAATGATCCCTGCACATCCCTTCATTTTCTCCCAAGGCTCCGTGGAACTTCTCTGTGAGAAGCTCCCTGGTAGATGGAGGACAGTGGTCCGTGCCCACTGCTGGCCCCAGACTGGCCGGCGGTACTGTCCTCTCTCTGCAAGGTGAGGCCCATGAGCGACAAAGCAGACAGACTGCGAAGGGTGGTTCCTGCCGCCATTTTGCTTCGGTGCCCTGTCCTTTCATTGCTGTCTTTGCTGTGTCTCCGCACGAACCCAAGCACCGTTCTGCTCTTACCGAATTTGTGCGCTTTTCTATTGCTGAGCACAGTTCCTCTGGCTTCGATAACAATAGGATCCTTCCGAGTTTCTTTTAAACACGTGCTCCCTCTTCTGGTTGGTTGGGTGCTCCAGACTGGAGTGGAGCTGAGCAGGGAACATCTTTGACTTAGGACACTGGTGTTTTAAGAACTATTTGCAATAAAGGGTTGCAGAGCAGAGATGATGGAGAAGAGACTTCTACTAGAGACTGTGGCCAGGTTCTTTGCCGAACCCGCCTTCCTGTGCATCATGGAGAAGCAGAGGCCCACGTGGAAAATTGTTTACGTCAGAGGCACATTGTTTCTGAGTGATGACACGCACTGGGATTTTGTTTGGGGAAGACACCACAGGGACACCACAGCGATCCCTGTTTGGTCATTTTCAAGAGTGCCGTGACCGTCACACGCCATGGTCTCATCGGTGTTCGTAAATTGGTGTACCTCTTCAATTTTCTGTGTCTAGAAGTGATTTTTACTCAAAGCAGCAAGGTGTTTTTAAATTGGGGATACCCTTTCCCTTCCACAGCCAGCTCGGGGCCATCGGGAACGGGGTGACAGCCCTTGTCTGAGCAGCATCTTAGGCCTTCAACATGGCACCAAAGAACACCTCGCCGATATCTGAAATGAGGAATACCCTCGCATTCTTTCTGCCACACTTAAGGCAGCAGAGAAATAAGTGATTAAGCAATACTTTTTGAAAACAGACTTCAGTTTAAAGTGTATAAACCTCCCAGATGGGCGCCTGCGTAGGTGTGTTACGATATCCTAGAAACACATGATTTGGAATGACTTTTACCTAACTGATGCTACATAGAAGAGGCTCAGTGTCCCTAAAGCTTGGATTTTCACTGTCTGTGGTGCTCACAGTTCAAGTGATGCATGACGGTCGCTGTGAGACGGGGTCAGCCCCTGCACCGGTGGGACGCAGCTTCCTGGACTCAAGGGCTCGTCAATGCAGGCTCGGCCCTGCGAGCTGCTGCCCTTGGGACTCCTACTTGTTCGAGGACAGAAAAGGTGTCGTGCGTGCCGCTGACGGGGAAACACGCGGTGCCGTTAATTAGGCTGCAGAGTGTTGTTGTGTCTGCGGACCCGCGCGGGGCTCCCCTGAACACAGGGTCGGGCCGAACGGCCAGGTGGGACCGTGACACCATCTCCTGGTCTCACGGGGGAGGCGGGCTTCCTTCTCACGCCCTGCAGAGTCTTCGCCGTGTGGCCTGCCGGTGATACCACGTGTGCGAGGCACAAGGCGTGAGGTACATGCTGGGACCTCCCAGCGGCCACTGGGCTCAGAGACGAAGGGGCAAACAGGAGGTGCCTCATAGAGGCATGGGGTATGGGAAGTGGAGGGGCAGGGGAGGGCCTGGAGCCCACGGGCATCGAGCCATCTTAAAGGACAGGCAGGAGTTTGTGGGGTGGCCCAGAAGGGAGAGGGGGTCCCCTCGGCAGGACCAGCTGGGGCAGAAGACAACCAGACCAGGGCCTGGCACATCCTGGAAGTGGAGCCCATAAGTAAAGGACGTGAGAGTCGAGGACGCGTCGGCTGTGTGAGGAGGGTGCTGAGCTTGTCCCTCCAACCCAGAAATTCAGAACCAACGCTGGGTGCCGCCCCCTGCGGTCTTCATGTGCGGTTCGATGGGAGCTCTCTGGGGCCTCTTGGTCAGCATAGTCAGGGCCGTCCCTGGGCGGACGCTGGATGGGGACGGATAGGACTCCTGGGGTGCATGGGGGCCGTGCCTCGGAGAGTGCTGCGGTCCTGAGCAAAAGGGCTTCCTGCCGGAAGTTAATAGTCTCCCGACTTCCAGTGTGATGTGGAAAGACGGCTCCTCTAAGGCCTGGGGCGGGGGAGTGCGCATTGCTGACCGTTCGTGATCATGGCCTCGCCTCACCATTGGACACTTTTTTATTTTCGATATTTTTAATGTGCCATGACTTCAAGTCCACGTGCCAGTATCGCACATCATGCTGAACTGACCGTGTCTGCATTTGAAATAAATCGTGGCCTTCCCGTGGGTAACAGCATGTCATTGTCCCGAAGGATGGGGCCTGACCGGGCCCTGACTCGAGTGTGTGGTGGCCGTTCAGACGGTGGACTGTGCCCTGTCTCCCTGAGATGTTCACCTCTAGGTTAGGTCAATGCAAAATCAGTGATTAATGAAGGTGTTTTACGGTCCAGCCTGGAGGGAATGGTTCTAGTGTCTCCAGGGCCACACGGTATGTGAGTCCCTCTGGTAGGTTCACTTCACACTGAGAGAGAACGCCGTGGGTCCCCTGCCTCCGCGGGGTGCCTGGGGTGGGCTGGTGGAAGAGCCCCGTGGACGGCATGGGCAGGTCTGCAGGCCCCAGGGAGGCAGTCCATATGCTCAGCTTTGGGAGAAGGTTGGAAATGTCAGCCTGTGTGATACTCCAGGAACATCACAAACATGTACTGCTCACATTTATTTACTAGCGTGTGCTAACCCGAAAAGTCAGTGTACAGGGAGGGCTGCACGTGCGGGGAAGAGAACACAGAGAATGTCCGCAGGAGCGTCGTCTGGATTCTAGACTTTGTGAGCTGCCTGCCACATGCCTGGCTGTGTGAGAAGACATTTGAGAGCGCGGCTCTGGCTCTGAAGCTCTCGCAGCCCAAGGGGACACAGATGGTGCTGTGTGGAGAGCGGCGGGTTGTTTTCCTTCTTTTAAAATGATTTCCTTTGTTGTTATGTGCATCTTGTAAAATACATAAAAATTCGTGGAAGACAAAAAGAATTCCACACACCCCGGTGACCTGGACACACGGAGCCCTGGGAGCCGGGGTGTGTCCTCGGAGGGGTGACGGCACATGTACTCAATGGGACGGGGCCTCCGAGGTCGGGCTTCCCGCGTTCCCTTCAGAGAGAAACCGGAGCCGTCCAGAGCGTCCCCAGAGTGCGGCCGGCAGAAGTCATGGTCGGTGTCACCTAGACTCACTGCTGTGTTCACTTCCTAGATGTACTCGAGCCTCATGCGTGTGTGAGGTTCTGCCCACTCGCCCACACGCGCATCACACACGGGAGCAGCTCTTATCCCCGGCGTCCCTCCCAGGCTTCGCTCTCTCTGTCTGACGCTGGGATCTATCCTTCACCAGATGTGGGAGGCCCTTCTTGATTGGGGATATCAGCAGATTACAATAATCGTTTGTGTTCACTGACTTTCAGAAGCACCACACAGGGTGTCCAAGCCACCTGTCATCCTGCTCATTCCCAGCTGTGAGGCCATCCTCCCCCGCTGTCCTCTAGCCTTGGTGTGGCCTCCGGGGGCAGGCATGGGCACAGGTGCAGCTGGAGAAGAGACCTCAGCATAGGACATCTCCTGCCCTCCTGTGCCCTTCGTCCTTCTCCGGCCCCATTCTCCATCCCCCCACCAGGACCTGCCCCACCCCAGCATCCAGGGTCAGCACAGGTCACTCGACTCCCAGCAGATTCATCCTGTGATGGGCTGAATTGTGTGTCCCCGAATTCCTGTGTCCCAAGTTCTAACTCCCGGTAGCTCAGGAGTGGATATATGCAGAGATGGAACCTTTGAAGGGGGGACCAGGTTAAAGTGAGGTCATGTGGGTGGCCCCAAACCAGGCTGACTTGTGTCCTCCTTCTAAGAAGAGGAAATTTGGTTACAGACACCAGGGACCAAGTGAAGATGCAGCGAGAGGTCCGCCATCTACATGCCCAGGAGAGAGGCCTCAGGAGAAACGGCCCAGAACGGAGAGGAGTGTGTCCTGTAAGCCCCCCAGTGCGCAGTCCTCTCCTGGGGCCCGAGCCGCTCATGTGCTTCCCAAATGACTGCGTGTGAGCGGCCCAGGCGGGGAGCCGTCTGCATGCCACAGGTTTTCCTTGGACGTTCACCTGAGTATAAAATATCAGAATCGCTTGATGGCTTGAGTGCTCCCAGGCATGTGTCTTTGGGACTTACGACTTCAGTGTTTCCTCTTGGGCGGGCAGTGACCCCAGGGCAAAACATAGTCAAGCGACGTTTCTGCCCCGGAGCCTCCCTGGGCCCGAGGAGACGCGTCCAGCCTTCCTCCTCTTGCCAAGGAGACCGGACGGGGGACCGGCTCCCTCCACCCTCAACTCCGCACCAGAGCCGTGACTTCCCGGAGAGAGAGTCCGCGGACACACGACCGGGAAGGAGCGTCTGGAGAGGGAACGGGGAGGGTACCAGCTGCGTCAGACGGCATGTGTCGGGGAGGCCGTGAGGCCATGACAGCCGGAGGAAGCTGTGTGTCTAGAGGTCAGGGCCGCGTTCTGGGTGCTGGAGGGAGCCGGCCAGTCTGACGGCCACGGGGTCGGTGCTCAGGCCACACCAAGCACGGGAGGACAGAGATTCGTGCTTTTCTTGGAGCAGTTTGTGAAAAGTGACACATTCCTTGTCATTTCCATTCATCCTGCCTAAGTGACCTGCAGGATGGGGTTGCTGGAAACGGTTGCCTCGTGTAAACCATAACGTTGGTTCGTTTTCCTCTGGGCGTCCCACGGACGGTGAGGCGAGCCCAGCTGGTGGCGGGGGGTCAGAGGTGCCGTCGGGAGATGGGCGCAGTGCCACAGGATGGCGTCTCAGCTGAGGCACAGAGAGGGCCCGTGGGAGCTCCAAGCGGCGAGCAGCTACCGTCAGACCTCGGAGAGGAGCCAGGAGCAGGATGCCCGAGAACGTCTGCCTGGGCTGCTGTCCCTGCGTCACCAGCACGACCGTGCCTTCCGTCGAGTGCTTCAAGGAAGTTCAGATTCGAGTCCCACAGGACTTAGTCCCGAAGGGGTTCAGTCATGTCCTTGTAGACGGAGACGAGGGCCTGACTGTAGGGCCAGCCTGCTGCTGGGGCGGGTTCTCACGACACACGCCTGTACCCACAGCGTGCTGGACCACACGCGCCAAACACTGACCTTGTGCGGCTCAGCACACGCATCCCGCACGTGAGGACAGCTCGGTCGCCACTGCCACCCCCAAGCGGCTCCTTCCCATCGGTCAGTGTTTCCGGGTTGGCCCAGTGGCCATGCTCCGGGAGCTTCCGTCCCTTCCTTGCTCCCCGCCCCCACATCTTTGAGCTCTCCAAAGGCAGCTTGAAAACCAGAACGCCACTTCTAATCTCATTTTCTGCGTCTGACGTGGGTTTTATGAGCCCCCGCTCTTTTTTATTTCAGTCAGTGTTGGATTAGGGAATTCCAAACTAGCTTAGGCACAGTGCTTAGTGACCTTTCTCTTCTCTGCATTTTTTAGAAGAAACCAACAAAAGACAACAACAGTAACCTTTCTATGTTCATTACCATAAGCTGCGCTGACCTTAAGAACCAGTCCGGCAGCCTCAGGTTCCCGCACCTCATGGCGGCCCGGATGCCAGACGGTTTCCTCCCGTCGGAAATTCGGTGGCTTGTGGGGAGGAAGGGAAATCGCACGTGCTCTTTGTGTAACTGCAGGCGGTGCGTGCGCCCAGGGCGCGTCCTCCACTCCCAGGCGCTCCGGCCCAGCCACCGCGTGCCTCACCTGTGCTGCAGGAAGAATGGGAGGAAGCGTTCAGGGAGAAATTTGGGGGAGTGGAGGCTAGCACTTCCCAAACCGTCTCTGGAGATGAACTCGGAGTCACAGAGGGGAAATTTACATTCACTGGCTTGAAGGACATGGTTTGTGAAGCCTCTGGGGATCAGACATCGTCATGAATTTTCTGACGATGAAAACAAATTTGGGGAGAGCAGAATGCAAGGGGATATGTTTCTCACCCACAAGCTTGTAGTATCGTGTGATTTTGGAAATTAAACTGTCAGCAAAGTGATAAGATTTGCCCCTTTCTGTTGTCTACGAGAAATGTAACGTAAAGGGGCAGCCAACTCGGCGAAAACTTGGTCGATGTTTTTAATTACCTTTCCCCTGTGTTAATGGGGTGCTGTTCCCAGCAAGGAAATGCATGCCAGCCTTTACAGACATACAGAAGTTGACTAACTTTACACCTGCTGTCAAGAAAAATAGTCACCAGCCGCGGAGGCGAGGGCAGCTCACGGAAGGACAGAAACCTGGGTTCCGTTATGTGCTGCCCTCCGTGTGGCCCTCATGACGTGAGGACTCTGTCCCACAGCCGGACGGGGTGAGTGGACCTTTCCACCCACCTCCCCCAGAGACACCCGGAGCAGGCCTGCAAGCCCACCCAACCCTGCAGACTTCTCTGGCAGAACCATTAGTAACAGTCTCCTTTTTCGGTGATAAAATCCATTCTTCACCCCCAAATTGGACACCGGAAGCATCAGCAGAACAATTTCTTCTTTCCCACGGATCCAAGTCACAAGGCACTTCCGGCGAGATGCTGAAGAGCCTTTCCATGGAGACCCAGTTTGCTCCACTGCATCTAGATCTCCCGGAGCTCAGGGAAACGAGACATCAGCCCGGTCCTACGAGGCACTGACGAGTCTCCGCGAGGACCTGACAGCGGCGAACGATTTTGCAGTTTATAGAATTGTAAATGGCGGTGGTTGATTGAGTCGGCAAGAGTGATGAAATTAGTAGATGCTCTCGAAGCAATCAGACAAGCAAGCTATTCTTCAAAAAAAGCGAGCGTGGAGAAGTTTTATTCCCTTTATCAATGACCTTAGAAGTCCTGCGGGGGGAGGGAGGCTGATGAGCACAGATGACACGCGGCTCCCCCACCTGCCCTCAAGTGCGGCACAGACTGAGTGGAGCCTCTTTCCTCCCTGACTTCGTCTCCCAGGGCTGCTGACTGGGTCCCACAGACGGGACTGCTTAACCACAGACATCTGCTCCTCACGTCCTGGAGGCCAGGAGGCCGGGATCCAGGCATGGGCAGGGCCAGATCCTCCCAGGGCGGCTCTCCCCATGTCCTCACACGGTCGTGCCTCTGTCTGTCCCTCCTCTTCTTCTCAGGACACCAGTCACCCTGGATCAGGGCCCACCCTCATGACCTCACTCCACCTTATGACCTCTCCCAAGACCCCATCTCCAAACACTGCCCCCTGGAAGTAAGGGCTTCAACCTAGACTTGAGAGAGGACACAGTCCAGCCCACAGCACAGCCTACACTTACCCCGGCTGCCCTTCCCTGTGTCTCTCCTCCTCACCTGGGTTCTTCCCCTCAAGAGGGCCTGCATGGGCTGGTAAAGCCCCCAGAAGGGAGTGCAGCCATGGGCCACCAGACACCCTAGCCACGGCGAGACCCGCGCCCTTCCCGGGGTGTGCCAGGACCGGGGGGACCAACAGCTCACCTCTGAGCACCTCCTCAGGGAGGGTTGCAAAGGCCTGGGTCCTCGGCTGGTTTGGGACTATCTGCAAGGACCCTTCCGACTTGGGCTCCGTGGCTGGCTGAGGCCTCTGAGGGGCCCTGTCCCTGTTGGACTTCTCCAGATGCCTGTCTGGCTTCCCAGTCTCCGTCGCCCTGTGCCCGGGCATCCTCTGCGCTGCCCCAGCCCCGCCCTTGTGTCCCAGAGACACCTCCCCGAGCAAGCACTGGGCTCTCCCCTGCCCCCGTGGTCTTGTCCTTTGTGACTTAGTCTTCACTCACTAGCTTGGCCCTAAGCTCCTAGAAAGTGGACGGGGCGAGGAGGTTCCGGGGCTGCTGCCTCCTCCGGATTTGGGTGACTCAAATGGTGATTCACCCGTTCACATGTTTGTCACCGGCTCCGGGTCACTAGGCTTCGTGGGCACCAGCCCCTGTGCTAGGAGCTCAGGACACAGGGTGACCAAGTGATTGCCCTGGGCGGGTTCGTGCCCACCGTGTCCCCTCGCCACCACCATGCGGCAAGCTCTTCAAGGTGAGGACCCAATCACGCGACTCCTAACACGCTTACCCCCAGGCACTGCCCGCGTCTCCCATCTTTTCCCAGTTCGCCGTTCGCGGTAGCCACTGCTCGAGTGAGTGACCCGGGGACAAGGTCAGTGCTGCCTCTGTGACGGGAGGTCAGTCCAGGGTGCTGGCCGAGCGGGCCTTGTCCCAGGACTCGCGCCCCGGGCCGATGGGAGCTGCCCGGCCTGTAGAGCAGGGTCCCCATGACAGGAAGTCAGCGAGGACACGCGGCCCGCCCTGGCGCTGGACGAGCCCGCTGAGCCAGCGCTGGCCATGGGCGCTGCCACCATCCCCACGGCTCACTGTCTTGACTCGGGGAATGGCAGTAATGTTGTGTCTTAGAATGACACTCAAAGCCTTCATCTTCTCTCTCAACACCCAAGTCCCCATGTTTGGATGGTTTCGCTCGAGGTGGAAGGAAGGTTCTCTGAGGTCCCAGTCGGAGTGTCCCGATGCGCCCGGGGTCCTGTTCACCCCATGGCTACTCACCACGGACACTGCAGCTCTGGAGGCAGCACCTGTGGGGGGACCCCGAGGCTGTTCCCATGGGGCATGGGGTCCGCGTGGCCTCAGGTGACGGTCTGGCTGTCGGTGGCCGTGTGATGAGTGGTCCTGTCAGGGGGCAGCAGCCCTCTGGCCAGTGCCTGTCCTCACCAGGAGGAGCCTGGAGGCCAGGGTGGACTGTGACCCTGAGAGCCCCTGACAGGACCTTCGCAGGAACACGAGTGGTTTAGTGGACACAGCCAGACGTCACGGGGCCGCCAGGATACTGAAGCTCTAATGGTTTCCCGATCGTCTTCAATCTTCTCTTTAAACACGTCATCACATCGAACTGAACCAGACAGACTGGACAGGGGCCACCTGAAGTAAACGTGTCGGCCTTCCACCAGACGGGCCACGTTCTCAGGGCTTCGTGGCCACATGTGGAGAGACAGCTACGTGGGCTGGGCCAGCGCTGATGGGGAGACGTCTTGTCGCCGCAAGAGGCCCCACGGACAGTTCTCAGCGACACAGCGGTCGGGTGTGTGGCCACGTCCCAGACACAAGGCCCTGCCGCGGAGGAAGTCGGGCAATGACACACGTACGGCTCAGCGTTGTCAGGGCCATGAAACAGGAAGCATGCGGAAAAGACGGGGTCTACAGTCAGCGCTGAAGGAATGCTCACCGCGAAGGCCAGAGATGCTTCGCTGGGCAGTGAAGTCCCAGCAGGCCTCATCTCGTCGGGTTCTTGTCAGAGGACCTCATGTCCTCCCCCTTTCCAGTCCCAGCCCGACCTGGAGCCCCCACAAGCCCTCATGACCCCCCACAAGGCAGCGGCTTGGATGCCTCCCGCTTCCCCTGACTGGGCCCCTCAGGTTGGCCGTCTGAGTAGGTGTTTCCTGTCTGCCCAGGTTCATTTCTTGGGGTTCACTGTCCGCTGGCATAGGATAGACAGCACAGGCTTTCAGAAGGAAGGATGGACGGACGGATGGGGGGCTCAGGAGCAGATGACCTCCAGGATCCCCCACTAATGCTCATAATGAAAACAAAACACATCACCCCTCGGGTTTGCACACAAAGACGCAGTGAGTGCGCGTGTCCCGCTGGGAGAGGTGACCTGTGTCTCTAGCCGGACGCTTCGCAGATGGCCTTTCCCACACGGTCTGAACTGACTTTGCATCATCTTCACGTGGCAGAGGCACGTGCGGGGACGAGGGGATGGGAAAGAGTGGGGGTCATGGTGCTCTGGGAGGAAAGAGCAGAGGCATGTCCAGACCTCGAGGGTCTCTTGTCACGGTTTTCCCAGGACCAGCACAAAGCAGCGAGTAGGGTCCTGTTCGCCCTTTCCAGAGGGAGGCTGAGGGCCCACAGGAGCCCAGATGGGATCCTGGACAAGCCTGGGCCGGAGCTGCCCGGCTCCCAGAGGCAGAGGAGCCAAGGAGCTGATCCTGGGCCAGGAACACAGGGCCAGGCCTGGAAAGGAGGTCTTCCCTGTGCTGCGCGAGCCAATCGGGTCATCCTGGCTGCCCCACAGGGCGCTTGGGAGCTTGGGCATGGGCCCGGCATGGGGCCCGGCTGGCGGGTGCTGCCAGCTGGCTGGGCTGTGTGGATTCTCGTAGTGTGGCCGTGGGAGGAGCACCGGCAGAATGAGAAAACCATGTCTCCGTGGACAGAGTCAGCGTCACCGTGAGTTGACCCGTACCACAGCACTCGGGTCCCACCGTACATTATCCTTGGCTGTGCAGGCAAAGGATCGTCTGTACTTTGTGGAGGTAGTTTTGCCTAGCGTGACTACACACCAGAAAAGTGGGGTTTTGTTGGGTGGATTTTCTGGGTGTATCAGATGTGAGCATGTCCAGTCTGTCCTTGGGTCAGACAGTGATACCGCATGCCCAGCAGTGAGCCCCGAGCCTGGAGCCCGCGGGCTGCTGCGGCCTTCATGGTGCTGAGAAGCCTCTGTGAGCCGTGGGCACAGGCTTTCTGGGGGTCGGGAAGCCTGTGGGAGCTCTCATCCGGAAACTCGAGATGCTGCCCTGTGGGATTTGGGACCAGGGCTCCAGCTGTCGGGGTGTGTTTGTTAAGTGCTGATGGCATCGAGATGGGCAAGTTTATCTCCCAGATGTGGCTGGACTGCTGAGACTGCTGCCTGGGTGACAGGCAGGCCTTGGGGGGGTCTGTCGGGCATCAGGCGGAGTGGAGCGTGGAGTCGGCACGCCGCGTTCTTCGGCTGGGAGCGCGACTGTTCCTTTTCAGAACGAGGGTCCCGGGGTGGGCAGGGGGCAAAGCCGTTGGTCCAGACGCGTCTCGGAGGCAGGGCAGGCCCATGTGCCCTCTCGGGATGTCCCCGAGGCTCTGACGGCTGACGGCTCCCTCCAGGGAAGCGATGCTGGCTCTCCATGAGTGTGTTTCTGTTTTGTCAGTTTTAAGGCTAGGAATATCAGGAAGCTTCACTGTGCTGCGTATTGGAATAAATCAGAAAGGAGACGACGGTTGGTTGTAATTGTACCAATGAGGGAGCTCAGCCAGCTCAGGGCGGCGTCTGCCCTTAAGCCGTGTAATTATTTTTCCCTCCAGAAGGAAAGATCACTGGTGGCCTGTAGCAGAGTGTTGCTGTGTTGGAAATATTTAAAGAGGCTGAAAACAACATTGATATATTAGGTCTGTTCTACTGGTTTCAAAGAAATACCCAGCACACTCTTCAGTAATACCGCGAGCCCAGCAATGACTTATTCAGGCCGTGTGTCCTGCGTACCTGGTAGCATGCCCATGACCTCAGGGCGGTGAGATCGCGTCTGTGCCTCTGGAGCCTGTGGCATGTGCTCCCCGTGAAGTCCTGGCAAGGTGGCCAGGATGGGGGCCTGTCCTGCTGGCCGTGGGCACTGGGGGAGCTCTCCTCGGCTGAAACCCTTCCTGTTCACGGCCGCGCCCTGCAGTCCTGCTGTCTCCCCTTGGCCGCGGGAGCCCCTGCAACCTTCCTCGCAGCTGGGGGACTTGGAGTTCCTGGGTCTGGCAGGTGGTTCAGTGGAGTCTTCCTGCACGCGTCCAGGGAGCCTCCCCAGGTTTCCTGCTGAGCTTATCTTCCAAAGCTCCCTCGTCCTGCCCCGGCACGTCATGGAAATTACTTCTCTGACAGGGACGGCAAGGGGACGCCCACCGTGGGCCTGTCGGCTCCGACCCACGCACGGCTGGGCTGGCCGGACTTCTCTCCGTGGACGCTGGTGGCTGCTGAGACACGACCTTTCTGATTTCATCAAGTCCTCCCCGCCGGTGGAAAGAACTATTTTCCTCTGCACCCTTGAGCTTCATCTGCACACGGACGGGTACACCGATGCGGAGACCCGCTCTTCAGAGGAAACTGGATCTGTTCTGTGTGATGGAAAGTCTTGCGAGCAGCCCGTCGCGCAGGCGGAAAGCGGTCTGAGCTCTTGGGAGACGGAAGTGGCGGTGCCTGTCCCAGCCGAAGCCGCCGCCCGTCATGAGCTTCCCGAGGGCCGAGCATGCAGGATGAGTGGGACGGTGGCCCGGGCCCCAGGCGCCTGGAGAGGGGAGGGGGTCGCAAGGGTGCACCTGCCTACCTCCCCGCAAGGAGCCCTCCTGTCCGGTCCCTCCCCTGGGAAGGGGACTGCGAGGCTGACACAGAGGATGCTTCCGAGACGAGGAAGGGGAAGGATCTTTTTATTTCATGTTCGTTCCTAAGGTGAGGTGTTCGTGGAAATGAACCCCAGACTCCTGAGCCACCTGAAGAGACCGGGAACCTCACAGAGGCGGATGCCCTTGACCCGGGGCCAGGCTCGGGGACTCGCTTGTTCTCCTTCCTCGTGCCTTGGCTTCAGGACAGTCTGGGTGGGACACTCCACTGGAGGGTGAAAATGCACTCTCGTGCTTTGCCCCGGTGAGACCTCGCGGCTGCCCCGTCCCAGGGGCAGTGCATTGGGGCTCAGAACACTGGGTCCTTAATCACGCGTTCAGACAGCACAGGAAAGCTGAAGGACAAGCTAGTCACAGCCTCCCTCCTTGGAAAACAGCAGTTTGGCGGGGAAGGTTCCCGAGGAAACATTCAGATGGGGCTGGGCTGTGTGTACGTGCCCTCCCTCCCTCCGTCCCTCCAGGGCGGGTGGCTCGGCAGAGTCCTGCTGCCCGAGTCCGCGGTGCCCTGCGGGCGGCACTGACCCTCTGGGGAGATACCAGAGAACAGACAAGGCTCCGTTCAGCAGCAGCTCCTTTTCCCCATGGCTGGGAGGAGGTGACCGTGATGCTGCCCCCGCTCTCGGCCCACCACACCCCGCTCCCCGTGTGCATGCACTGCCCCGCCTCCTCTCCATCTTCGTCCCCCATGCAGAAGGTGTGCGGGAGGAGGGCAGACGTGATGCTCTCTGATCACTGTCCTTGCACGAGTGTCTCTGCCATGAGGAGAAGGAGGGTCAGCCCAGCTCCCGAGGGCTGGAGGGCCGCAGGCCGCAGAGCTGCCGTGCGGCCCCAACGAGCACCTCCCGAGGCCCCGTGGGGCTGGTGTCTGTGTCCCAGTCAGTCAGCAGCTCCTTTTCTGCTGGAAACCGTGCCGCCCGTGGCCGTGGACCCGCATCACCGTGGCTTACAGGAGGGCTCCCTCCTCCTGCAGCAGGGGTGCGGTTATCTGTCTGTGCGTCGCCCGCTTTCTCTCTGGTGTCTGTTGATGCGACGGCTAACAGCTGCGTGTCACAGAGAACCTCTCTTCACCGAGGGCAGGAGGATGCGGTTCACTGAGAAATAGAGATTAGCTCTCATTTTCTCTAAGAAAGTGGTTTTCACTGTCAAGGGACCCAAAGTAGGTCTGCATTTGACAACGGGGAAAGTTGTCTTTCGGGGCTTAGGAGGAATGAGGCAGGAGGGGTGGGTGGGTGGGAGTCCGGACCAGCTCTGCCAGCAGGAGCTCGGGATGCCGCAGCGCTGCAGGGGTAAGCCGAGATCACCTCAGGCCCCTTCCCCACCCACTGCCCTCCCGGACTTACCAGCCTCGGCTTCCCCATGTCTAGGAAATGAGGAAGGGTGGGAATGGCTGGGTGACCTGCTCCCTGCCAGCCCCAGGGGGTGCCCCCCACCGACCCCTCTCCAGCTCCCTCTGCGATCTGCCCCCCAGACAGTGCACGCACACAGCACACTGGCCAAGCTGAGCCACTGATCACAGTGTCCCGCTCCCCTTGGGCCAGCAGGGTTTGCTGGGGGAGAGCGGCTGAAGACCCTTACGGGAACAGAGCCTGGGACCGGGCTCCTGCAGCGGATCATGGCCCCTCTGACCACCTGTGCCTCTGGCTCGCGGAGCCACCCTTATTAAAACCACTTCCGAAAAGTGAGCTAAATTTGTCCAGCTGACGGCCGAATCCAGCTTTTAGAGGGTTCAGTGCGTTAGCAGGAAGCAGCGCCGTCGGTCTAGCCAGAATCCCCGCTCGGGGTGTGTGTGTGTGTGTGTTGACGGTAATGAAGGAAGTATTTGTAGGATGGAAGGAGGGAGGCCCTGGCTTCCCTCCACGGCTTCAGACACAAATCCAGGAACCAGACGTGGCCTGAAGGACTGCTGCACGCGACATGGGCACGCAGGGGAGACGCGGGCAGGGTGCTGTCTTCCTGTGCCCATTTTGGGGCCCAGGAAGTCAAGCCACTTTTTGTAAATAACTTTTTTGGGGAAAACTTAGCATGTGTACAACTCAGGAGTTTTGGACGGTGACGGTCTCGGGCCCAAATCAAGTTGGTTTCTTACCTATCTTGTCCTCACGTTCCCCTCCTGATGCACACCGTCTGGTGTCCTGGGGGCTGCGGACTGTGTCCTCAGTACCTTTTGCTGCGGTCCAACACGCTGTTGTCACCGATAGTGGCAGCAAGAGGTGCCCTGAATTAGTGCTTTCCCCACGTCTGCCTCGGGGCATTTGTCTGGCGTTTGTCCAGGAGCAACACGCAGGCCGTCCCCGTCGTCCTGGGGGACTTGCTCACAGCCGCAGTTGGAGGTCTGCTGTCGTCTGCCGGAGGGGTCGCTTACCCGGGCCTGGGTGCCAGGTGGGGGGGGGCCTGTACCTTCCCGGGGGGACGTGCTCGGTCTTGCTGTGCTTTGCAGGGTCTCCGCGGCTGCGGACACGGTAGAGGGAGACGTCTCCAGACGTCCTCCGTGTTGTGGGGGTGAGAACTCCCGCGGTCAGGCCCTCCGCGGGATGTGCAGACCTGTCACACCCACCACCAGGCAGTGGGCAGGTGGGCACCAAGCACACGTGCATCTGAGTGAGACGTGGCGCCCCGGAGGCCACGGCCCCATGGGTCGCTGCGGTCTCCACGGACAGCTGGGGTGTCCGTGGTCTTTCACTGACTGCCTGACCGGAGTAAGAGGCTGTGTGTGCCCACGTGTATGGCCCAAACCACTGGCCACTGTGCAAGACAAACTTCGCTGGTGAGCAGGTAGGGCCGTCCTGCCCTCAGGAGCTGGTAGCCTCCCTGGAGAGAGACAGTAAACCCTCCAAGCATAGACGAATGCGCTTTGAGCTGGGATGGGGGGCGAGCTGGGGGCCGGCAGGAGCGCTCGGAGGAAGTGGGGGCAGGGAGGCCCAAGGCGGCCCCGAGGTCAGTATCCCGTCCCTGCGTGCCCAGCGCAGCCGGGGCTGTGACGGGCAAGAACAGGGTCTGGGTGGTGGCAGCTCCAGGGAAGCATGGCCCAGGGCAGAAGGAGCTGCGTGCTGGCCGGGAGGGAGCATGGAAGGACCCTCACCAGGGTTCCAGTCCCCTCTGTAGTTCCTGCTCTGTGAACGCCATGTGGGCCTCAGTCCCCACGTCCCCACAGTCTGGGCCTCGTGGCTCCCGGCCCCAGGACTCGCGAGTGGCCGCAGCTCACCAGCCTCGTCGTGACACTTCTGACAGACTGAACGGTAGAGCGTGCAGGCTGCCCCCGCGGCCCCCTTCCTGTCCCTCCCTGCGGAGTGGCTTGCGCACGGAACCCGAGCCCTGGGACTTGCCGCGCCTGCGCCCCCTCCGCGAGGGGGTTTGAATTCTCCCTGGCGCCAGGCCGTGTGCCCTGTACCGCGAGAAGGGGCCTGGCTCACGGAGCTTCCCGGCGCAGTCGGCGCGAGGCCGTGCTCACCGCGCGGGGGGCTGGCCGGGTTTCCTTGCGCTGGGGACTCCGCGGCCCACGCGCGCGTCTCGGGGGTTGGCGTGTGGGACACCCACTTGCTGCATCGCAAGCAGAAGGAGACATTACAGAGACGGGCAGGAAAGGGCCTCAGAGGCCACAGTGATGGGCCCGAGGGGACCGGATGTGTCTTCCTGTCCGACCCAGGGCTCCGCCAGCAGGACGGCGCTTCTCGTCTGGCCACGGCTGCTACATGTCAGGAGCTCTGATTTCCTGCCCATTCTGAGTGACACGGTGTGATACGTCTAATGACAACTAGAACAAATTCTGGTAATGAGGTCACCTTGGGCCTGGATTACTGTCTGACTGCTGTTTTCCATAGAAATTATCTGTGGAAGCATCCCACGTGCTCAGAATAACGTCCTCCCCGGGAGCGTGGGTGCCCGCGGGCGGCCTCGTTGGGACTTGCGAGACACCAGTGGCGTGCGCTGGCCTCTGGTTAGACCCTGACTGGCCTCTGCGGGGGCAGCTTCTGCTCCACCGCCCGGAAAGCGACTGGTTGTGATTAAGTTATGTTGTTTCCTTCAGGTGCTTTTTATGCAGAACGTGTGTGAGTGTGTGGTATGGAAGTCGGTGGGGCCCAGAACATACTCACCCTTTTGAAGGGCGCTTCTGGGCACGTGCTGAGCCTCACCGTCCTAGAGAGGGTTCTTGTAGGAGAGCGTTTTCGGTGAGGGCTCCTGGAGCAAAGGGCGTTGTGGGGGCCTGGGCGGGTGGGCAGGACTTGGCAAAGGGAAGAGGCCTGTGGACGTCCCAGCAAGGAGCCAGGGTCAGGAGGGGCTGCAGCCCAGAAGGGGATCGGGGATCCTGGGCACGAGGGGCGTGAGACTGTGTCTCAGCAGAGAGAGGTCCAGGCCACCAAGCAGGGGACTGGGTGGCCGGCTGAGGTGCCGTCCCCGAGCCCCACATGTGCGCCTGGCGCACCTCGCACCCGCCTCACGGCACTGTTAGGAGATCATAAGGAAGAACACGGGCCTGTGGCCGGAGATGCGCCCGCAGGAACGCTGAGCTGGTGGGGTGCTTCCAGGGGCCCCGGGACCCCTGCTGAGGCGGACATCAGATGCACAGGAGCCGGCTGGGGGGTCAGAACCCGCAACGATGTACTCCTGAAAAGCCCGTCATCACAGTGCCGGTCCCTTAGGGGTGACAAGGGGAGTCCAGGCCCCGGGCTGGGGTGGAGCCGGTGGGGTGGAGGGTGGCCTTGCGGAAGGAGGACTCCGGGGCTGGGCTGCTCTGCTAACGAGCTCATCGCCGGGTAGACACTGTCTTGTGAGTGGCGAGGAGGGAAGGTCTGAGGTAAAGACACGGTGCCCGTGGTCCTCTGCACAGATGACCTCACGGTGCCTTCCTTTCCTTGTACTTGGGCCCACACGTGCATAGACGCAGCTGATTTCTAACCTCCTGGGGCCTCGCGTGAGGCAGGAGCAAGAACTTGGCACCTCACTAGTGCCCCCACGTCAAGCTGTGAGGGGCACCTTGCGCTGTGAACAGAGACAACACCAGAAACCCGTCTGTGCGGCGCACATCTGCACAGTTTGCACATGAGGCCGAGCCTGCACGTGCTGGGCTCATGGACGTCGTCCTGGCCAGCTGCTGTCTGGACCATACAGATGGCCAGGCACCGGCTGGAAATCACGGGAACAGTAGTCGGTACAGTGACCCGCTCGAGGTCTGCCTCGAGGCACACACGTGCGTGGGTACATGCGTGAACTCACACACACACACATACACACACACACGTGAACACCTTCCCTACGTGTCCAGGCTGGCTGTCCCCAAGCCTGCAGTCCTGGGACAGAGGCTCACACCAGGGTCTGTACGGACAGGAGCGGCCAGAGGCCCGTTGCTGTTTGAAGGTAACGGAACGGGAGAGCGGGCACGTCCTTTAGCAGAGTGGTTCCGAGCTTGAGCTGCGTCAGAAACTTCTGGAGGGTTTGTTTAAAGTTGGGACTGTGCTCCCTTTCCGTTAGTGCTCCGTCGGTCCTGGGTGGGGGCCCCATAGTTTGTATTTCCGACGGCTCCCGGATGACACCTGGTCTAGGGGCACCCCATGGAGAACCACTGTTTTCCAAGAC
Organism: Lutra lutra; assembly: GCF_902655055.1. NCBI lineage: Eukaryota > Metazoa > Chordata > Mammalia > Carnivora > Mustelidae > Lutra > Lutra lutra. Next base: position 107,799,895 of record NC_062288.1, on the reverse strand, counting down.
CCCAAACTGCTTCATTTGGTGAGGAGCTGCGGTTACGTGACCTCGAGGCCTTCAAACCGCAGCTCGAGCCATCCTGAGGGTGGGTGAGTTAACACGGAGGCGGATCCCTCGGAACCCCAAGGACGGCTGTAGAGCAAGGCTCACTCTGTGCCGGTGCAGGTCTGACAAGGGAGGCGCCGACAGGGTTTCGCTGTGGCGAATCGTGACGTCATCTCTTCACTGTTTCTAAGTTGAAAACTGCATTACTTAAAAAAAAACAAGGAAATGGAACAGCTCTTTGGTTAAGTAAAGTAAAAGGGGAAAACTACATTTAAAACAGGAAAGTAATCATTGTTTTTAAAAAATCTCTTATTTCATCTGTGGCTGGATCACATTTTTGGTATGTTTTTAAAATTTATGGTCTTAGGGTGTCTGGGCAGCCCAGTTGGTTCAACATCTGCCTCTTGATTTCGGCTCAGGTCAAGATCTCGGGGTTGTGAGTTCAAGCCTGGAGCCGGACTCTGCACTGGGCAGGGAGCCTGTTTAAAAATAAAGAAATATGAGAGACTCTGGACTCTGAAAAACAACCTGAGGGGTTTGAAGCGGCGGGCGTGGGAGGTTGGGGGAACCAGGTGGTGGGTCGTGGGGAGGGCACGGACTGCATGGGGCAGTGGATGTGGTACAAAAACAATGAATACTGTTACGCTGAAAATAAATTTTAAAAATTAAATTAAAAATAAATAAAGAAATAAAAATAAAGAAATAAATAGATAAATAAGTAGATGAATATTTTTGACAATTTTAAAAGGGCACCTGGGTCACTCAGTCTGTTGAGCGTCTGAGGTCTTGATCTCAAAGTCATGAGCTGGAGCCACGCCTTGGGCTCTGCACTTTGCATGGAGTTTACTTAAAAAATAAGTAAATAAAAAATAAGTTTTATTAGTTGGTTTTATTCACGTGAGCTACACTGCGCTGGAATGGAGCTCTTGGCACCATCAGGTTTCCCCACCCTCCAGACATTCCTCTCAGGGGTCTCCCTTGATGCCACCGTCCCGCCTTTTCCTCTTCTGTATGAAGATCAGAGACACACACGTTCTTTTAAGCTTTGAGGTCACTCTTGGAGGAAGACCCTGTTTATCCTCTAAGCTTTGGTGTAGGGAAAGCTTTGTGCGCAATGCCAATCCGAACTCTCAGTGTCCGAACACAACTCTACAGGAAGGCATGGTGGGGCCTCCGTGCCTCGCTGGGGTGTGGGTGCTTGGAGCCAGAGCTGCCCCAGCCTGACACTTTGACCCCAACACCTCCTTCTGCCTCCCAGATTAGTTGCATTGTGTGGGGGGGTGTTCCTGCATTATTTGTATAAACTTAGAACCGACACTTCATGCAATTCCAGTCCCCTTTTGGAAGAAAATGTCATCCCTCAAATTTCAACCAAAACAAGGGAGGGCCTGGTGCGGAGGATGCAGAAGGGCTCTGTGGGAGTGTGGACATTGGCTGACTGCACACTGGCATCCCCGCTGGCGCAGGCGACTGTCACCCGTCCCGGGTCACTGGAGACACGGTGCCAGTATCCTCCTGTGGTGTGACGGAGCTGCTCCATCCTACAGGTCTCTCTCCCCTCCACAAAGATCCAAGGTTATCTCGTTTGGACTTTAAGTAAGAAAACTTGACAGCATTTCTAACATATCTGAAGACTATTCCTCCCTAGAAGTTAGCATAAAGAGAATGAATTGTTTAAGAACTTTCCTACCTAGAGGCAGAGATATTGGATAACTGTCAATGTCCAGCCGAACCCATTGGTTTAAGAGTTACAACTGCATAAATGAATCCCACAGTGTTTCATCTTTGCAGAAAAATCTCAGTGATGTGAGGATGCTCTCACCATTTCCAACACTGCTGAAATTTTACCAGGTTATCAAAATGCGGGGGTCACTGAACTTAAATAAAAGTGAGATTATATCACACAGGCTAAGGAGTGCCCAGTGGTGATCTTCACAGAGCTCCCTGAAAGCTGTTTTCCTCCATTAAGGAAACATCCCACATGAGTTATCTAATGCTATACAAGTTACCCCATACTTGTCAGCTTGGAACAGGTGCATTTGCCATCCCGCAGCGTTTGTGTGGGTCAGAAATCCAGAAGCTGTTCAGCTGGATGCTCCTAGCTCAGAGCTGCTCATCAGCTTATAGTCAAGCTGCGAGCAGAGGCTGACATCCCATCTGAAGTCTGGGAAGAAGGAGCCACTTCCAAGGGGGTGCCTCACACATCTGCGGGCCGAAGGCTCAGTTCTTCACCATGGAAGCCTCTCCAAAGGGGGCTCCATGACAGGACAGCTGGCTGCTCCCCGAGCAAGTGATCTAAGAGAGAAGGAGGTTAGTAGGAAGCCATAAGACCTTTTATGACCTTGTCTTTTCCATTTTATTCTATTCATTGGACATGAGTCATTAAGTCCAGCCCATATTCCAGGAGGAGAATTTGACTTCACCTCTTGATGGGAGCAGTTGTAAGCACTTTGTGGACATCATGAAACCACCCCACACACCAACGAAAAGGGAACTGAAAAGATATTATTACTTTGCGGTCAGTGGTCTGGGTTAAGACGCCGGCTTTTTTACATAGTAACATAGTAACTCTGGACAAGTCACTTCAGATTCCTCAGCTGTGAAATGTGGGTTTGAGAGTTCCCCTTTCATAGGATTTTTGATGAGTTAAATATGATGTAAGAACTTGGAGTAATGACTAGTACATATTGAACATTCAGCAAAACAGTGTTGCTGCTAGTGTTGTCATCATTTTCACTGTCCTCAACAAAATCATCACCACCACCATCACCACCATCATCATCATCACCACCACCATCATCAGCATCACCATTATCACCATCATCACCACCATTATCACCACCATCACCTCCACCAACACCATTATCACCATAACCACCAACAAAATTATCACCATCACCATCATCACCACTATCGTCACCTCCACCAACACCACCATCGCCATCACCACCAACACCATCATCACCATCATCACCACCATCACCATCATCATCCTCATTACCATCATCACCATCATCCGCATCACCATTATCACCGTCATCACCACTATCAGTATCACTATCGTCATCAAAATCATCACCATCACTACCATTATCACCATCATCATCACCTCCACCATCACCACCATCACCATCATCATCACTTCCACCATCACCATCACCACCATCACCATCATCACCTCCACCATCACCACCATCACCATCATCACCATCACCATCATCACCTCCACCATCACCACCATCACCATCATCACCCCCACCATCACCACCATCATCCACATCACCATTATCACCATCATTACCACCATCATCATCATCACCACCATCATCACCTCCACCATCACCATCATCATCATCACCACCATCATCACCATCATCATCACATTGTTGCTAATCTGTTGTTCTTGCTGCTGCAACCACAGCTATACAGAGTGGTTTTTTTTCAGATGTTTAAAGTTCTCAGGAGTGGTAAATTTTCCAGAGAAAACCATGGAAGTGAGGAGAATATTTTCTAAACTGAACCTTATAGTTAACTTGTGTGTCTACTAGGAAATTCCCAGTAGAAATTCTCACTACTAGGAGAAACACGTACCTGACCCTGCAAGTGTCCTGTGGGACTCAGGAGGGAGTGACCTGAAGCGAGCTTGGTCCGTGTTCCGACTGTACAAGCAGCTGGGTGCGCAAACGTAGGCAAGCCGGAGTGCTGCTCTGACTGTCAGACCCCACTGTACATGATAGGGGCAAGGTGTCCGGCCTTACAGAGCGGTCGTGGAGACCAGGGTATGTCATCGTGCAGAGCGGGCACGCCTGGTGTTCTATATGACGGCTGTGCTACTGGAGGTGAGGCAGCCATTGGTCCTTCAGGGCAGTTCCTAAACTAGGCTTCAAGAAGTCAGGAGGGACGTGCCTCACGCCCTGAGGGAGAAATGGGAGGAAAGGACAGAAGGGCCTGTTGTGAAGAAAGAAACAAAAAGCCTGTCGTCCCTGAGGCTCCCTGGGGGAGGCTGAAGGACTCTCTCCTGTTCGATAAAGCATCAATCCCTGAAAATGTATGAGGTGTGATCACTTTCATCCTGCAGAAGCTTGGCTCTGGCTTCTCCAGTTCCCCGGTTTTGTGGCTCAGAGGGGCTTGTTAAAGATGCTAGATTTAAGACCTTTCTATTATTTTCACAAATATGGTATCTTTAGGCAGGAGTGAGTAGTCCATCTTGCCTGAAACAGCACAAGGTGGTGCTCAAAACTTCTCAAGACGAGGAGACTCAAGTTCCCGCGAGCAGTTTGCTTAGTGGTCCGTGGTGTTTCTTTGCTTGGGAAACAGGTGAAGTCAAAATATTTCTATATTTGTTGTCTGTGAAGAGAGATTTGGTTCTTGAAGAGGAAGGTCAAGAAAGAATGTGATAAATACAAGTTTCTGTATCGGTTTAATTCCTGATAACTCCAGGAGCACCCATTCCCCTTGAGCTGTAGGAGCTGTGGGGAGGGAAGTCATCAAGCCCCGGCTTGGTGCGAGGCTAGGACGGGCACCGGCAAGCCCAGCGCCACTGGCAACCCTCGCAGGAGCCGTCCGCTCCGCCCAAGCGCGTCCCGGTGGCCCTTCTCGGCCTGATCTATGGTAGTCGTGGATCCACTCGACCCACCACTGACCTCTACTTTTGTAAAACTTGTTTGGAATTTAATGTTGTAGGTTGTTCACATCAGGCCTTGCTGCCACAGGGAGCCCCAGATCATAATCAGGGCTTACGGACGTCCCTGCTAAATCTTTACCACTTCCCGCCCTGAGGTACAGCCCCGACCCTGCACCACGATGAGCTCTGCACTTCCCTTGACCTCACCCCTGCGTCTGCTCGGGGACCAGGCCCTCAGCTCATGCCCACCCTGGGCTCTGACCCTGCAGAGCCCCCCCCTCAGCAGGCCCTTCCTAGCTTCCAGACCCCACACAACCTCCGGCCCTACACCCCTAGCACGTACACGATTCAGAGCCCCATCACGATGTGAAATTATCCTGTTCAACTTACTGGTCTGCTCCGTGAGCACAGGCACTCATCCCTGGGGCCCCCCCTGGGTCCAGGGCCCGAAGACCATCAGCTCTCCCAGGGTCTGGGGACGGGCTTAAAAGCTGAGCAGTTCAGGTATCAGCCCGTGGATTCATGAGGGGCATGGGCTCTTCATGTGGGTCATGTCGCCGCATCTACTCTATCTTCCGTATCTCCCAATGGGTTTTGATTGACACTACTGTGTTGTTGCTCTGTGCAAAATGGCACATGCCTTTGAAATCTGGTGAAATCTGTAACAATTCACAATGTATGTTACCTTCGTTAAAGACCTCTGATTTGCTTCCACGAGCATTTCCTGAACCTGGCTTTGATAATTCTGGGGATTTTAACAAAGATCTTTCTATGCTCTAATGGCTGTAAGATGCACCCCCCTGTTCACAGTTTAATCTAACAAGATAAAATGGGCTTAGATATAATTAAAAGCAAAATAGTACTTAGTTTTAATATCAACTAGATCTTGAACATTTTATCCTCAACTGTCTACTCTAAGGAGACGCGGCTCAGCACAGACCTGCTAAGTGTGTGAGAGCCTCGGAGAAGCCCGGTGGCCGGGGGCCCCCACGGTCCGGGAGGGGCGAGGTCAGTGCACCCTGGATGACGCAGGAGGCAGGTGGCAGGAGGCAGAGTGCCGGGAGCAGACCTGGATGGACGGACAGAGACTGTGTGCTGGGCCCTGCAGGATAATGTGGCCACCGGGGAGGCCATGGGCTGCAGTCGGTCAGCTGATGCTGAGGACGGACGCTCCAGGCAGGAAGGACAGAATGACAGAGATAGCAGCGTGGCCTGTGTTGGGACAAGAAATGGCCCATGTGCAGGGAGGCAGGGCGCACAGGAGAGGCCTGGGGCAGGTCAGGCAGCTCGTGGATGGACAGCCGTGGTGGGCAGGCGCGGGGCCCCTCGGTCAGGGAGGCGTCGGGCACCGAGCTCAGTCCGTGCGCTGCTTAAGCAGCCGAAGCAGAGCTGGTCCCCAACGGAGGGTTGATGTGACTGCTGTCCCCTTGGCGCCCTGCTGGGGCTCTGCCTCAGACCAGCGAGGACACGGGTGAGGAACCTCCGATCTGTAAGGACCCCATGCCCGGGGGGGTCGTGAAGATCTGGACCATCACCCGGCTCGGCCAGGGTTCCCTCCTCCCTTCCCGCCCGTCAGGCCATCGTGCCTCATCTGAGCCTGGAAGGGAGTCGGTGGAGGGGCCGTGCTTGCAGATTGTGTGTGGACAGCGGCGTAGGCAGAAGGGGAGGCCGGGCAGACCTCGGGGACAGATGCCAAGGTCAGGAACCAAGGGCGGGGGTGAGTGCGGAGGACGTGAGGAGGGCCAGACCGAAGGGCACAGGCAGGTCGAGGGCTGGGGAAGGCTGGGGCCGGGCGACGCCCAAGTGCACTGGTTCTCAGTAGCAGCAGCTCTGCCCCCTGGCTCGTCACCTGCCCCGCCAGGAGGTGCAGCTTCAGGAAGCTTTCAGACCACGGTTCTGTGCACCTGGACTTTCTCCACGGGTCCATCTGTCCTGCCTCGTTCCTCCCCAGGGGCCTACCACTCCTCGGGGAGTGAATGCCTACCAGGGAACAAAGGGACAAATGACGTCTGCACTGCTGGGACGCCGGTCTGGGGCCAGTGCACCGGCCTTCTGGAAACTCCCAGTCTCTGCTCTTGCCATTGCTCACCTGTCCTCCAGCAGCCAGAGGCCCCGGACTGCCTGGACCTCCATCGTCCACCTGCCAGCACCGCTGCTCCTAGCCTGGCTCCCAGCAGCCCGATCTCACCCCCCACCCCGGGCCATGTCCCACCCAGGTCTGAGATTTCCCTCAAGTAAGCTGAGGCTCTGAGGGCCAAGTGCAGGGACATCCCTCTTGCAGGGCAGTGTAAAGCCGCTTGCTGACCGCGAGCCCCTGCCCTTATCTCTGCTCATTAAGGGCCTCACTGTCACCACTTCCCTCTGTCCTCTCGGAGCAGATGCTTCAGACCCACGGTCGGCTGGCTGGGCCCTCGGAGCGCTTACTTCTCCAAACTGTCTTAGGGAATTACAAGCAGATCCGAGACCTGCTGTCTGACATGTGGGGCTGTTCTCTGAGAGTCGAGGAGGCCTCATGGGACCGCCTTCTCCATCAGAACCCTGGTCTGGGCTCCATGTCAGCCCGCGGAGCTGCCTGCCAGGATGAAGCATGCTTGTCAGGGACGTCTCACTGCACGGTGTCCGCCAGCAGTCGTCCCACAGACGCCCAAGTGAACCCTCCAGAAGCTGCCCCTAGCAGGATCACAACAGCCCAACCCCACTGTCTTCCTAAAATAGATTACTTTATCTTTGGTTTTTTCCTTTGTTATTTTACATTGCCATCAAGAAAACAAGCTACATACAGATTCCTTAGATCTGGCAACAACACTATGTCCTCTTACAAATTTGCACCCTGCCCATAGCCCGAGAGCTGGGCATTTGGCATCCGAGGTGAGCACCCCAAGTCACGGCCCGCATCGTCGCTGCTGCTCACCGCCACTCCTCGTAGGACACACCACACCCCGTAGCCGCGGAGTCTCCAACGTGGACCAGCTTGCGTGGCCCCGTGCAAGTCTTCTCTGATTGTTTTGTGGAGTCATTCTAGAGGATTGTGTGCATAAATATTGAAAATCGATTTCCCTCTAATTAGGAAAATGACGTAAGGAGTCTGGAGACATGTCCAGGTTTCACATTGAGTGAGTGTGTCCTCATGACATGACACTGTAACTCTCCCCACTCTTTCTCCCTCAAATACTGTTATTTTACATGTGGAAGGTTTCGTGGTTCTCTACATTTATCCTTTAAAACAGGGCTGTCCTCTCCGGACCTGCTCCCCTGTCCATGCCCCAAAAGCCACGTGGGCATGGGCACCCTCCCCCAGCTCCCCCAGCACTGGGCCTGGAGGCCTGGGGTCTGCAGGTCTGGGAGTCTGAGAGCCTGGGGGTCTGGGGCTCTGGGGGCCCAGGGGTCTGAGGCTTTGGAGGCCGAGGGGTTTGAGGGTCTGGGGCTCTGGGGGCCTGGGGGCCCGGGGGCCCTGTGTACCGTGACATTCTGCCCCTGATGCAGCTGCTCTGCTCTCAGCTTTGAAATCCGGTGTTTCTCCCCAGAGGGACCACAACCATCTTCTGTTGTTGGGGCGGAGTGAGCGTCCTCTTGTCCGGGCACTTGTCAGTCAGCAACTGGACGCGTCGCCTGTGTGCACCGGCCTCAGCCTCTGAGATGGGAGGCGTGATTTGCTGCATTCCATGTGTCTCCGCACGTGTCTGTCATCCCTTGAAAGATGCGCATTTGAACCAGCAGAGGAAAAAATAGTGTGACTGACGTGACTTTTGACATGATTTTTGTCAGGACTCTGGCATGCCATTTGCTGGAGAACCGGTTCTAATGAACCCCTTTTGCACGGCGAGCGGAGCCGTCTCGCGTCTGCTCCCTTTTCTCCCACCTCGATACCCAAATGTCAATCATCGGGAGGGAAATTACGCCACTGAATGAGGCAGCAGGCAATTCACCCTCTAGAAATGGAACATTTACCTTAAGTGGTAAAAAGGTGTTTTCTATTCCTTGATAGAAGTTTGCATGAAAATCTCTGCCTTTGTGTTTCTAATTCGTGTAGACCGAGCAGTCTCTCTACGGATTAGTCCTTCATTCACGGCAGTGTTTAAAACACATTTTAAAATTGCTTTTGTACATACGCAGCTAATAAGTTAAAGTACAGAAGGAGGTATTTCAGATTACACCGTCCCTGGGGAGCGTCCTTCCTCTCCGGTTCAAGTGGCAGCTGGCAGAGCCCCCGGCGGTAGCCTCTTCCCCGAGGCTTTCATTACTGCATTCCAATAAAGTGTTGTTTTTCCCTTTCCCACCTTTTTTCTTTATTGGCTTGGGATTTGTGTCTTAATCACAGTGTGCAAGAAATGTACTTACTCGTCAGACACGGCGACACTCTGACGCGGCACTCCAGTTAATTAATGCGGAAAGTTGCAGAAGAACGTGTGATTTTCCATTTACATCAAATGAGTTTGCTGTGATTAATGTTATCATAGGAAATACCAAAGGAATTAATAATGATTAGGCCATTACTTCCCAGTGACGCTGAAGACTCAGAGATCTTCGCTCATTACAAGAGCTTGAAGACAACGCAGATGTTGGTGTCTGTGCTAGGATGGGTGTCGGTCGTGGTGGCCTGGAGGGCTGTGGCTCCCGAGACTCGCCGAGGGACGTTCGCTTTCCAACCCACTTTTTGTCCAGAGGTTTTCAAATAATTGGGTCCGTGATGGGTTAAAAATTTTTTTCAGTCTTTTTTTTCGAGGGATTAATGCTTCAAGACTTCACTTATTCCTTCCCAAAAATAATCCAAATACAAGTCTGTATCATGTGCGAAGCCTTGAATCACGTATTTGGGGTGAGATGCCCAGATGAACCAATGGTAGCCCCTTCTCTTGAAGAACCAGGCAAGGAAGCACCAGCCAGGAAGACGGATGACCGTCGGGTCTCCTTGATGCTGGACTGGATATGCCCAGGGGCTCCGGTGGGCCCAGAGCCGGAGTGGGACCATGTCACAGGGCTTCACGGGGCCATGAACTTCGGCTGCTACCGCGAGTGAGGAGCTGGCTGGGTGGACGAGAGCCGTGGGCCCTGTGCACATGGACGCACCGGGGCAGGGTGACTTGGCGTGTGTCTGCAGCACGGGGATGGGTGTGACCAGGAAGAGCCCACCAGGGAGCACTGGGGCGGTAGGCACTCAAGGGCTGTGGGGGCAGCTGGGTGCTGTGCCCCTCCTTTGCTTGTGGCCGAAGCGCCAGTGGGGGTGCAGGGGTGCCGAAGCCACACGTGGCCCCTTTACAGCCAGCCCCACCGATACCGCGCCTTTGCCACGGTCCCCGAGGAAGCAGCACCTCGTGCTGTCACACTGCTGGCCTCATGACACCTTCCTGAACAGACTCTGGAAACCCGTCAGTCGAGAGAAAGCTCGCCGCAGGCACGGTGGGCCTGCAGACGTTCCCTTCCGGTGGGTTTCTGGCCCTGCGGGCTGGCTGAGGGCCTGCGAACACGGCTGACACCGCGGGAGACCATCAGCCTCCGCGGCCGGCTCAGGGCTGCGCAGACGTCCGAACGGCGTCACTCCTTTCTTGGGTGGGAGTTGAGCCCTTCATGTTTCCTGCCCCAGCGTCCGTCCCCTCTGGGCCATCATGGTTTCCTCGTCCCCGTGAGCAGAGGGCCTGGAGCCCAGCGGGTCTGCCCGGTGAAAGGGCTCAAGCGAGCGCTTGCCCGGCCTGAGGCCGCAGCCCCCGTCTTCCCCAGTGTGTGCACTTTGCTCTGGGAGGGGGCCTGGTACCTTGAAACTGCCTCAAACTGATCCCCACAGCCTGGCCCCACGTTCTCTAAGGAGCTGAGCTGGGCAGGCCATCGTTGCGTGGAAAATCATTCCTGTGCCGTCCTGGGTCCGGCCTGCCCCACCCTGCGTTTCACCTCCTGGCGCCTGCACCTCCGGGATGGGGTGGGAGCTCCTGCCAGCCTTGGGGCCCTGCCGTGGGCTCCTCCTCGGGTCCGCTTCCTTCCAGCCCCAAGGGCATCCCCCAGAGTCTTCTCCTGTCTCCCCAGGGAGCTCAGGGCTCTCCTCGCATCCATGAAGACTCTCCAGGTCTGTCCCTCTGGACCGCCCCCCAGCCACGAGCTCCAGACCGGTACGGACATGTCTGTTAGGTTACCTCCCTGCCTGCACCCCATGTGCCCATTTCCATCGATGACCGGAGCCCCAGGTCAGCCCTCCCTTCCCTCCACACCCACGATTCAGACCATGCGCTCAACCTCTCTCCAATCTGGTCCTGCTTCCACGTTGCCATGGTTACCGCCTGGTCCCCGGGGGCCTCCTCCGAGGGCCTGGTGAGCGCAGAGAGCCACATGCTGGCCTGTCAGCTCTCCCGCCTGCCCGTCCAGACCTTTCCGAGTGCAGCTCATTGCAGTGGACGGACCCAGAGAGAAAGGTGGGGATTCTGACATGGTGACCGAGAGGGTGTTTTTACGGGGAGCTTCTCGGGCACTGTGGACTCGCAACGGGGCCTGGACCGGAAGCTTAGCACATACAGACTGAAAAGGCAATCTTCCGTGACTCGTGGGCAGAGAGCGCTCTTGCTTTTTCTCTGGCTGCTTCCGTGGGCCATGCGAAGAGCCCGTCTCCATAGGGTGACCGCGCAGGGTTCGGAGTGTGGAGACCCCCTTCCTGCTCATCCGAGCTCCTGGGTTAGGAAATCAGCTCCCACATGTCCACGTCATGAGGTTCCACTGAGGTTTTCCTCTCGCTCTGCTTTTCCTTCTCCACATTCTCTGCGTGTGGAAGTAAAGTGGCATCAGGAAGTCGCCTTCAAAACCTGAGAACACTTTCTCACCTATGGCGGGGGTCGGCGGGCGTGCGGCCGGCCCCTCGGCTTTGCTGACCCTCGGAGGTGCAGAGGCTGAGAGCAGGTGTTTGGGGGCCAGAAGGGACCGACCCAGACTCCACCTGCGGGGAGGGCGGTAGGCGGGGGCTGGGGCCACGGAGGGGAGCCGGGGCTGCGGACACTGGACCAGCAGGTCTGCGGTGATCTGTTACGGTGGCCATGGCAGGCCACTAGCCATTCGAACGCAGGACGTTTTAGAACTCCGTCCTTTTAAACAGTGATGTTGAGGAGGAAGGGGGGGAAGGGGACAGGGAGGAGCTTCTCCTCCCCGGGACGGCAGTGAGCCACTGATAAGGGCTGTGGCAGGAGGAGCTCTCTCCAGAGTAATTCCTGAGGGTGTCTCGGACTGTGAGGCGAGACTTCCCGGAGCACAGCAGGTCGACGATGTGGCTGGCGTGGGAATGGCCGCCTTCCTGCGACCCGTGTGTGAACGGAGCCCCGTCTCTGGTCCCCGCGTGTGCGAAGCCGCAGGGCTGGTGTCCTCCCTCGCGGTTCGGTGCAGCCTGGCTGCCAGGGTTCGCCAAAGCGCTGGGCATACGGGAGGTGTCCGTGGTTCTGGGATCATTCGCGATTAGCGGATGGTTTGGGAAACACACTTTTTAACGTTTTGGTGACTGTGGGCTCCTGTTGCTGTTGTGTGCTTTTGAGAGAGAAAGAGAGCGCGAACGGGGCGTGGAGACGCAGAGGGAGAACCATAAGCAGGCTCCACACCCGGTGGATCCCAACGTGGGGCTCGATCCCATGACCCTGAGATTGTGACCTGAGTGGAAACGAGAGTCCGATGCTTCTCCGATGGAGCCGCCAGGTGCTCTGGGAAGGGGCGGGGGGGGGGGTCTTTGGTTTTTAAGGCAACAGGATCTTCAGAAAGTCGTAAAAAAGGCAGCGTAGTCTTTGGGCACTGGGATGCTGCGTGGGTGTGAGCAGAGATTGGCAGGAATCTGGGAAGGAGGCGATGGAGAGGCCGGGACTTCTGACTGTGCCTGGCCTGCCGGGTAAACGGGGGTGGGGAGCTGAATGTGTGTGAAAGTCGCCAGGGCCTTCTGTCAGCGCTGGCACCAGTCCCAGTGCCGTCACTTTGGGCGCGTCAACGGTGTGAGCATGGGGAAGCCACAGACACTGTCCCGCGCTGAGTTCCTTCCGGCCGCCGCTGTGAAGTGCTTGTCAGGGGCCAGGCTGCCCGGTCCAAGCCACGATCAGCACCGAGACCGACCGCTACCCTGTTTACTCTCAAGAAAGACATTTTGCTGCAATCGCCTTACACAGCCTTGCGTTGTTGTTCCGGAGACGCTAAGACCTGAAAAGCTGTGTGCCGTGGAGTTGATGAAAGGTGGGGACCCCCGTCTCCCACGTGAGGAAAAGTGAGTGTTTAGCATGAAGCAGGGACTCGCAGAGGACCAGCACTTTCCCGTCTCCCCTGCACAAATCCACGGTCTCACCCTTGCTAAAATCCCGTCCGTGGTCGCTCCCTGCGGGTGACGTTTCCCAGTAAGTGCAGGCTCGTCCCCCGCGGACGGGTTGCCCGGGATGGCGCTGGCTGATCTCGCGTCCACTCTCAAAGCTCCCCTCTTTGGAAGCTGCGCTGCATGTGAGCTGCCAGCAGAGAGGAGACGACGAGCTGAGCAGCGCTCACAGCTCCAGTGCGGCTGGGCGTCCGGCCGAGGGGGCTGGGCACCTGTGCCAGCCACGACTGCTAGCGGGGACTTGCCCCAGGAGCTCCTCGAGGACGAGGCAGAGGCTGGAGACCTGTGTGGCTGCAGGTCTGCCTTGGGCTGGGGCTGACGGCCACCACGTGTGTGGGAGGCGGTCGGCCCTGGACGCTGGTGCTGTGGGACATCCTCCACGGCTGGCGGTGCCCACAGCCTGTGTGGGGCTCCAGAATGGACCCATCCACCCACTTAACTGGCCATTAGAGTGGAAAGCTTCAAGTTTAATCAGTTTAGATCCAAACTGAATAATTCCTCTCAAGCTCAAATTGTCCTCAATTTTACTGTCTTGACTAATTCAAGCGATCCTTGTGTTTACTCTGATGGCAGAGCCACCAAGTAAGTGTTGGGGCCAAAACCATCTTCGTGTCTTAATAACCCCCAACCCAGAAGTGCCGTCTCTCGCTGCACTTAGGGACTGTCTGGGAGGACTTCGTAAATGCTGAGGTCCAGGCCTCACCCCCCACTAATGAATCAGACTCCAGGCAGGAGGCCCGGCTCTGTGCACACACGGGAAGGCCCGTCAGGTCTATCCTTACCGCTAGGAGTGTGCGGAGGGCCTGGGAGGTGGAGCACGGGTACCGGGAGTCCCTGGAGCCCTCCACAGTGTGTGGGGTGGACACGGTTGAGTCCCACGGGAGACAGTGGGCCACAGATCATCCCTCAACAGCCTTTACAGGTTGGGAATAAGACCTACCGGGAATCCTCTTTATCTGAGAAAATACATTGTTTGAACTTAACCAGGGCACATGACATGCAGGTAGGACTTAATGTAGACGTTACGCCGCATCAGTGCAGCTGTCCCTGCTGTCACACTGGGAAGGTAACCGGAGCCTCTTAGTGACTAGAAGTAACACTGACCTGGCCTCGGAGATGGGGACCGTGTGCTGGTGCTATGTGAAGGTAGTTCTGAGTGGCCGTGAGCTGTCGGGGGTTCCTGGGAGTGAGGGCACGGTCACAGGACTTCTGCCCCACGCTGGCGCTGTTTTCAGCCAAGACTGCATGGGTGTCGGCGGTAGGGGGGTGTCCTTCCTTCCCGTGGGGCGCAGAGAACACAAGTAATTAAATCCAAGCTAATGGGCTATTCGCAGCTGGGCCGATGTGTGCAGCGCCGGTCCCGTGTAATCTTCTCCGAGAGCTGAGCCTTAACCACGGCACGTATTCTGCTTACGGAGAAATAACAAAGCTGAATCAGTTCGTGACTTCGTTCTCGGTGAGGAGATCCGCAGATCACTGGAATGCCTGTGTCTGTCGTCAGTTCCCACACTCTCCAGCTCACGTTCCCAGATGACATATCCGTCCGCGTCTGTCCTGGTGCGCGCCCCCCCAGACCCCACCGTGGGGACAGTGGCACTAGGCTGCAGAGGGCGAGGCGGGGAGTTCTTGGTGTGCCCTGAGCTCCGCACTGTGCCACACGGTTGGTCCTCACTTCCTTTATCCTGGGGCCGTCCTACGACGCCCGATGGCAGGAAACCGTAGAAGGGACAACGTGCACCGGGTCGGAGCCACAGAGCTAACAGGGTTGCTCCCCACCGTTCAGGGGCCCAACACCCATTTGCCCAAGATTGTTCCGATAGTGGGACACGGGGCTGAGAGTGGGACTCGGTCTGTGTGAGTCCACAGTCCACACAGCATGCTGGGCCCAGACTGGATCCAGGCGAATTCGCCTGAAGCGGGGCCTGCAGGGTTCACCCCGTCTGCGCCGCTGGGCTGTGGCGGCTGTCAGTCCTGCTGTTTCACTGCGAACTTTCCCCACGACGTGCATCTGAGAGCAGGTGTCAGGAGCCTTCACTGCCCCAGAGGTCGGCGCCGAGACCCTTCCCGGGGGACTCTGGCTTCACTCCGCTGACACATGCTTCCTGAGCCCCGCTGCGGGCCGGCAGCGCCGGACCCCAGACATGCGGACATCCGTCCAGGCAGCTTAGTCTGGACACCCACGGAATCACCCACATACCAGATGGGGCCCCCACCGGGCAGTCAACCCACCTGGGCCTCAGGATTTCGTCAGTCTGCCCTCTGACCTCAGAGAACAGAACTGGGCGTTGAAAATAAACCTGCTGGTGACAGAGCTTAGAAATTCGGCCGCGACTCTGCACCCGAGCTTTGCTGCATTGAGGTCAACACCTCAGAGCTGGAAACTGGAGGGAACAGCTTCCCTGCTTGTACATAATTAGAACAATTAATACTCAGTACCGCGTAGCGTTAGCGTCAGTGCACAGTGACGCAGCCCGTCCCCACACCGCCCGGTCTCCCCACCTCCGGCCCCTCCCCTCTGGGGACCTACAGTGCGTTCTCAGACAGAAGAGTCTGTTTTCTGGTCTGTGTCTCCTTTTTTCTTGGTTTGTTTGTTTTCCTTCTCACATTCCATGTCTGAGTGAGATCATAGGGTCCCACTGACGTTCTCTGACTGACTTACCAAATGTGTACATTTAAATTCAGATCTCGTCCACGCACACCACGATGCTCAGTCACAACCGGGAAACGCACCAGTAGTTTGGGTTGTTTATGCTAATCCACAAACAAATCTTAAAGCATGTTGTTTCTGCCTGAAGTACCAAGGAAAATAGAAGACGTCATGATTTTTTTTTAAAGCAAATGATCCGCTCCTTTCTCCTTCATTTATTTAAACATTTAACAAAACCCTGCTGCGTGTCGGGTGTCCCCTGGGGCAGGCTGAAGGGTCTGGGCCCCCAGCACACAGTGTCCATGCCCACAGGACACCGGGGGCCTGTTTGTCGGGAGTAAGGCAAAAGGGCGCGACCACAAGGGGCGCCTGTGGATTCGGTCATTCCTCGGGACCCGGATTCCCCGGGTCCGTTTGTGTGTGGGCTGACCGGGCCTCACTGTGGTCCGCCATCCATAAACCTGGCAGAGGAGAGTGTGTGGGGTGCAGGTTAGCAACTGCTCTGAGTGGAACCCTCCGCCCCCGAGATTTGACCAGCCAGCGGGCTTAGCCAGAACCCCCGGCCCCCGTGTCTCTTCTCCCCAGTTTGCTGCACATTTCCTCCTGCCTCCGCCGTCAGCTGTAAACCCCGCTGTCTTGGCTGCATCAGGGTTGGGCCGGGCCTTCCTCCCCAGAGGCAGGGTCTTGCCCACTGTTGCAGCTGACCCAGATGAAGACTTCCCTACCATTTTCACAGATGCCTCAATAAAATCTTTCCTTCTCGGCAACCATGACCTCGGCCATCCACAGGACTTTTTCAACGTGGAAAACTGTGACTCTGTCCCATTCAGCTCTAGCCCCCATTCCCCTTCGTCGGGCCCCGGTCCCCACCATTCCCTGTCTCACTCTGTGGGTCTGACGACTCTAGCTCCTTCCGTCAGGGTATGATCAGTGCAGTCGTCCTCTGGTGTCTGGTCTCCCTCACTCAGAGTAACGTCCTCAAGCTTCATCCATGTCAGGTGTCAGGACCTCCTTCCTCTTCCGGGCTGAAGAGCGTTTCGATGTGTATCGCATTGTGTGTCGTGTACCGCATCTTGTTTATCCGTTCGTCTATGATGAGCGTGTGCTCCCGCCCCGTGGCTGCCGTGAACGATGCTGTCGTCACGTGCGCGTACAGCATCATTTTGAGCCCACGCTTTCAGCCCTCTCGAGGAAACTCTCGCAAGCATGGTTGCTGGACTGCAGGGCAGTGAGTTCAGCTTCGGAGGAACTGCCATCCCGCTTTCCACGGTAGCTGCACCGTTTGGCATTCTCACCAGCAAAGCACAGGGGGTCCAGTTACTGCACATCTTTGCCAACACTTGTTTTTTTCTGGGTTCTGTAGACTTTTTTTTTTAAGTCTGTCTATCCTGGGGGTTGTCTCATTGTGGTTATGATTTGCATTTCCCTAAAGATTGATGATGTTCAGTGTCTGCATGTGCTCCTGACGTCCGTGTGTCCTTCCTATAAGAACGTCTGTGCAAATCCTTTGCCCATTTTTGAACGAGTTGTTTGGTTTCTCTGGTTGCTGTTGTCGCCTCTAAGGGTCTTTACACGTTCTGTACATTAATCCTTTAGAGGACACGTGATTTGAAATTTTTTTCCCCATTCTGTGTGTCGCCTTTCACCGTCCTAATCATATTCCTCTATACACAAAAGTTTTAACTCTGATGAAGTCTGATTTGCTTATTTATTCTTTTCTTTCCTGTGGTTTTGGTGTCCTGTGCAAGGAATCACTGCCAAATCCCGTGTCACTAAGCTTTCCTCCTAAGTTCTCTTTGAAGAGTTACACTGTTACTTCCTACATTTGGGTCCCTGAGCCATTTGGAGGGTTTTGTGTGTGTGTGTGTGTGTGTGTGTGTGTGTGTGTGTGTGTGTTTTTAAGATTATTTATTTATTTATTTGACAGAGAGATCACAAGTAGGCAGAGAGGCAGGCAGAGAGAGAGGAGGAAGCAGGCTCCCCGCCGAGCAGAGAGCCCGATGTGGGGCTCGATCCCAGGACCCTGAGACCATGACCTGAGCCAAAGGCAGGGGCTTTAACCCACTGAGCCCCCCAGGCGCCCCACGGAGGTTATTTTTCATATGGTGTAAGATACAAGCCCACATCTATTCTTCCATTTGTGGACGTCCAGTGGCCCCAGCACCAGTTGCTCAGAAGATGTCCTTTCCCTACTGAGTGGTCTTAGCAACCTCGTCAGAAGTCATTCAACAGATATGTGAGGGTTTATTTCCAAGCTCTGTTATAGTCACTGTTCTGTTTGTCTGTCTTTATGCCAAAACCTCTCTGCTTTGGTTGATGTTACTTTGTAGTACGTTTTGAAATCAGTAAGTATGATTTGATTTTGTTTTTTCCAAGATTGTTTTGGCTTTTCAGGATCCTTTGAGCTTTTATGTGAATTTTAGGGTGGATTTTCCCTAAGTGAGGCACTGTGAAAAGTGAGGGAACTACAGAGCGTCACTGGGGATTTGCTAGGGACTGCACCGAATCTGTGGCTGCTGTGGGTGGCGTTGACATCTTAACACTATTGAGTGTGCCAAGCCATGAACATGGGATGTCTTTCTGTTTATTCTGGACTTCTTTAATTCTTTCAGCAATGTTGTAGTTTTCAGTGTACGAGAATTTCACTTCTTTGTCTGTTTATTTGCTTAAATATTTTATTCTTTGGATGCTATTGTAAATGAAGTTCTCTTAATTTCCTTTTCAAGTTGATCGTTGTTAGTGTACAGAAACGATTCATTTTGTGTGTTAATTTTGTATCCTACAAACTTGCTGAATTCATTCATTGGTTTTAATAGTCTTTTGTGGAATTTATGGGGTTTTTAGATAGAAGATCATGTCATCCACAAACAGATAATTTTACTTCTTCCTTTCCAACTTAGATGACTTTTCTTTCTTTTCTTGCTTAATTGCTCTGGTAAGTACTTGTGATATAATGTTGATAGAAGTGGCACACACAGGCATTCTTATCTTTTTCCTGACCTCGGAGGAAAAGTTCTCAGTGTTCCCCCGTTAAGTATGATGTCTGCTGTGGGTTTTTCTATGTGACCTTTATCATATGTGACCTTTACTATGTGGCAGTCTCCTTCTCTTCCTAGCTTGTTGAGTTTTTTAGATCATAAAAGGTGTTGAATTTGTTGAATGCATTTTCTGCATTAATTGAAACGATTATGTTGAGTTTTTTCACTCTTTTCATTTTGTCAAAGTGATGTAGTACATTGGTCAACTTTAATATGTTGGCCATCCTTGACTGCCAAGAAGAAATAGCTCTTGGTCATAGTGTATTGTTCTTTTAATAAACTGCTGAATTCTGTTTGCTGGCATTTTGTTGAGGGATTTCACATCAGTATTCATAAAGATTACAGACATATAGCTTTCCTTTCTTGTAGTATCTTTATCTGGCTTTGGCATCAAGACAGTGTTGGCCTCATGGAATGAGTTAGAAAGTGTTCCCTCCTCTTCAATTTTTTGGAAGAGTTTGGGAAGGATTGATATTCATTCTGCTTTAAATACTTGAAGAATTCACCTATGCAGCCATCTGATTCGGGGCTTTTGTTTGTTTGTTTATAAGTTTTTGATGACTGATTCTGTCTCCTTGCCAGTTCTAAGTCTGTTCAGATTTTCTGTCTCTTCGTGATTTGACCTGGGTAGGCTTTGTGTTTCCAGGAGTTTGTGCGTTTCATCTAGGCTCTCCAGTTTGTCGGCATGCGCTGGTTCATAGTGTTCTCCCATAACACAGAGTACTTCTCTCCATACTTCTGAAGGCATCAAATATAACTATTTTAAAGTATTACCTCATCAATCTGATTATTTTTCTTGTTTATCTGTGTGCATTATAAATATTTTCGTCTAGAGATTGTTTCACCGTAGTCTGATTCCTTTTACATCCCATAACTCTACTTCCCTAAACCTTTTATCTACTCACTGTCAGTCTTTAGCTTATGGGATTCATCCATGTGGATTAATGTTCAAGTCCCAGAGGCCAAATGTAAGCATTTCGTGAGCACGTGGTTAAGATGCACGGTTACGCCGTGGAGGGTGTGTGGGAATTGGTTTGGGGACACAGCAGATGCTGGGCAGTGCACATCAAAGGAGTTGGTGAGATCTAAATTTCCCTTGCATCATTCTGGTCTCCTGCACGAGTGTTCAATGGGCTCAAAAGTGCGAGCCCCCCTCGCGGCTTAGTAACTGCCCAGCTTCTCGCTCTCTGCAATGACAGTTCCAAACACACTTGTGTTCTCTGAGGGGCTGTTTGCTTCTCTCACGCTTGCATCAGGCAGGACATTCTCTGCTGCTCTTCATCCCGTCTCCCTCGGGAGACCACTGTGCGGAAACGGAACAAGCTCGAATGCAGGTCTTCACAGTGGGGTCAATCAGGTGTTCCAGCCACGTGCATTTTATTATTTTTTTTATTTTTTTATTTTTTTAAAGATTTTATTTATTTATTTGACAGACAGAGATCACAAGTAGACGGAGAGGCAGGCAGAGAGAGAGAGAGGGAAGCAGGCTTCTTGCTGAGCAGAGAGCCCGATGTGGGACTCGATCCCAGGACCCTGAGATCAGGACCTGAGCCGAAGGCAGCGGCTTAACCCACTGAGCCACCCAGGCGCCCCAAGCCACGTGCATTTTAAATTATCCCTTTGCTTTGTGACAATTGAAACATTCTTTGTGTGAATTCCTGACATGAATTAGTCACACAAATTAATTCCAACTCACAGGCTCAGGAGCCAAAATAAATCAGGCTCTGTATGTAAAAATGTATCTTCTGGGAAAGTAAGATTTTTCTTAAACACTGCAACAATGACCCCTGACCCTGGGCAGTCACCCTTTAATCCTCGTGGCTGCCAACCGGACGGGCACCGGGGGAGGAGGGGCGCCGCATCTGCACCAGCTGCCTTCCCAGCACTCGACTCAGAGCTTGGCCCCTCTCACTGCTTGGGTGTGTTACACACACGTGGGGGTGAGTGACCAGAAGCAGGTGCACAGCACACGGCTGGGCTCCCGAGGAGCTGCTGGAAAACCCTCTTACACTCTTGTTCCTTGAGCTTCGGCGCCTTGGTTCTGCTGGTGTCCGAGGAGAGCCCGCGTTTCTCTGGCCGGAACCAGCCCCTCACGGCCCCGGAGCCCGATGACACCAACTCAAGTAGAAGCCTCTTGGTGGACTCCGTACTGACTTGCCCCGTGAACCCAGGTGTGGACAGGAGCCCCCTGCTCCGTGCTGGTCCAGCCCATCTGTGGACATGTCGTCCGTCTCCTACTAGTCACCGTGTCGGTCAACATGGGTCTGCACCTTCTGATCCGACTCCTCCTGACGCCATGCCCCGGGCCCAGAACCTCCAGAATGCTCTGAGCTCCACACCCCGCCGTCCCTCCATTTTCCCATAGCACAGCGGTCTGTAGTGCGTCCTGTCAGCACATAGGTAGGAAAACAGGTTGTACGAACCCAGAAGGCATGAATTGGTGTCAGAGGCTCACAAGTGGCCCAGGATGACCAAGCGGCCAATGTCACGATCAGAGAACACATTTGTCAAAATTTGCATGTTTCTTTTATGGTCTCCTGGGTTTTTCTTGACCCTGAGGCTAAAACTCGTGCTGGTGTTTACCCTCGTGCAGAGGTGCTGTTTGGGATTCCGAGTGTGCGAGCCCCCGGCCAGCCCCCCACCTGGAGCTGCGGCACTGATCTTCCCCTCCCTTGACTTTCTTTCCACGTCACACAGAAGTGACTGGGTTCTCGGAAGCAGCGCTGGGATCCCGAGGCTGAGTCTTCGGAGGCAAGCACGGCCCTGCTGTGTGCGGCGCAGAAGCAGAGGTGGGCACAGGACTGAGCGTTGCTTTTCTCCAGGGACCCGAGATGGGCCCGTGGAGCTTTCCCGAGCTTTGTCTTTAGAGGCTGAATTGGCGTAAACATGCTGGCAGGGCCTCGGCGTCCGCTGGCTAGAGGTGGACGAGCTCCCGCCGGAAAGACGCAGCCTGCCTCACGCCTCGTGACGGGTGCCCGGCCGCAGGAACGCTCCGGAAAAGCAAACCACTCTGCCTCCGGCTCTTGTCCTTACAGCTGCTTTCTCGTACCAACCGTGTGTGATCTGGCATGGATTTAGGACATTTTTGACAAAAAGAGGTTGTTCTGTCAGCAGTGAAGCGATGTTCCTGGAGAGAAAGTTCTGGAGTTTACCAAGTCAACCTGCTTCTTCCGAGCCGCACAGAGAGAGGCGTTCACGTGTCTGCGGCTCTTGAGCACGAGGGGGCCGCGGTGAGTCAGTGTTTCTGGAAGAGACCACGGCGGGGCGGGGTCTTTTCACTGAGAAAAAAGACGTATTTACGTGACCCTGCCGCGTGCCATCTCTTCCCGCGGCGGAGCATGAAGGCGAACAGAGAAGCAGGGCTTGGTAAGGCCAAGGAGAAGGCCCGAAATTCCCCAACTTTTGTATTTCATTTTATTGTATTATATTATTTTTTAATTTAAATTCAATTAGCCAACGTGTAGTATATCATTAGTTCCAGATGTAGCGTTCCAAGATTTCATCAGCTCTGTATAACGCCCAGCGCCCATCACATCACGGGCCCTCCTTCGTGCCCACCCCCAAGCGACCCCTGCCCCCACCCGCCTCCCCTCCAGCAGCCCTCGGTTTGTTTCCTGGAGTCAAGAGTCTCTCACGGATTGTCTCCGTCAGTGATTTCTTCCCATTCGGTTTCCCCCCTTCCCCTATCGTCCTCTGCACTATTCCTTACGTCCCCCATGTGCGCGAGGCCGGATGATAATTCTCTTCCTCTCTTATTCCTCTCAGCATACCCCCTCCGGCTCCATCCGTGTCGAAGTAAATGGTGGGTACCTGTCCCCGGTGGGTATTCCAATTTTTATATTTTAAATCTGATACTGTGATGTATTATCCTTTTACTTTATTTTAAACGGTAGTTTTGCAGAAATAAATCAAGATAATGACTGAAAAACAGACGGGATCTTTAAACATATCATCCGACTTGGTTCCAAAGATGCCAGCAAGGACTTCAGTATTTCCCTGACCCCCCCCCCACACACACACACTCCCCATGGCCTTTGCTCCACCGTGTCCCCCCGGACGGTCACACACCTGCAGGGATGGGGTCCTGGGCAGGACTGAGGGCCACTCCCCGTCCTCAGGGCTCTTCGTTGCTTCCTGTTGACATCACTCCCCACCCCCATCTAAAGGTCCTTTAGGCAATTAAGAATAAAGGAACAATTTAGGATCTCTCAACCTGTTCACCATTGCTGGAACTTCCACTAATACGGCACTGAAAAAATAATAACTCTTTGAACTGTCTTTTAAGAGCGTTTTCTAGATGAAACAGTCACACACGCTGCGTCTTCAAAGGGTGCGTGCGTCCGGGGGTCGGAAGCAGAAGGACACTTACACTGTGATTTCTGCTCCAGACGTCTCCCGCGTTGCTTTCCTCTGCTGCTCTCGGTGATGTCACGGCCCCTTCCCTGCCTCTCTCCCACCTTTTCCCCTCACAGTACCTCTGTGGGGCTGACCCCACTTCTGAACACAGCTGCCCCCAGCTACCCCGGGTCCCCGGCTGAGTCGTGCGTTCCTGACGGGACACCCATGCTGGTGGGCCCTGGAGGCTGGGGGCTCCCTTCTGAAGCCTGCATGTGGCCCAGAAAACAGAACTGAGCGGACAGGCAGAGCAGTCCCAGAGGTAGAGAGACCCATGAGGACTGTCTCAGGCGGTGGGGGACAGTCCTGGCCGGAGCTGTGCAAACAGAAAGGTCCGTTGCCCCCAAAAGACCAGGGGCCCCCAGGGGCCTTCAAACAGAGCCGTGTTGCAGGAGAAAGGCAAGGTCAGGTGGGTAGGACGTGATTCTTTGTTCTGCTTCCACCTTGGGTCTGTGCCTGTGGAGACAAGGGGCGTCCTAAAGAGTTTACAGGGCAGAGGTGACCGCCAGTGTCAGATGGGGACCCCGGGTCATAAACCTGGCAGGTAGAAAGACCCAGAGCGGAGCCCAGACGCACAGAGCCGGGCAGGCCATCCGGGGCAGCCAAGCCATCAGCGAGGCTCTCGCGTGGGGTTGTCTGGATGTGCACAGCCCGCGCTCCTGCCAGCACACTCCCTCTCAGATTCCCTGTGGTCAGAACAGCGAGGGGATCCCGTCCCACTGCCCCATCCTCCCTCACCATCACGTGTGGGACGGGAAGCCAGCAGGGGCAGGTCACCCCCGCCACCACGCAGACTGCAGAGCCCGCTCACATGCCTCACATCAGGTCTGACTGCACCGCTGGCCCAGAAGACACAGCGACTCAGCCCAGAAAGAAAATGAGTGTTTGCAAAGCAGGCAGGACCGGGCTTTGGGATCCTCGTTCGCGAACGGGAAATCGTAGCTTCCTGCCCGCGGTTTGTTTCAGAGCTGGTCTCAGCACCTCTCCTTCCCTCCCTCAGTCTCTCCATCTCCGTTCGTCTCTCCCACACACACTCCAGGTCCCTCCTGCACCCGGTGCGTGGTCAGTCTCTCCATGTCTGTGTGCCGGCCGTCAGCCCCCAAGGGCCTGCGCTGGGGTCTGCTGTGGGTGCGGAGTAGGGACTGGGTGGCAGACTTCCCGGAGGAGGCTTCGTGGACGGGCTCTTGTGGGCGCCATGTGCAGCCGGCCCTGACACCCTGCCCAGGCTTCGGGTTTTGCATCACGGCGTGCCCCAGCCTCAGTGCCAGGCGAGCCGAGGCTGTCGGAGAAGGAGGCTCGCAGGCATGTGCCCGCCGGCTCTCGAGCTTTGAAGAAATGTGGCAGCAAATCACACGGCGACACCCACTCTGGAGAATGTCACATGGAGCATCCGGAGAAACGTCATGAGCCCCGCAGATCCTTGGGGTGAAAGCAGCGCTGGGAACGTGAGCCAGCCGGGACTCATCAGCGAGCTGGTTGTGAGGATGTGGCCAGGCTCTGTTTGGCACCTCGCGAAGAACTGTGGGTCCACCTGGGACGGGAGGACGAGCCTGTGAAGCAGAGAGAATCGGACGGGAATGATGGCAGGACAGGAGAGCTTGCAGCCGGTGAACCTGGAGTCTGGCCCCCTCAGGCGGGACGGACCGAGCTCAGCTGCGGGTCACGGATGGTGCCTCAAGCGTCCCATGTGCAGACTCGGGCCCCTGGGAGTTCGCTCTTCGACTGAACGAGAGTCATCGGACGATAGGGGGTTTCTGTCTTAATCCCGGGAGAGATGGTGTTGAAGTGTGTCCTTGTTGTCCGTCAAGAGAAGTAGGTCACGGGACCTTCGTCAATCCAGACCGGAGTCCGCATTCCGGGGGCGCCGCGCGGGGCCTCGCCGGGACAGTTGGCCCCACGGTGAGGGCTCCCCAGCTTGGCGCGGGGATAAGGTGTGCTGACCCCGGGATGGAGCCGGGGCTTCTGGGCGTTGATTTTGTAGAACCTCAGTCGCACTTAATGGTGCCGTTTCCTCTCTTTTTTTTTTTTTTAAAGATTTTATTTTTTTATTTGACAGAGAGAGATCACAAGTAGGCAGAGAGGCAGGCAGAGAGAGAGAGAGAGGAGGAAGCAGGCTCCCTGCGGAGCAGAGAGCCCGATGTGGGGCTTGATCCCAGGACCCTGGGATCACGACCCGAGCTGAAGGCAGAGGCTTTAACCCACTGAGCCACCCAGGCACCCCCCCGTTTCCTCTTTGTACCAGAGTGATTCTTTGCAAGGAGTGAAGTTCCTGTTTCCTGAATGTTTTCGTAAAATGGGTTTGCGGGAGTGGTTTCAGGCAAGAGGCTACCCTCCCCGAACTTCGAGTTTCGTCCCTGGGTTAGGGTTTAGAACACGGGGCTGGCCGGCCTGGGGAACGGGACCCCAGGAAGGTCCTCTGTTGTATGGCCCTTCTGGGACCCACACGCACTCTCGCAGCAGGCTCAGATGGTGGCCCCGGCACGAGGCACAGCTGTGCCGGGTGAGGGGGTCAGTGCATATCGGGCCTCCGGGTAACCTCCTCATGGAGAATGGGCAGAGAAGTGCAGAAACAGGGAACAGGTGCTTTTCTTTTTATATTTTATTTTACTGGTAATAAATGGGGAGGCCCCCCCATCGGCAGGAAATTGTAACGGGAACACAGAGGGGCCGCATCGGAGACGTTGGTGAACAGTTGCTGCCCCTGGACACGTTGCGGGTGCTCTCAGGTGTCTCCCTCCAGATTCTAGGCTGCACTGTCATCACAACATCGTCTCCGTCCTTTCTGGAGCCCAGTCTGGAAAACAGAGAGTTCTGAGTGGAAGCAGGCCCGGTTTGCCTTCTGTAAAGCGGTTTTAGGGGAACGGCAGCTCCACCAACGGGAAGGGTGCGCGCTAGCAGCGGTCGTCGTTATCAGAAATAAAATCACCAATAACAGGAACATGAGGCATCTGGGGGGCTCAGTTGTTAAGCATCTGCCTTTAGCTCAGGTCATGACCCCCGGGTCCTGGGATCGAGCCCCGCATCGGGCTCCCTGCTCCACGGGGAGCCTGCTTCTCCCTCTCCCTCTGCCCACCCTCCTGCTCTCTCACTCATACTCTCTGTCCCCGTCAAAATAATAAAACCTTAAAAAATTATTTTAAGTGAATAACCCAAGCAGACAGGAATCTTAGAGAAGTGGGAGGTCACAGACGCAGGCTCAATCCTGCCTCCGTGACCGACGTGAACGTGAGCGCATGGCAGAGAGACAGCCCACCGTGGAGCCCGGACCGGGCCGGCATGCAGGCGCGCTCCCGCAGGAATGTGCGGGGCCGGCGACCCTGGATCTGGAGGTCGCGGGCGGGGACGGTGGGACCCCTTCCCCACTGGACCTCACCTTGCTGGGGAAGGCCACAAGCTAATGCCGGCGACGCAGCGGGACGTACACATGGCGTAGCACTAAATACTTACTCTTTTCACTAAAATCTAAAAGCTTTGTAATCCAGACACTAGAGAACGAGGACTGGTTCTAGCTTGATTGTTTAAAACTTTCTTTCCAATTTAAATTCGGTGAGGAAGCTGAAGGCAGGTGGGGTCTTGCAGGGGTCTGACTCCCCAGGCCGTCTTGGTAACCCCAGGCTCCTGGAGCCCGGGAGGCCAGCCGTGGTGGGGAGGCATCTGGGAGCATCCCTGGTTCCAGGGTAACGGAATTCAGGGGGCTGAGGGCTGGGAGCGTCCGGGCCAGCGGACGGCAGACGTGAACAACACTACTTTGTGTTGAAGGGCTCTGAGGGACCATGGGCTCCGAGGAGGGTGGTCCACATTGCCCCTGAAGGTCTGTGGAGGGCCCGGAGAGGTGACCCTGGCCCTGGCCGGTCAGATGTGTGTGTCCCAGCCCGGTGTCTCACAGCCAGGCCACCGCAGCCCCTGGGGTTGCCCGGGACTGACTGCTGGGGAACAGTCTGGCGAGCTGTGTTTCCCCGATGCCGCCACGCACACAGCCGGGGCTGTGTTTTATTTTTTTTGTGGGCACAGCCAGGTGCTGGGTTCTATACCAGAAAGACGAGGTCGGCATCTCAGTGGAAGGGGTGGACAGCAGAGACTTCAAACAAAACAGTAAACAAGGGTAGGAGGTCTCGCTGATGGGCAGAGGCGGGGACGGTTACCGGACAGGGGCCAGGGGTCACGAAGGCTCGGGGATGTGGGGGGTGGGCACGGGGACTGCGGGAGCCTCTCAGAGGCACACTCCAGCCCAGCGCTGGAAGGAGACCCCCGTCCACGCTCCACGTGCGGAGGACCCTGACCTCCTCCTGTCCTAGTGCAGGACCCACAGGACTTGATGACTCGAAGAAAGACCGGAAGGTCTCCCAAACCATGAACCAAAATGTCTTCTTGTTTTCTTGGAACTCCCAGAAACGCTTTGAGCAGAGAACAAAACCTTGTGCTCCTAGCAGCAGATGAAAGGCTTGGGATACCAATGCCTCCTTGAAGCCTTGCCGCGACTGACAGCCGTAGTCCCCAGAGTGCCGTCCCTGGATGGGAGGGGCCGGGAGGCCGCCGGCGGAGAGCACGGGAGGGTGGGGACACGTGGGTTTGGGGGTGGCCCCCGCATGAGCCCCCACTCTGCTACTCCGGGGGGGTCCACCCGGGCCTGACGCCCTTCCTGACACCCTTCCTGACACACAGCTTAGGGCCTCCAGCAGGTGGCACAGCTCAGGAGCGCATCTGGGGAGGCCGACAGAGAGTGGGGCGGCCTTCCCGGCTGGCTTGCCTGCTCGGGCACCCCCGGCAAGCGCAGGTGGGCCTGAGCCCACCTTGTTATAGGACGTTGTCCCCCACCCTGTGGGAGGCTGACCCGGCCCTGGATCAGGCAGCTGAGTTTCGGGACGTGTGGGTTCATTTGTGTGGTTGGCCGGTCACTGCTCACCGTGACCGTGACCGTGTGTGTTGGTGACCTCAGGGAGGGATCCTGTTCAGGCGGCCAGTGACCAGGATTTCTTTGGCTGGGGTCACGCTGCTTCCAGTTCGCAGCATGGGCTGCGGCGTGGTCGTCTGTGTTCCCTTCCTGCCGCCTTCTGTCCCTGGTGCGTGGAGGTCATCCCTTCGTTGATGGTGTTTTAAGAAAATTCTGATTTCCCAGCAGCCCTGGAAATTCACTTCAGTGCAGTGTGTCCTCGGGCCCCCTTCTGCCTCTCTCCTGCCCCCTCCCAGGACACGGGGCCCCCCAGTGCCCTCAGAACGCCCACTGAAGGACCACCCCAGGCCTGTGCTGCTCAGACGGGGAGCCGTCTGTCCAGGCCCTTCCTCCCTCCCCACCCGTCCCTCCCACCTGTGTGTGCCGTGGACACACGTGGCACGCTGCAGCTACACCAAAAACCTTGAGCCTCTCCAGCCCCCGGTCTTCCTCTCTAAAACGGGGTGAGGCCACGGAGGAGAAGGGTTACCAGCTTCCTTTCCTCACCCGGGCAGTTTCCACACTGAAGGCGTTTCTCTGCCCTGTATGCCGGTGTGTAGATATGCGCGTGTTTCATATCAAACCTACACAGCCCCTCCATGTGGTCCTCGGCAGGACCCCGATGCTCCCATCTCCGGGGAAGAGGGACTGAGAGACATGGGAGGAGGCGTGTCTGTCCCCATGCCCCAGGAGTCCAGACGGTGGACACAGACACACCGACGTGGTGTCAGACGGACCCCAGCCCCCTGGCCCCAAAGGCTAGCTCTCCCTCCTGTTTTTGTACCTGAAGTGAGGATGCCTCGGACCAGTGCTCCTCATGTAGGCTCTAGTGGTCCTGTAATCACGCCACGATCTTGAGTTTTGAGACCGAGATCCTCTGAAAAGCATACACAGCACATCCGATGTGATGTGCACTTTTTCCTTGAGCTCTTGGTGTCACGTCCTCCCAGAAATGGGGGCTCCCCCGGCGGTCGCAGGGCCTCTCAGCCCGGCCGGGGTGCAACCCCACTAATGCCAGGGAGTCCGGGGCTTGAGGTGTTTCGTACACGGCTTTCTTCACGCGGCTGTGCTTGATGCCGGGCTGGCAGGCAGGGCCGCTCTCCCAGGCCGTGGCAGCTGACAGATGAGGAGCGTCAGGTCCCCAGCCACGCACGGCCCGGGGGCCTCCCTCTGACTTGTGAGGTAACATGGCTCGGCCCTCTGCTCAGGACAAGACTATGTCTGTGCCTCAGCCTCCCTTCCCTGACTCAGTCTGTCTCTCCCCACCTGTGTCTTTGCTCCCTGGGTCAGTGTCCCTCTCTCCTTCTGTCTCTCCATCCCGTGTGCCCTGGAGCTCAACCAGCTGCTGACACTTGAGTGGCGGAGCTGGGGCGGGTCCCTCTGGCCCCATGACCGAGCGTCCCGTGTCTGCTCTCAGACACAACAGAGCACCGATGGGAATGCAGGCCCGCTCCAGGAGACCCTGCAAAACCATGTCCTCAACCAGAGCTGGATTAGACACCATCCAGGACGGACCTGCCCATGTCCTCATCTGTGGCGTGGAGAAGTCCAGAATGATTTGTCGGTCACTACAACACACATAGACCCACACAGTGGCCATCACAGCTGATGGGCAGCCTGGGGATGTGGCCTCACCATCAGCCAAAGTTTCCCAGGACAGAGTCCAAGCCACATTCCTTACCATCATCAAAGCCCAGTGATGTGGCCACACTTCTCAGATCCCCCACAGCCTGTCCGGCCACACAGGCCCCCTCGATCTGGAAACATAGAAAGCCCAGATGTCGTCCTTATATGCACCTGGTAGATTCCTCCCCTGATGTCCAGGTGGCTCATGCCTCATCGTCTAAGCAAGGGCTCCCCTGGCCACCCTACCCAGGAGGGCAGCAGCTCTCCCCTACTCCATTTCCCACTCTGATAGTCTCCTTTATGTTCATCACCAATTTTTATTTTACTGTCTTCCTTCTTTGCTAAATGTCATCTCCGTGAGAAAATATTTTGTCTATTTCGTTCACTGCTGAAACCCCAGAGCCTCGAACCGTCCCCGGTACATGGTAGTGGTCAGTAAATCCGGAAAATAAAATGGCCAACAAATCTTGTTCAGAAAACCTATCAAATATGTCAAATATTCTACTTTCTTTGGGTGCTTTGTTTTTACAGTGATCAGGCCAATCATTTTCTTATATTTTATTATAATATTAAGACTTAAAAGTCTGTGAATGAATCTTAGATATTTGTAAGGCAATATTTTTTGGAAGAAAACCTGAGTGTTCTGAATATCCTCTTCTTTCCAACCTCTCTGTGGCTTCTAATAAAGCTGGTGTACTGACTCTGAGTGAAGACAGGCTTATTGAATGAACATAATTTGTAGGAAAAGTGCACGATTTTTCCAGTTTCCAGATAAGCACAATAGCCCTCCCCCCCCCATGTGCCTCCTTGTGTCAACGTGCATGGGAGTGTTTATGAGAAGGAAGGCCTGCCTGCCTTCCGGGTGCTTTCCAAATACTTGATCTTTTACAGTCCTGTTTACAACCAAAGATTGGTCAGTACAGCAGGAGAAATTCAGAATCTCCCACATCACAGAGAGAATGGAGAGAGGGTAGGCTGCCCAGCTCCATCTGTTCCTTCACTCACTGCTGAGGGTTTGAGAGGCTTAGCCTTGTGCTTGGCGCTCTGAGCATGGCACAGTCAACAGAAGCCAGCAGGGCTCATAAACTCATTAGACGTAGCATGAAAATGGGCATTCAGAAGTTCTCATGATTGTGGCTCTCTCTCCATGCCATGAGTGGCAGAACCACACATCGTGGGTGAGCTGGTACAGGGAAACAGGCAGAGAGGGGATGGGAGGTATGTTGCAATACAGCCCTACCTCAAGAAGCAAGAAAAGTCTCAAACACACAACCTGACCTCACACCTGAAGGAGCTAGAAAAGGAACAGCAAATAAAGCCTAAAGTCAGTAGAAGAAGGGAAATGATAAAGATTGGAGCAGAAATAAACACTCTAGAAACAGAGTAGAGTGGATTATTAAAACTAAGAGCTGGTCTTCAACAGAATTAATAAAATTGATAAAAACCCTAGGCAGACATATCAAAAGGTAAAGAGAAAGGACCCAAATAAATTAAATCATTAAAGAGAGAGGAGAGATCACAACCAACAGCCCAGAAACATAAACAATTATAATCCTCATACTATGAAAAATATATGCCAGCAAACTGGGAAACCTGGAGAAATGGACAAATTCCTAGAAACATACAAACTACCAAAACTGAAACAGGAAGAAATAGAAAATTTGAAGAGACCCATAATCAGCAATGAGATTGAATCAGTCATCAAAAATCTCCCAACAGACTAAAGTCCAGAGCCAGATGACTTCCCAGGGGAATTCTACCAGACATTGAAAGAAAAATTAATACCTATTCTTCTCAAACTGTTCCAAAAAATAGAAATGGAAGGAAAACTTCCAAACTCCTCTGCAAATCTAGCATGACCTTGACTCTAAAACCAAAGACCCCACTAAAAAGAATTATAGGCCAATATCCCTGATGAACATGGATGCAAAAATTCTCAATAAAATACTCACGAATCAAATTCAACAGTACGTGAAAAGAATAACTCACCACAATCAAGTGGGTTTTATCCCTCGGCTGCAGGGGTGGTTCAACATCTACAAGTCATTCAATGTGACCCACCACATTAGTAAAGGAAAGCATAAGAACCATATGATCCTGTCAGTAGATGCAGAAAAAGCATTTGGTAAGATACAGCATCCTTTCCTGATGAAAATCCTTCACAAAGTAGATAGAGGGAACATATCTCAACATCCTAAAGGCCATATGCAAAAGACCCACAGCTAATATCATCCTCAATTGGAAAAAGCTGAGAGCCTTTCCCCTCGGATCAGGAACAAGACAGGGACGTCCACTCTCATCCTTACTATTGAACATGATACTGGAAGTCCTCACCTCAGCAATCAGAACACAAAAACAAGAAATAAAAGGCATCCATATTGGCAAGGAATAAGTTGAACTTCCACTGTTTGCAGACAAGATGATGTACTATGTATCTATGTAGGAAACCTGATCCATGAGCATGGGATGCTTTTCTATCTTTTTGTGTCTTCTTCAGTTTCTTTCATGAGTGTTTGGTAGTTCCTCGAGTACAGATCCTTTACCTCTTCGGTTAGGGTTATTCCCAGGTGTATTGTGGTTCTTGGTGCTACAGTAAATGGAATTGATTCTCTAGTTTCCCTTTCTGTGTTTTCATTGTTAGTGTGTAAGAAAGCCACTGGTTTCTGTACATCAATTTTGTATCCTGCCACCTTACTGAATTGCTGTGTGAGTCCTAGTAGTTTGGGGTGGAATCTCTTGGGTTTTCCATATAAAGTATCATGTCATCTGCAAAGAGAGAGAGTTTGACCTCTTCTTTGCCAGTTTGATACCTTTTGTTTCCTTTATTGTCTGATTGCTGTTGCAATTGCACTACCGAATTTTTACCCCAGAGATACAGATGCAGTGAGCAGAACGGCCGTCTGTACCCCAATGTTCACAGCAGCTATGGCCACAGTCACCAAACTGTGGAAGGAGCTGAGATGTCTTTCAACAGATGAATGGGTAAAGAAGATGTGATCTGTATACACTATGGAGTACGATGCCTCCATCAGAAAGGGTGAATACCCAACTTTTGTATCAACATGGACGGGACTGGAGGAGATGATGCTGAGTGAAATAAGTCAAGCAGAGAGAGTCAGCTATCATAATGGTTTCACTTACTTGTGGAGCTTAAGGAATAACACGGAGGACATTAGGAGAAGAAAAGGAAAAGTGAAGGGAAATCAGAGGGGGAGACAACCATGAGAGACTGTGGACTCTGAGAAACAAACTGAGGGTTTTGGTGGGGGGATGGGTGAGCCCGGTGGTGGGTATTAAGGAGGGTATGTATTGCATGGAGCACTGGGTGTGGTACATAATCAATGAATCTTGGGACACTGGAAAAATAAAATTAAATTTTAAAGAAAGAAAAGAAAATCTGAAAGTCTCCACCAAAAAATTGCTGGAACTGACACATGAATTCAACAAATTCACAGGATATAAAATCAGTATACAGAAATCTATTGCAGTCTTATACACTGACAACAAAGCTGCAGAAAAAGAAATCTAAGAATTGAGCCCCTTTGCAATTCCACCAAAAATGATAAGATACCTGAGAATAAACCTAACCTCTTTGGTAAAAGATCTGTACTCTGAAAACTATAGAATGCTTATGAAAGAAATTGAAGAGGACACAAAGAAAAGCATTACATGCTCATGGTTTGGAAGAACAAATATTGTTAAAATGTCTATATGATCCAAAGTGACCTATACATTTAAAGCAACCCCTATCAAAATACCACCAGCATTTTTCACAGAGCAGGAATAAACAATCCTAAAATTTGTGTGGAACCACAAAAGACCCCAAATAGCCAAAGCAATTCTGAAAAATAAAAAACTGGAGGCATCATCATTCTGGATTTCAAGCTATATTACAAAGCTTTAGTTATCAAAAAGTATGGTACTGGCATAAAAGCAGACACATAGATCAGTGGAACAGAATAGAGGACCCAGAAATGGACCTTCAATTCTATGGCCAACTAATCTTCAACAAAGAAAGAAAGAATATCCAATACAAAAAAGATAGTCTCTTCAACAAATGGTGTTGGGAAAATTGGATAGCCACTGGCAGAAGGAGATCAGACCACTTTCTTATACCATACACAGAAATAAACTCAAAATAGATGAAAGACCTAAATGAGAGACAAGAATCCATCAAAATCCTAGAGGAAAACACAGGCAGCCACCTCTTTGACTTCGGTCATAGCTGCTTCTTCCTAGATATGTTGCCAGAGGCAATGGAAACAAAGCAAAAATGAACTACTGGGACTTCAACAAGGTAAAAAGCTGCACAGTCAAGGAAACAGTCAACAAAACTAAAGGCAACCTATGGAATGGGAGAAGATATTTTCAAATGACATCTGATAAAGGGCTAATATCCAAAATATGTAAAGAATTTATCAAACTCAACACCCCAAAACCAAATAATACAGTTAAGGAATGACAGAATACATGAATAGACTTTTCCAAAGACACACCCAGATGGCCAACAGACATGAGAAAGTACCCCACATCACTCGGCATCAGGGAAATACAACTCGAAACCACAGTGAGATACCACCTCACACCAGTTGGAATGGCTAAAATTAACAAGTCAGGAAATGACAGGCGTTGGCGAGGATGCAGAGAAAGGGGAACCCTCCTACACTGTTGGTGGGAATGCAAGCTGGTGCAGCCGCTCTGGAAAACAGCATGGCGGTTCCTCAAAAAGTTGAAGATAGAGCTGCCCTATGACCCAGCAATCGCACTACTGGGTATTTATCCAAAGGATATAAAAATATAGATTCAAAGGGATACATGCTTCCTGTTGGTTATAGCAGCATTGTCAACAATAGCCAAATTATGGAGCGGGCCCAAATGTCCATCGACTGATGAACAGAGAAAGAAGATGTGGTGTATACATACAGTGGAATATTACTTAGTCGTCAAAAATGAAATCTTGCCATTTGCAACAACATGGTTGGAGCGAGAGGTGCTAAATTAAGTGAAAGAAGTCAGTCAGAGAAAGACAAATACCATATGATCTCACTCATGTGTGGACTTTAAGAAAGGAAACAGATGAACATAGAGGAAGCGGGAAAGGGAAAAACAGAGAGGGAAACACACCATAAGAGACTCTTAACAACAAAGAACACACTGAGGGTTGCTGGGGGGAGGGGTGGGGATGGGCTACATGGGGGATGGGGGTCAAGGAGGGCACCTGTTAGGACGAGCACTGGGTGTCGTATGTAAGTGATGAATCACTGATTTCTACTCCTGACACCAATATTGCACTGTATGTTCACTAAAAATTAAGTTAAAAATTTAAAAAGTGGGTCCTAGCAGCAACGTGCAGTTAGATTGTACTTAAAACATCTTCTGCCAATTGGTGAGCTGAATCTCTTTCCAAATTTCAGGCAAGGAAGGCCACTTCCTCCATGCCACTGGAGTCTGTCTGTGTCACACCTGTCCTCTGTCCACTCATCATTCCCCTCTCTGTACTTGCTAAAGTTATCTTCGTAGTGGATACCACAGGACTTCGAATTAGCAACCCATGATTATAATGACATAGTTGGAATTAATACCAGTGTAGCTTCAGAGCCTGTAGAACTTGTGATCCTACACAGCTCTGTCCCCAACTTACGTTGTTACTGTCATGCATCACCTCTTTCTAAGCTCTGTGCCCTTTAAAAAAAAAAAAAACTTATTTATTTATTTGAGAGAGAGTGTGCAAGAGTGCAGGGTGAGGGGGAGGGAGAGGAAGAATCTCCAGCACGCTCTGCACTGAGCAGGGAGCCCAATGTGGGCCTTGATCCCGTGAACCTGAGATCACAGCTTGAGCCCACACCGAGAGTCAGATATCTGACCCAGCCACCCAGACCCCCCAGTTGCCCACCCTAACTTCGGTTCATAGTTGTTGTGCCCTGCATTTGTCTTTCATACCATGGCGCCCGAACCAAACACATGTTCCACCACTCTCCCTTCCCCTTGGCCACCATGCTCCTTGGAGCTCTGTGCTTCTGTCCTCGGCCGAGCTATAGACTACATGATTTTGCTTCAGTCGCCGTGACTCCCTGGAGTTTGTCCTGTAGAGCAAGTCTGCTAGCGACCAGCCCTTTCCATTTTTGTTTATCCTGGATGTCTTAACTTTACCCTCATTTTTGGAGGCTGGTTTTGCCAAACAGAATTCTTGGGTGAGGTTCTTTGTTCCAGCTCATGAGGTATGCCCTCCCACCACTTCTGGCCACGTGGCTTCTGGTGAGGAAGTGGCCATTGATCTGATTGGGCCCCTGTATGTGACAAGCCACTTGTCTCCTGCTGCCTCCAGGAGTCTTTAGTCTTTGGCTTCTGACAGTTTGGTTATAATGATTCAGCGTGGATCTCTTTGAATTTATCCTGTGTGACGTAGTTGAGCTCTTTGGATATGCACGTGTATGTCTGTCATCAAATCTGAGGCATTATTGGCCATCCTCTCTGTGGTCAGCCGGTAACCCGAAAGAGGTTTCCCCAAGTGCTTGGAGCCAGGAGGGGGCAAGAACTCTCCCAGCCTCTGCTGACTGGCTCTGGGCTCCTCACTCCTTTAGCACCAGCCCTCACCCTCACTTCCTATTGTTCAGAGCCCAAAGGTTGGCCTGAGGTGCAAGCCTAGGGTCCTCCCAGGTCTTTACTGAGGGCATATGGGACCTGGCTGTGTGTGTCACACTTCAAATTCCCTGGGGTGTGAAGCAGCCCTTCAGAACCGTTATCTTCCCCAACTCCTCCTCTCAGCCTCCTCCTTCCCCAGCTTCTGGGCCTCTCTGATGCTGGGTCTTCCACCGTCTCTGGCTCCAGGTAGAGCAGTGCTTTCAATAGACACCTCCCGGAAAGCCAGTCCCACCCAAAGGATGCAAAACAAAGCTCACTGTCTGCACTGGCCCCTCAGGAAAGCAGCTGACATGGCAAACACACAACCACTTTCCTTGAGAACCTGTGAGTGTCACCCCCAGCACCAGCGAGTGCACACAACTGTCCTCAGGGCCACTGCTGAGCTGTGGAGGGGGAGGGGGATGATGGGTGGGAAGCAAAACGCGGCAACACTTTCTACTGAAATGTGACGCTCGCTTCCTTCTTGGACCATTCCCTTGGTCGCTGTATGCTTTTTCCACGAGACCCCAGTATTCTGAAGAGTTGATTCTGTCCATTGTTGTCACCTAAATTGTGACTTCACTGGGGGAACAGGTCCTTGGAGCCACCCGTTCCACCATGTCCAAGGTGCTGTTGAGTTGATGGAGCCTTTCAGCCTACCTGGGAAGAGCTCCCTAACAGACCCCTCAGCCCTACCCACACCCCCAGCCCGCCTGGCCCACCTGCAGCTCTCCTGGGCAGGTCCTGGCTTCTCTCTGGCCCAGTGAGGACATCTGGCCTGTGTGCAAGGGTGGCCAGGGCTACTCAGGCGTTAGCTTCCTCACAGCGGCCCTCGAGAATGCAGGACGGTCTGAGGCAGGTTCTGCAGCCCCATGGGTGTGCATCAGGATGGCCTCATTGCCTGCCAGGTGCTCACTCAAGTACCCTCATCAGCATCGCTTCCTGGCCTCATGGCCCCCAGCCCCAGCCAGGGTGTTTCCGGGAACAAACCCTTGTGGCCATATCCTCATTTCGTGTGGGACTCCAACTAAAGCAGCGTCTGTCTCCGTTCCTCTGTGTTGAATCCTCTATTGGTGACATCCCCATGCACGTGGCTTACGAGGTCATCTTTCCCCAGCAGCCCTCAGGCCAGGAGGCCCCCATGCAAATGGCCTGGGGCAGCTGCATCAGGGGGCCTGTGCCTGATTCTCAAGGTTGCAAACCCTTGGTTGCTGTCTGTGGGCTTTGGCATCTGGCTTATGTGTTAATGATTAGAAGTGTCTCATTTGTATACAGATATGTCAGAATCCTTGCCTTGGGACAAAAATAGGCATGTGTGAAATGGTGTGGAAACGTAACTTGAAGTGTTCTTAGTCTTTGTAGCTTCACACACATAAGCAGTGTTTTCCCTGCTGATAGAAGAACTTTTTCCCTAAGGACTCGCTGGATCTTACTTGTTTTTTTCCCTGAGTGTCTTCCTGGGAGAACAAGCTGTAAAATGTCCCATGAGGCCCAAGCCAGCTGGAGAGACTTCAGCCGAGCGCTTGGTTACTTTACGAGAGCAGAAAAGTTTATTTTTCCACATCCCCCAAGTGAGTTTCGGAGGTTGGGCGTAGCTGCCCCTTCACCGTGTGACTCTGAGAAGTGGCTGACTTCCCTGCCTTTCCTGCTATCTTCTGTCCTCTCACTGGGAAGGAAGGTTTTCCCTCCGCCCTGGGGGCTCCAT
Organism: Lutra lutra; assembly: GCF_902655055.1. NCBI lineage: Eukaryota > Metazoa > Chordata > Mammalia > Carnivora > Mustelidae > Lutra > Lutra lutra. The sequence continues at coordinate 107,761,959 of NC_062288.1, read as the reverse complement.
GGCCTGCCCTGTGTCCCAGGCCCAGCGACCGGGAGTGGGGAGCAGGGAGCAGAGCATAGAGTGGGTGCGGTGGGTGGGAAGGGGCACGGCAGCCACCTGCAAGCAGACCGCGTGCTTCACCCTGGTCACCGGTGCCCATGGACAGCGTGGCTCAGGACCTGGGCGCGGGGCTGCGCAGAGCAGGATGCTCCGCAGGGGGAGTCTGCGGCCCCCTCTCCCCGCCTGCTTCCCGCTCCTGCGGACGGACACTGCTCTTCACCAGCCCCCACCCTGGCCCCCGAGGTGGGAGCTGCTGGTGGAGGCTCCCGGAAGCCAGTTCCGGCTGGTTGCTCTCCTGGTGGCCGCGGCTCCGCTGATTTGACAGGAGTCGGCGTCTCAGTGATTCTTCTTCTTGACAGGAGCCTCTGAGAGCAGAAGGATGGTTGTGGAGCCAGAGAGCTCCAGCTGAGCCCAGATGTTGGGGCAGCGAGGATCCTAGAACATGAGTGACGGGGGAAGCCAGGGCACCTGCAGTTGTTTCTGTCCCCACGGAGACCAGCACCCAAGCTCTCGGCCAGCCCAAGGCCAGAGGCCAGGGTGGGGTGTGGGGAGCTCCCAGGTCTGTGGCAGCCGGAGGAAGCCGACTGGGAATCTCACTCCCGGCACATCTGCCGTCCCGGCCCCGGGCTGGCAGTCAGGCTGGGATGCACACCTGAAAGGGGGACGCAGAACCTTCTGGAATGCAGCGAGGCTCTACCTGTGTCCTGTGCTGCTCCGTGGGTGCTGCTGGCCTCTGAGGCTGCCTCCCACCGTCACACCCACCACCCATCTAGGGTCCTGAGGGTGGGCCTGGCGCTGCTGCGGCTCACAAAGGCTCTGGGGCCCAGAGATGCAGCAGGGAGAGCTCACTGGGCCTCGGTGCTCACTGGACACGCGGGCAGAACCGGCTGGACCCTCGGGGAGCAAAAGAGGCTTTTTGTCCTTTCTCATCACTGTTCCCTGTGACGCGCCCTGCTGGTTTGAGCTTAGCATGAAATCCCGGCAGAGCTTCCCCCTTCCCTGCTGGGCCTGCCCGATGGCGCCGCCTCCTCCAGAGCCCCTGCACAGCCCCTCCAGCCGCGGCCCATGGTTCTCACCTGAGTGTGAGTGTGCAAAGTGGGTGTGACAGCCAGGAAGCTGTGCTGCCAGCGGGGCCATCCGCACAGCCCCCCAGACCCCGGGTCCACTAATGGGGACCCCTCCACGCCAGTGGACAGCCTCCCGATGCTGACGGACAGCGAGACACCACCACCCGCTGCCAGTCATGAGCTTGGTCCCTCAGCCGACGGTGCCTGGGGGCTCAGGGCCCCAGTATCCAGGTGCTGCTGCTGGTCTCAGGGACAACGGGGTCCAGGGGGACGTCTGTGAGACAGCCGTACTGTCACCACCCCTGAATCATGGGTGGGAGAGCAGACGAGGCTGCGTCGAGGGGCCTCTCGGGGGGTGGCGTGCTGGGGAAGGAAGCCTGGAGTGTCTAGTTCTCCGATGACCGATGAGGAGACATGACACCAGCCGCCTTAGGAGACTCAGATGTTTTCTGTTTCTCTTCAACTTGTGACACAAATGTTTTCTAGAAACAAAAGTTCTTTGGCTCCGTAACTCTTTCAAGAGTGTTGGGGGGGGGTTGTGAGGCCACAGAGCGCGAGCATGCCCCCTCGGGGGTCCCACTGCCCATCGCTGGCCTGGCGCATGGCAAACCTTGTGGGCCACATGCGCAGGGGACAGAGACGCTGGTGGCCCCCGCAGGCGGCTCTGACTTTGGGGGTGCAGGGTGGACACTGAGGGCCACGTTAGGGTTGCAGTGACCCCGTGACTCCAGTGCAAAGAGAAAGGGAGTGCAGGGTCCTGGGTGTCCGAGAGGAAGCCCAGGGGACACCCGGCCAGTGGAGATGGGGGACAGAGGCTCATTCTCTCCCGCTTCTTTCTGAGGCTGGGGTGACGGGTCCCCTGTCAGAACAGGCAGCACAGCTTGGGGAGGAGCAGTGAGTTTGGGGTTGAGATGCTGAGCTGAGCTGCTTGGGGGGGACACTCTGGTGACCTTGTAGCTGCTGGGGTCAGGGGCTGGGAAACCGCAGCGGCCTCTCGTGGGCATGCAGGGTCCTCGTGGACATGGTGCCGTGTTGCTCAGTGTCTCCATTCGTGGGTGCTGCTGGATTTGCAGTCCCCAGTCCCCTGTCCCAATCCAGCCCAGACGGGCAGTTTCCTGGAGATACTGCCCTGAGGGGCCGCGTCTCAGGACACACGCCGCCCGGCTGACCAGCCAGCCTGTGGCCAGCCGTGGGCGAAGCCGGGGCTCATAGCCGGGTGGTGCAGCGGCCGCTGAGGCCCCACATGGCCTTGGTCTTGCCTTCCAGAGCCCCCCAGACAGCAGAGCTGGGGGCCCTGGGAGTGACGGTTGGCTGGCCGACAGGGAGAGCGCTGTGTCTGGAAGAGGCCACTGCATGTCATTGTGTGGCCCTATAGGATCTCTGTCACAACTGCCTTCTCTCTCGGTGGTTCTGTGTCCACTGGGCCTGCAAGGACCCCTGAGAGAGTGGGGTCCCCTCGTCGGTGTCCTAACTGCTGCACGCTTCCTAGCGATCGCACAGTCCACAGCAGGGGCATTCCTGAGTTACCTCATGATGGGGGGACAGCGGAGCCTTACTCTGTCGGAGCACATGCCGCGGGGTTCTGAGTCCCCGAGCCCTGGAGCCGGCGCTCCGGCCAAAGCTGTGGGCTTGCCTATAGTTCCACACCGTTTCTTAGGACGCTATTTTCCTCAGCCACTGGCGGGTGACCCAGAAGCCAGCATGCACTTGGATCTAACCCAAATGTGGTGAAGACCATCGGACCCTGTGTCTGAACGGCTGTTTGAAATGGTCTCGTGTGGCCCTTAACCCTACACCGAGGGAGCTCCCATCCCATCCGTGAGAACAGGGCAGGGTTCCTCCGAAGCCGTGGTGAAGCTATAGCATCCGGACTCCTGGAACCTGGACGCTGGCCTGACGCCCAGGGGCACACGGTACAAGCCCAGCATCCTGCTAGCGCTGGCTCCCAACAGCTGGGTCAGAACCAGGGTTAGACTGGAGGAAGCGGGCGGTGGCCCTCGCTGGGCAGCTAGGCCTTCCGCTCCTGTCTGCAGGGAGATGGCAGCAACTGTCACAGACTGTGTCCGTCTGAGAGCTGGGGACGCCACCTTGGGTGAGATCTAGGCGTACCTGTGCCCTCAAGGCCTGGACATGGCGCCAGGACCGAAAGACCCACGGATGACCAGGGTGGGTGCCAAGAGGGAACGGCCCACGGTGGCTGGTGGCTGGCCCGACTTCGGGGAGCCCACCACCCTCGAACCCAGCGGTGTCTGCAGTCCCTTCACAGCTCTCATCTGTCTTTGGGGCTCCCCAGTCAAGATGCAGCCGTGATGAGTGTCCTCAGGTGTGGCTTTGGGTTTGGACGGTGGGAGCAGCAGGCCGAGCCCTCCTGCCGCGGCCTCAGTATGGCGACTAGAAATGTTCCGGGCCCTCGCCAGTTCTGGTGGGGAATGGGGACAGGCCGGGACTGGTAAGCCTGGCCACTGTCCTTGGAAAGGAGACAACAGCTCACAGTGGGGTTTGCTGTAAGAGGGGAGGTTTTAAGGATTTTAAGCCATTTTGGATTTCAAAAATTCAGTTCCCACCTGGTCCGTTTTTTTAAGCCAACTCCTGCCAACGTTGCCCTCCCAGAGGCCTCCACCAGGCTCAGGAAAATGACCTTGTTTGCAGCAGATTCAAGGAAGGTCGTCAGGAAGGCAGAGAACTCACCAACCCCCAGCCAGGGGCTACCAGCCACCTCCCGGAAGACAGACCGGTTTGGGTGGTTCGTCTCCAGTGGGTTAGCCAAGACAGGGCTGGCCCTGACCCTGATGCCGAAAGCTGTGCACACACACACACACACGTACGCGTGCATGCAAACTTGTGTGCACACATACACACATGCATACACGTGTGCCTACACAGCTATATGTGTACACACACGCGTGCACGCCCACGTGCCTGTATAGATACACATGTATGGACGTACGTGCAGAAACATGGACACACATGTGTTTATATGCACGCACAATGCATACATCTGTGTACACACATTTCTACATGCACATGTACGCACATACATGCACACACATCTGCACACGCACCCGATGTGCACTCACACCTCACGTCAGAAGCCCACCACGGAGATTCCTTCTAGCAGAATTCCTTCTAGCACCCTCTGGGTGCCTTGGGAGCAGCGGTCATGGCTGGCCTGCTCTCTGGAGGCCCGCAGGCACTCCAGCAGCCCCACTGCAGACGGAGTCCAGTGACCGATGCTCTCAGTGTCACAGTAACACTGAGAGTCTCTGGCCTTCCTTAGTTGTTAAAACCAGGTATTTTAATGTTTGATAATCTGCTGAACATGACCCGGCTTCTCAACAGCACGAGGGTTTTCTCTGAAAGTAACAGACACAGACCTTCTAAATTTAATGTAAAACAAAGAAGGGAAAGAAAAAAAATCTGCCGCTGGGCTTTGAAGAGGAGGCTGTGGTGGAGTCCTCAAGCTCTGGGCGTCACTACGGGGAACGAGCAAGCCGGACAGAAGGTCCGCGAGCAGTGCCCACAGAAAATACATGAGGGATGCGGCCCTGGGGGTCGGCGCCTGGAACCTACAGGGTTCGTGACTCTGTTGTCCGTGCAGTGAGACCTCCTGTGCCTGGTTCGTGCGTTCATGCAGCAAATACTTACTCAGCGTCCGTGTGTCACTGGCCCACTGGATCAAAGCCACATGTCACCAATAGATGGCACGTGGCCACCTGCCCCGCCCGGGCGAGGCGCACCTGCCCAGACACCCCCCGTCGAAGGCAGGGTCGGCTGGTTACGGTCTACTTCATTGTGGCAAGAACACAACCCTCTTAACAGGCATGTGAGTGACAGGACGGCGCTGAGCACAGCAGCCCCCGGGGCGCTCAGCAGTGTCTGCGACTTCCCACCTTGCGTGACTGAGAATTTGTGTCTGCTGGTTGGTGGCTCACTACCCCACTGCCTGCTTCTAGGAGTCTGACGACTGTGCTGACTCACTCCCGTAGCAGTTGTCATTCTGGGCCTGACTGGCTTCCCTTCCGCAGTGTCCTCCGGCTTGATCAGTGTCATGCCTTGGGCCGCATTTCCTTCCTGTCCCGCTGCATGTAGGACATGGGCATAGGTGTGAGTACAGGACATATGTAGGACATGTGTGGGGGACATGCATGTGGGACATGGGTGTAGGCCACATGTAGGACATATGTGTAGGCCATGCATGTAAACCTGTGGGTAGGCACATGTGTAGGACATGCGTATAGGTACATGTAGGACATGTGTATGGGCACACGTATAGGACATGCATGTAGGCACACATTTAGGATACACATGTAGAACACACAGCACATGCGTATAAGCATGTCTGTAGGACATGCATGTAGGACATGTGTAGGACATGCATGTTGGCACACATTTAGGACGTGTGTAGGCACACATGTAGGACATGTGTTGGCGCAAATGTAGGACATGTGTAGGTGCACGTGTTTATGTGCATGTGTAGGACATGGATGTAGGACGTGTGTATAGGCGCATGTGTAGGACACACATGTAGGACACACATGTAGGACATGTGTGTAGGTGCATGTGTAGGACATGGATGTAGAGCGCGTGTGTGGGCATGTGTGTAGGTGCGTGTGTAGGACGTGTATGTGCGTGTGTAGGACATAAATGTAGGGCATGCGTGTGTAGGACATGCATGTAGGCATGTGTGTAGGTGCATGTGTAGGACGTTGTATGTGCATGTGTAGGACATGTGTGTTGGCACACGTAGTGTTTTCCCTGTGTGTTCATTGACAGGCACACTGGCAGACACACTGTTCGTCTCCACCTCTTGGCTCTGCAATGAACATGGGAGTGGACATTCCTCCCAGACCCTGATTTCAGTTCTTCTGGATAAATACCCAGAAGTGGAATGCCGTCCTAGGATAATTCTATTTTTAATTTGTTAAGGAGCTTCGACTGTTTTTCTCAGTGGCCACATCGTTTACGTCCCGACCAGCGGTGCACAAGGGTTTCAGTGTTTCCACATCTTTGCCCACACTTATCTTTCTTTTTGGGTAATTGCCATAATTAGAGGTTGAGGTGTACAGACTTTTTTTTTGTACAAAAATATAGAAATAAATTGCAGGTTATCCCTGGAAGAATGCGAGACTAAGGATGCAAGAGGTCGAATTCTGTGTCCCTTCCTACCGGTGAGCTATAGTGGACACCGGACGTTCCATGCAGGGTCTCTGGGCCTTGCTTCCGCCATTCTGTGATTATGGGTTTCGGTACGCTGGGTTCATGACCCTCCTTTCCCTGTAGATGCGGCTCTGCCCACAGAGATTCTAACCCTTGGTGAGCTCCACCCAACAGATGCACAACACTTAGACCAGTGCCAAGTGCCTGAGGCAGCTCTGGCCTAGAACTTTCTGTGATAACGGGAATGTTATAGATGTTTGCTGTCGAATATGACAACTACTGGCCATTTGTGATGTTGGTGATGTGACTGAAGAGCTACATTTTTTACGTTATTTGACTGTAGTTTGCTTAACATGAGTTCGTGAGGCTGCGGTAGTGAGCATTGTAGCTCTGGAAGGCTCCTGCTGGGCTCAGGCTGCCCTGGTGCCCGCGACCACCCTGACAGGGCAGTTCCTCACTGTGGGCCACAGCCACAGAGGTAAAAACTCTCTGTTTCATGACTGGAAATGAAATCATTCTGTTTAAGTGCTGAGCCCCCAAAAGGTTGTTCTTTTAATGGAAAAATTATCACGTTTGGCATGTCAGAGAGATATGTTTCTTTGATAGTAAACAGAACTTCTGGAAAGAGAGTTACCCGTATTTCCATCAATTTGACACAATTTGCACATTTCATCTTTAATGTATTGATAGGCTAGGTCTAACATGGAAAATGGTGGTATTCGGTGCGAGACAGGCCTGGGTTCAGATCCTGCCTTTGCGTGTGGTCGTGTGGCGCTGAGAAGACAGAAGTACTCCCCAGGGTTCCATGCGCCATCTGAAAGGGAGGGAGTAACATGGGAGCTCCGTGCCCAGCACGTGGTAGGGCGCGGGAGGTGGTCTGCACTGAGGATGGTCTGCCTGATGGTCCACTCCTATGACGGTTTGTGTCTACCTCCACCCCACCCCCCTCCTGTGTTGACGTGGCTGAGCAGTCATGTCAAGACTTGGGGCCACCATCCCCAGGCAGGACTGAGTATCCCTGGGAATGGCCTGGCTGACGCCGTCTGCTCAGCAATGCACACATGTCCTTCTCCTCAACCTGGCTCCCAGTTCAGCCCCGGCGTTTCCCTGCGTGTTCACTCTAGTTAACGTGGGGACCTCAGTCCGGGGGGTGCTCCAGCTTTCCCGAGACCGCCAGCTCTTCAAAGCAAAGGAGACTTTCACAAGGCGCAGTCAGCCACGCGCTCAGCATCCTCCCGTGATGGGCCCGCCCCATGCCCCACGGCCACCGCCTCCGTCCACGGCACTCTTCCTCACAGGCTGTGGCTCTTGTCTTTGAGCGGCTGGGGTCGCTTTATGAATGAAAACACATCAGAACATCCCCACCGTGCATTTTGCTTCATATCTGGAAGATTCCATATGTCACACTGTCTCCAAATTCTAGCTCGACGGTGCCAGAAGAAAGTAAAGCGCACCAGTCCGAGAGTGCACGTCAGAGAGGTGGGAAGCCCCGAGTCCCAGAGGCTGTAAATGGTGCCGCTGGGCTCCCATCGTCAGGTTGTAGAACAGGGCAAAGTAGAGTGGCCGACGCATGAGACTTGTCCCCTGAGACCTCAGCCCCTCATCTCCGGCCCCGAGAGCTAATGGGTGGCCGGTCTTTTTCAAGCCGGGACCTACCCCGAAACCCCAAAGGCCGTGTCTCATTGTCTTCCAGGAACGAACCCTTTGGACTGACGAGTCCAGCTCCTCTCTGGCTTTTTAAGCATTTTCTGCCAAGGGTGACAGATGGAGGCCTTGGTTACTGGAGTCGTCCTAGAGCATCGCACTCGGAGGCTGTAGCCCCCAGGGGCCGGTGGCCTTATTGTCTCATCAAATGCTGTTCGTCAGGCTCTGGACTAGGCAATGCAGACAGAGGGAGAGCACAGGCGATCCGCTCCAGAAATCAAAGACCAGTGTCTTCTCTCACCTTTTCCTTTCTTCATCGACACCCTCGGGTTCCCCAGTGCCCAGGAGACAGGAGACCCTGTGTCACCCTCCACAGTCTTCTTGGGCTCCACTCACTGGCTCGTGACTGGCCCAAGTTCACAATGTCACTTCTGTTAAGGGGCCTGCACAATGGCCTTCCCAGAACCAGGCTCTGCCCTGAGGTCACAAAAGTCCCAGGATGTCCTCCTGCAAGGTGCCTGGGTGAGTTCTGAAGAGTGACACTGAAGAATGACAACCCAGCAAGCGAGGTTGGCGCGGGTGAGGGAGGTGGGAGGACCACACAAGAGGCAGAGGTGGGTGGAGAGACCCCAGAGGGAACAGGAGCATGGGGCATGTGAGGAAAGCCACGAGGCAGGGCAGGGCGGCGCCCCTACAGGGTGAGGCGGGGTGTGTCGGGGGGGTATGTGCAGGGTCTCTGGGGACTTGTACACAGGGCTTCATGTGACCGGCTTTGCGTTGTAGACACTGCCTCCCCCTCCCCGGCCTCCGGCGTCCACGTGGGAGGAGAGGCAGATGGGTGACCAGGGAGCTGCTGGAGGGGCCCTCAGGAGTCTCTGCCGATGACTGGGTGTGCTGAGCTGGGGCAGCATGTGGCCAACAGGTTCCAGTTCGGGAAGTCGCGTGGACGGCGGTGATACCCACAGAGTGCACAGTCTCGCGTGCTGGGTCCTCAACAAGAGGAGCTAAGCCCAGGGACTCTCAGCATGTTTTTAAGTGACCTGAGGCAGAAGAGCTTTCCTCTGCCCATGGACTTGCACACAGGAGGGTAGTCGGGGCTGTGGTAAAGCCCCGCCTTGACGAGAAGCTTCTCTGTGGGAGAAGATGTGGGGGCTTTGGCGCTGGGGATTACGTCCGCATTCACTTTGTCTTGTTGCTCGTTGGCACTTACTTTAGGAACAGGCTCGCTTGTGGGTTACAAACCCCACGTCTCGGCCGTGTCGGCTCACATTGTAAGGGTAACTGAGCAGCTCTAATGGAAGAAAAATAGGTACTAATGGATATAGACCCTAGTAACTCCCAGTTGATCCTGATTTAGAAAGTAATTAGTAAGACGTAACTACGTTCCTATGATGTTCCAATCAAAGTGTCCACCCTGCAAAAAACAAATGAACAGAAAAACCCAAAATGTGTGAAGAAGCAGGAAAATGTGATCCAGATTGGAAAAAAGAGAAAGAAAAGGGAGTGGTCGTTAGACACAGACCCTGGACTTTAACACAGCTACTGTGAGTACGCCTGAGAACGTCGGAGGAAAATGCAATCACGTGATTGGGCACACAGCGACCTGAGCAGAAAACCAGACACACAGAAGACCACAGCAAGGGCTCAGGAAAGAAACGCACGTGTCAGGTGGAAAGTTCATGGCTTGGACTTGACGGCCAAGGAAAGGATTGGCAAACTGGGCATCAGACTGACACCGCCAGCCTGAGGATCCAAGGAAAATATCGGGAAATAAAGAGAGCCTAAGTGAGCTGAGGAGAGTCGAGCAGACTCACGTGCATGTCACGGGATCTCAGGGACCAGACAGAGAAGAACCAATAGGCAGCCTGCCCCCGGTGGGGAAGAGGAAGCCCAGCGAACCCCGAGCCAGATGACCACCGAGAGAGCAGTCTGAGACCATCCAAGTCAGGCTGCCACTTCCCTCCCAGCATGCGCGCCCAGGCCACGCAGCCAGGCCTCTGCTCTCGGACGGTTGGTGCCACTTGTCTTCTGCCTCTGGGGCTCCACGTCAGAAGCACTGTGGTGCTGGGACTCCCGGAACCAGAGTTCCAGACACCAGTGCAGACAGCTGTCACCCACCCACCGGCAGACAGGGCGCACGAGCTCCAGGGGCGCCGGCAGAGAACATCCTTTCCAGGGGTGAGAAGCGGGAGAAGAGCCCTTGAAATCTGGTGCGGGTGTTCATTGGTGTTGAGGGCACATGACCCCAGCACACCTGCCCTAAGGCGGCTACTCAGAGACCCCGTGACTGGGGCCAGGCCCGTAATGGGGGAAGGGGGATCAAATCGGGTGATTTCTCAAGCCCCTTCCTGCTCTCAGTGTTTATATTGAGGCGTCACTGTCTCCCGTGGTTCCGTGTGAGGCCATGGATCTAAAGCTCTTCTGTGGTCGCTGGCGCATGTGATCAAGGTGGGTTTCTCCTCCTCGGCTGGCTGGGGCTGCGGTAGCAGAGGGACCGTAAGTACACAGACGCACAGATGATGTAAATCAGACCCATTCGTTGGTGCCGGCACATCCTCGCGAGCTGGAAGGCATCCGTACCAGTGCACCCAGGGACAGTGCGCATCCCGGAGATCAGGACAAAACCCCAAAACAGTTTGCAGGGCAGTGGGGCTCTCGCTCTGGGAGAAGAGGCTGTAGAACCATGCCGAGCAAGAGCTCTGTGGACATCCCTGGTCAGAACGCTGCCAGTGCCTGCCTGCTCCTCCCCCTTTCCCTTTCCTCAGTATCATCCTGTGTTTTCCCAGCTGTTCCAGGCCGTGCCAGCAGCTGCCGGCTCCTCTCCGACAGCTCTCTGGTGCTGACCAGAAGCTCTGGCTTCGCCCAGGGAAGGTGCCAGAAAAGCAGGACCTCAGTGCCCCGCCCCAGGGGTCAGAATCTGCATTTTCACAAGGTCCCAGGCAGTTCCTGTACGCTTGACAGTTGGAGAAGCACCCCTCCCGGACCACAAGGCACCTCCTGGTTTCTGCCTCCCCCAGCCAGGCAGGGCTTGCCTCCAGCGGCAGGGACCTGAGGCAGATCGGCCGCGGGAGAGCGTGGAGCCCGGCTGGCTGGGACCCGTGGTGGGCTGCTCCGACAGTGTGGGCACAGCGCATGTGGGCACGCGGGCTCTGAAGGATTCTGGGCTCTGGAGGAGATTTAAGCTACTGCGGCGAGGGGCTCACCACAACTGCCTTCGCTCTATATTAACTCTCGCATCTGCCTTTTGGGACTCTGGCTGCAAGGCTTTGCCGCCTAAAAATGGAATGATATATGTTAATCACGCAGAGTGGGCGAGCTGGACAGTGAGCCGTGGAGTGGCGAGTTCCCGCTCGGCAGGACAGGCCTCGAGCCCACTGGGGCAGACGGCCTCCTGCCTAGCATCCCTGGAATAGGCCCGGGCGTCATCTTCTCTGTGAGCTCCTGGTTGGAAGCCTCCACTCAGGTAAGCAGGCAGCTGCCTGGGGTCCAGCTCTGCTCCGAGCCCAAGCCTGGGGCCTCTGCGGGGACGTGCGGGTTCCAGGAGTCGGGTCATGTCCAGGAGGAGGAGCTGCCCCTGCCAGAGCCAGGATTACTCCTGATGATGCTTCAGCCCAGAACTGCTCCTTCTAACTACCAAGGAAATGCAGGGTCAGGACTGTAGTCCACCCTCCAGGGAGAGCCCCCAAAGGAAGCCCCCGGGATCCTCCCAAACACCCCTGTTCTCTCCTTGTCCTGCAGTGGGGGGGTCCTGTGTGAGGCCCTGTAACCCCCACCCCCAGAGGCGGGAAACGCTCAAGACCGTGGTCACCGTTGGACCCTCCCGAGGTCCCTCCCCTTCCAGTGCAACCTTTGTGATGGGGTCCCCAGACTCGCCGGCCACCCGCCATAGCAGGTCGGGGGAGGGGCTGCTCAGGAGCTCCCGGAGCTGAAAGCCGTGTTCGGACGGTGTTCCGAAAAGGGGAGGGTTCACGGTAGCCCTTGGAATCCCCTCTCGCTGGTGTGTTTGGGTCAGCAGATCTGTCTCTCGGGCCCGTTGGCTGGAGTCGCCGCTCCGTGTTCCTGCTGCTCATCTGCTGGGTGAAGGATGGGCTGTGAGACCTCGGAAGTTTGATGCTCATTGACTTTGCCTCCAAAATGGGCAGGACCTTCAGAGGGCACTTTCTGGCCCGTTTTGGACCAGCTGGCACAGGTGGAAGGATGTGGATAATGTTCTCTGCCTTTTTTCCCACCAAGTGTGCTCAAGTCTCCCACACTCCACCTGTTGTAAAGGATCTTGGCTCTGCGTGGATGTCCTGTGGCCCGGGGAGGTCCAGCCCCAGGTTCGGAGGGTCCCTGAAATGCAACCTTGTCCCTGAAATGCAACCTTGTCCTGCCCAGATACACCCGGTCTGGGCAGCAGCGGGCCTAGTGGCCGGCGCCTCCCGCCACCACCTGGGCCGGCTTGCAAGTGGATTCCCAGGACTCACCTGGTGGGGCTCCTCTGCGTGAGACGCCGTCCCCGGGGGAGCTGCTCTACTGCTGGGCCCCTGACAGCGTTAGGGTCACACGAAAAGCCCAGAATGGTGTATTTATAGACCTGCATGGAAACACACACACACAGTTTAGGCTAAATTTCACGTTAGACCCTGGTCACTAATAAATGCGTTCGCCTAAGTAAACGGTCTCTGGAGTCTTTATTGGAAGGGAGGGGCTCGTTAGCTGCGGGGGGAGGCACCCACGGGGACGGCTGCTCCCAGAGCAGGCTTGGGATGCTGACTTCGTTCGGAAGCACACGTGCCTTTTGCTCTGGATTGGTGAATAGGTTTGTAAGCGGACGACCGCGGGGCTTAGCCGTGTTGTCTGTGACTCCGTGAAGCAGTCCTGACGCCCTGAAGACGTTTTCCCAACTCGTGTGACTTCAGCGCACTGCCAAGGACGTGACGCGGCCCCTCCTGAGGAGCTGCGGAGACCCTTGCCTCCTGTGGAAGGGGAAGAACGTAACCTCGGCACAAACGCGGCTCCCGCTCCCCCCGCAGAGAAAGCGTGCGCTGGACAGTGGTCAGAGCAAACGCGCTTGCGGCTTTGTCCTCAGCAATCTTGCCTAGACCGCTGCTTGGCGGGGACCCAGGCCTCTGTGCGGGGGTCCCGTCTCTACTTCCCGGGTAGCCCCGTGCCGCGGGGTCAGGGCCCGACCCCCCGCTGGGCTCTCGGAGCACGCGCCTGCGGGCAGACCTCCGCTTTCCTCCTTGCTGGGCCTCAGGGTCGAGGTGTGGGCCCCGTGAGGCAGCAGAGAGAGCAGCCTGAGCCGTGCCCTTCCGCGGCTCACTCCTCCTCTGCCTTGTCTCCTGGTTTTTAAAAACCAAAACCCAGAACACCAGTCGGCCGTGTGGGGAACAGTCATCGCTCTTCTAACTCCCACTGACCGTTCCTCCGTAGTAGTAATCTTTGTGCCGGAGGGTCCCCTTCCCTGAAGCTCGCCGGGCCTCCGAGCATCTACCCAGAGGCTTCTGAACCTCAGACAGGAACAACTGAATCGTAACCTTCGATTTTTGCTTTTTAAATAGGAACAAGTTTTCCTACTTTTTAAATAGGTTTTATTTTTAGAGTAGCTTTGGGTTTGCAGAAACATCAAGTAGAAAGTAGGGAGTCCTCGCGCCGGCCCACAGTCCCCCAGGGGTCGTGTGTTTCGTGGCTGTGGGACATTTGTTACCCTTGTGAGCCGATGGTGACACGTGATCACTGACAAACGTCCGTGGCCAACGTGAGGGTCGGTCTCGGTGTTGTTCTGTGGGTTTTAATAGCTGCTTCGGGACCTGCGTCCACCATTACAGTGATGCTGCCCTGCGGGTCCTCAAAGCTCTCCTGTCCTCCCCGCCCTCCCCCGACCTTGGGGGACCCTGAATGTTTCGGACTCCGTGGTCCAGCCCTTTCCGGGGTATGAGCTGGACTCCCACAGCATGACGTCTTTCACTTGGGAATGTGCATGGAAGGTTCCTCCACGTCTCTTCACGGCTCTTGACTCGCCCTCTTTTCACCCCGGATAATGTCCGATCGTCTGGATGGAGCACGGTTTGTTCATCCGCCTCCTGAAGGAGTCTCGTTGCTTACAAGTTTTGACAATTACGAATAAACCATATGTACAACGGAGTAGCGCGCGGCCATCAGAAAGGACGGACACCCAGCGTTAGCACTGACACAGACGGGACTGGAGGGGACGATGCTGAGTGACGTAAGTCAAGCAGAGAAAGTCAGTTATCACATGGTTTCACCTACTTTGGATCGTAAGGAATAGCACGGACGACATTAGATGGAGCAGAAACGTGAATCGGAGGAAATTTGAAGTGGGGGAGATGAACCATGAGAGACTGTGGACTCCGGGGAAAAAACTGGGGGTTTCAGAGGGGAGGGGGTGGGGGGATGGGTCGGCCCAGTGGTGGGTATTCAGGAGGACACGGACTGCATGGAGCTCTGGGTGTTATCCGCAAACAGAGAATCTCAGAACGCGCCGTCACACAGTAATGACGGACGGTGACTAACGTAACGCAGTAGTAATGCAGCTGCTCTAGGCACCCACGTGCAGGCGCTTGTGAGCGTGTCTGTTTGCAGCTCCTGTGAGTAAACACCAAGGAGGCTGCTGCTGGGACAGCCACGCAAGCGTGTCTGGGTTTGTCAGGAGCTCCGGTCTGGGCTCCATCCCCAGCAGCGACGTGTGACCATCCCTGCTTCTCCGTGTCCTCAGCAGCACTTGCGCTGGGTTTGGGCCATTCGGACCCGTGTGCGCTTGTGCTGGGGGCCGCATTCGGCATACTGACCCGAGAGTGTGCAGGTCTTGAGCTGCTGTGGGAGGGCACCGGCCGCCAGCATGGGGGAGGCAGCTGCTTCCTTTGGCATCTGAGCCTCAACTTTGGGACATGAACCCACGGGGTCATTTTGATTGAAGATGCCATGTCAGTACCCCCACCCCGAGGGAGCTCAGTCACCAGAGCTCTTACTACGCACAGATCCAGGACAGGGGTGCGGTGTGGGAAGGAGGGCGGTCGACCGCCCCAGCTCACCAGTGGCAGGAGACGGAGCGCAGGCTGGCGAGCACCTCCCATCTGCAAGGTAGCTGCGGGGAGATCACTCATCTTTGGGGCTCAGCTCCGAGTGATTACTTGGAAAAGGTCCAGGCAAAGCAGAGCAGGAACTAGGTTTTCCCGAAGCACCGTGACCCTGGCTGCGGGCAGGTTGTCACAGTAAGAGGCACGGATGCAGCTCAAAGAAACCGCTGCTTTTCTCATCCCGGTAGCGCTGTCTCCTTACATTTGCGCTTTGCTGATGACGCGCTGGGAGCGGGCCCGCTGTGCGCCTTTGTTGGTGACACGTCTGTTCAGATCAGGAGCCCATTTTTACTTGTACGTTTTGCATGATTTGTGTTTTGTGTACGTGCAGGTTCTCTGTCAGCTGTGTCCTCTGCAAACCCCTCCCCACTGCTAGTTTGCTTGTCCGTGTCTTCTGCACAGCACTTTTTAACTGCAGCAAAGTCCCACTTGTCAAGATTTTCTTTTACGGATCCCACTTTCAAACATTCCCCCCTCAAGTCTCAGAGCATCGCATTCCACTTGTGGGTTCACCCGTGGATGCGCTCTTGTGGAAACTGTGTGGTCCGCGTCCCGCTTTGTTGTCTGCATGGGGACGTCTAGTCGCTGCAGGACCATCCGCCGGAAGACCATCCTCCCCCCAGAACTCGTCTCGGCCCCTCTGTCCGAGCTATTCATGTGACTGACTCAACTTCTGACTCAGCAAGACGACGCGATGAAATGGGTATTTTGCTCGAGAGGTTTTGGAAGTTCCAAACCTTTCAGCTCCTGAATATTCAAAGGACAGAGGAAACGGGCAGGACCCCGAACCGCCCTCAGTCCACCATGGTCACAAACGCCCCTGGCATGGACCTTTCACACCCTGTAGCTCGCTCCCTTGTCCAGGGGCCTGCATGTGCCCACGGGGTCACAGACCCCTCCGAGCTCCGGATGAACTCGGCACCGTCATGGTCAGACTCCTGCTTTTCCTGAAGAAGACTGACTGTTTGTCCTTTTTCTTCATAGTTACCTACTCAGACTCTTTCTTCAGTCTTCGCTGGTTTGTGATTTGTGTTTTCTTTACTTATAGTCAAATTCCTCAAGAGTTCTGGACATTTATACATAAGTAATATTATTAGCTTGTAACTCTGAAATTTTCACCATCCTTTGGTTGTGTTTTCTTTTTCATTATTAATTTTTGGTAACTTTAGGGTTGGAGGTGTCATATTTTTCTCTGTATTTGACTTCTACTAAGAGTTCATGAGTTTTTTGTCTAAAATATTGTTCTTGGATTTATTCACCAATCCTAGTCTTTTATAGTTTATTAATGATATTTTTTCTTCTTATTTCTGTTCCTTCCCTTGAGTTCTGACACCTTAATTTGAACTCCGAGTTTTGTCCACTCGTTTCTTAAGTAACAGTGAACACTGCTACCCACACCTATCATGCTGCGAGCTTTGGTTACCTCCCACAGTTCAGATTAAAGCTTTCATACATTGTCTGCCGAGTACTTTGAAATCATAGTTTTGATTTTTTTCTTTAACCTAAGAGTCATTGAAAAATGTATTTTTCAGTACCCAACTGATTGGATGTTTATCTTCTGCAGTTACTAATTTTTAATTTTATTAGATCACTTACGTAAGTTTGACCACTTGGACCTCGCGAAGGTCTCCTCTGAGGCCCGACACCTGATCGATGTATTCTTGTTTCTTCACCGTGGAGTCTGAACAGTTGGACTGAGCTGTGTTCCTGTGTCTCCCACATGGGCTGGGAAGACCAGGGTCCAGTCCATCTGCCACTTGTTAGTTGTGTGACTTCAGGGAAGGTACGTCTGCCCTGAAGTAAGCTCAGTCTTCCTCACTTGTGCGCGTGTCTCCTGGGGCACTTCGTGTAAGGCAGTGAACGTGCTGGTCACCGTCCTCAGAATGAGAGCAGCCTTGCACACTGACTGCCATGGGGTTTTCCGTCTCTCAGACCATGGGAGGCACGTTGGTTCTTCTTTACTAATTTCAGCATTTTGTTTTATTTCTTGGCACACACACTGTACCTTCCTTCTGGATTATTTTAAACATTAATTATCCAATTACCTTACTTATTTCACTTAAAAATAACTTCATAATTCTATATTGTCTTGATGTTAACATCATGGCACTTCTTTTATTTCTGTTTATGTTTATCATATTTTCCCTACTTCTTAAATTTGTAGTATCTCTGACCTGATTTGTTTTAGATGTGTTTCTTGTAGATAATACTTTTGACTTAAGTGAGAGAGTTTGTCCTGGGAGTAAAATTTAACCTGTTTACATTTATTGTCATAACTACACATGTTTTTAATTCATCATCTTGTTTCCTGCTCTGCACGTTCTCTGTGTCCTTTCTGTTTCTTGTAGTGTCTGTCTTTAGCCGTGTAGATCATGGAACATGTACTCACTTTTGTAAGCCCTTCAGACGTTGCAAGTGTAGTTTGGATCCGTGTGTTCTAACTGCGAACTTCAAGAGGAAAGGAATTCTGTCATCCTAGACGGCACCTGAGGATATCTGCCTCCTCCACACTTTGTAATGTGGAGGTCGAGGTCAGCCTTGTGTTTGCCATGATCGAAGGGTGTCTTTACCAGAGTCTGTGCTAACAGGTTTGGGGAGAGGTCTAATGAAACTCAGAACCTAACACTACCACAGGGCATTTGCAAACAAGACTCTTTGGGGGCAGGTCCCAGACCTTGTGCCTGAAGAGTGTCAGAAAACATGTTGATGAGGGGATGTGGCTATTTATCCCAGTACCTTTTAATAATAATAATAATAAAACCTTCATCAGATCTCACTGAGATTTGCATTGGGAAAACCAATTACACAGTGAAATTGGTGGAAAATCTTATTATGATGAGCACCTAGCCTCAGCTCTACCTGCTTACTTTAACGTCTAGAGATAAATGAGAAGGAGATAAATTTCCATTTTTGCAAAGCACCATGGTCCCTCTCAACCCCGTCATTTTTATTGAACATAGAAGTTTGCCAGGACCCACGCACTGAAAATTGCTGAAGATAAACATTGTATTTTAAATTACTGAAGGCAACAGGCAGACTGGAAAAAATCATTTGAACAAATTGAAAACTGAAATGTTGATATCAGATATTAAATTAATGTAAGTGAGATTGAAACAATATCTAATTAAAATAATTTGAAAAATGACTTGGAAATTGAAGCTGACATTAGCTTTTACCAGCCTGTCATTATTATTACCGTGTGGCTAAGCTGTATTTTCACAGAAGCCCTGCCTGCTCCCGGGAGACTTTGCAAGAGACCGACAGAGGAAAGTCATTTATTTATTCTGTTATGGCTGGAACACAAGGGCTAAGGGAGCTTTCTTGGGGACCCAAGGCATGGTGTTGGACAAATCGACCTTCCAGTTTCTAGGGAGAAAATGTATTCCAGACCCTCTGCTCCAGTGGGGACATTTGGGGCTGGGAAGTGTTCGGTGCCTTTAGTCAATATGGAGCATTAAAAGGAAAAGAAAACCCCAACTCTGGAATGGCAAAGAGAAAGATACAGAAACGTCCTTGCTGTGGTGGCCCCCAGCAGGTGGACAGATAGGTGGTCACGGCTCCTGGGCCAGGTCAGCTCGGGGACGTGGGACGTGCGGGCAGGTGGACAGACGTGTGGTCGTGGCTACTCAGCCGGGCCCCTCGGGGACGTGGGACGTGCAGGCAGGTGGACAGATGTGTGGTTGTGGCTCCTCAGCTGGGCCCCTCAGGGATGTGGGACATGTGGGCAGGTGGACAGCTGTGGTCGTGGTTCCTGGGCTGGGTCAGCTCAGGAATGTGGGATGAGCGTGCCCAGGAGCAATGCGGCCAGCCGGCCGAACGTCTGTCCCACCGTGCCGTCGCACCTCCTGAACGCAGGTGTGACAGCACTGGTGACTTCCTTTCCTGCTGCTCCAATGTCTGCTTCCAGAACTGTCCTCATATCTCTGTTTCATGAATTAAAGATCATTATGGGAGAGGCGTGTCACATGGAACTGCGTGCTCGTTCATGACCCACGGTAGAGTGAGGCAGGAAGGGGCCTCGAGCTCAAGTCCGGGCTTGGCTTCCTACAGCCAGGTTGAGAACGTGACAGCCCCGGGCAGAGCCCACCCCTTGGAGGAGATGAGCCTGCTCGTGTGAGATGTGCACACTCCAGGGTGTGGGCTCCAGACCCAGCAACGTGCCTGGGAGCGTCGGAGACAAACGGGGTGCAAGGGAAGTGCAGACGGTGGGCGGGGACAGACCCACGTCCCCCTTCACGGCCCTCAGCAGACAGGGTGTTGTTATTCCCTTTTCCTGTTCACGGTCCGAGCAAGAGCTCCTACACAAATCACAAAGAACTTTGGTCTGACAGTTTCATACACATGTATTCACAGTTATGTTGAGTGTAATTTAAAATTGCCAGATTATCTAATGTTTTACACACTTCCGAGTTAGTTTCCCACAAGGTTTTGCTCAAACCTGCATTAAAGTAGTTATTGTTCCCTAAGCGGATGGTTGAGGATGGGGGGCCGTCAGGCAGTTGCTGGGGTGTCCCTGTTTCCATCCATGCACTGGAAGAACAGATACGGGACTGACTCCGGATCAGAAAACACCCCAGAATGCTGACCGTGAAGACATAGGTGCCATTTTAATCATGTCAGGTGCCCGGCAACACTCAGATTCTTGGAGATCCTAAACCAAGGGAACGATACCACCTTCTGCCGGGACCAGCTCAGAATGGTTAGGAAGCCACAGCAACCCCGCCTGCCCTCTGTCTGACCTGGAGGGCGTGAGGTTGCAGTGCTGCCACCAGGTCCGACCCCCGGCGTAGTCTGGGGGAAGCTCAAGCTTTTGTTCCAAGTGGCCTGGAGTCGGCTCCCAGGTTCCCAGGAGAAGGACATGCAAGGACTCCCACAGTTAAAATACCAAGAAGCAGGAGTCCAGGATCAGAGGTTTTGGAACATGCCAGGGAACAAGATGCTGTCAGCAAAGTAAACTGAAAGAAGGAACAAAATTGAATGTCAGAGGGTGTGACTAGTAGACACAGAACATAAACTGAATGTGTTTTCGTCATTGAAAGAAATACAAGAGGGAGATACAACGAGTCCTAAAAATAACCAAAAAATGTTTTATGGTTTTTGTTTTTTAAGGTTTTATTCATTGGCAGAGAGAGGCACAGTGAGAGAGGGCACACAGCAGGGAGAGCGGGAGAGGGAGAAGCAGGCTTCCTGCTGAGCAGGGAGCCCGATGCGGGGCTCGATCCCAGGACCCCAGGACCATGACCTGAGCCAAAGGTAGAGGCCTAACGACTGAGCCACCCAGGCACCTCCACAAAAAACGTTTTTAAAACAATAGATTTTTTAAAAAATGAAAGACATAATAGAAATTCTAAACTCTGGAGGTGAGTTTAGTGACAAGTAATGTTGAAGAGGGAACCAGAACCAATAAATGGAACCGAGAAATTATCGAAATGCAGTTGAGAGAGAAAGAAAAGGAAAATTCAGAAAGGTAAGTGCACATTTAATGTGAATTCCAGACGGGGAGGGGAGTCGGCGGAGGCCGTATTTGAGGCGCGTCGGTGCTGATGGAAGACACCCATCCCCAGATTCGAGAACTGTGTGGGAGTGAAAAGCCTTCGGCCTCTAGAGCCGTAGCAGTGAAACCACGGGAAAGCGAAGAGGACCCTCCCAGCTGCCGAGCAGTGGAGACGGCGTCCGGACAGAGGGGCTGCTTCTGAGAGCACATCCTCGCGCTGCTGAGGCAGAAAACGCTGTCGGCCAGAGCTGTGCCAGGAGAGGCTGTCTTCCAGCAATGACGGCTAAAAAGAAAGAAAAGAGGAAAGGGAAGAATCACTGAATGAAGAAGCTTCCAAAATAGTGAGAACTTGTCCCCGGCAGATCCTCATTTGATTTTAAAAGATTTTCCACAGACAAAAGGAAGTGATCCCATAAGGAAGACCTGAGATGCGGAAGGAATGAGGTGCGGAGAAGACAGGAAATGAGAGCCTCCAACTAAATGCAGTAAGTGGAGGAGAATAACAGTGTCCCGCCAGGCCGGAGACCGGACGGACTCAAACAGCCAGTCAAAACCAGTATTTTCACAGAGGTGACCACGACTGGGTGACTGTGTTCTGAGGTGAGAGTTCCTGTAATTTTGGGAAGAAAGCACAGAGCTTTATTAATTAATGGGACTTTGTGGGCGTGAATAGTAAAGTCTCTGGGAGCCACTAAGAATGAGAAATCCAGGATATAACTTCCAGGCATGAAGACATCATAGGATGCTAGAAATAAATTCATATTGGTCAGAAATCACACGAACTATCAGTGAATTAAAGTTCCAATTAAAACTGGAGATGTGTAGACAGGCAAACAGACAAGTAAGTTTACAAAAGATGTAGATAAAAGGACTAGATGCATTTGTAAGGTACATTTGTATATATTGCTAAGAAAAAGCAAATATTAACCAAAAACTATTGCTCTACTCTACTGAATGCAGATAAAACAGACTTCAAGAAGAAAGGAGGGTCGCTATGTTATGACAGGATTTTTGAAAATCACAAACCCATGCCCTGAGAAAATAGCCTAAATGTATCTGAACGAAACTGGATAGAACTACAAGGAGAAATAGTCAAACTCACACAGTAACTGAGAAATCAAGCCAAAAAGCCAGAAGGGCCCTGAAGATCTCAGCTACATGGCAGGGAGTGCGGAGCCGGGAGCAGGTGGAGAGCGGTGTTCCCGGCGAGTGGGGCTCCGGTGCCCCTTCACGCACCCAGAACATCTGTGAGAATCAGCATTCCACAAACCACACTCTCGGCAACACCATCACTGACAGAAATGACTAAAAGAAGAACCTCACTCATGAGTCTGGGAAATTCTTAATGTTTTCTAAAAAGCAGTCAGTGGGTCCAATAAATTCAGAATGGAACTGCACAGTCATGGGATATCGGACGGTAAGTCTGTACCTGCGATTTGCCCTGAGACAGGATAGTTAGGAGACATTTATTGCCTTGACTGTTCGTATTAGAAAAGAAACAAGACGTGAAGATAATTAAGTAAGTGTTAAATTCAAGAATTCAGAAGAAGAACAAACCCAAACACAGTAGAAGGCAGGACAAACCCACACATACATGCAGACGCAAACGGCAAACCCAACAGACCAAGGGGGAAGCAAAGCAAAAGTTTTCCTCTTGGAAAAAACAGAGTTGGAAACTGTGTGTCACCAACGATCGGGATAAAAGTGAGAAGAGACAGAAATAATGCTGGGAATGAGGGAGGCGTGTCCTCGGAACAGTAACGAGGGTGTCGCAAGCAGTGTTGGGAGGTACGTTTAGGAAGTTAGAGCACAGGGCCGGTGTGGAGCCTGGAAAACCACAGCGGTCCGAGGACGGAGGAAGAAATGGAACTAGCAGTTGAACGTCTTCCTGCAAAGAGCGTGCCGGCCCACACACCGTGCAGAAGCCGCTGTCCACACCCAAGCTAACCCAGCGCCGTGCGGTCGCCCCACGCGCTCCACGCCCCAGACGGCAGCCCAGGACCCGAGCCCCAGGAAGACACTGCCGGGAAGAGAAGTTAGAGACCGACTTCCCACGGGAGCCCAGACGCACAAACTGAGCCAAATGCAAGGGACGAAATCTAGCACTTTGTTTTTAAAATACATCCTGAACAATTCTAGTTCTGTCCTTATAGAGTTAATGTAACTGAGCACATTAGTAATTCAAGAAGAACAATCAGTTTTCTTGATAGATTTTGAATTAAAAAATGTAACATTTGTTCATAATAAAATTGCTTAAAAGTAGGACAGGGTCCTTAACTTGATTAAAAAAAACAACCACCACCATCTACAGAAATGTCTTCCTTCACAGTGAAACACTGAAAATACTCCTTTTCGTGGCAGACATACACCGAGGAGGCCGTGGGAGGGCCCGGCCGCCGTGTGGGAGAGAAAAAGGAAGAGGTTTCATCGGAAAGGGAGAAAAGCTCGTAACCATTTACAGGCAGCTCCATTATTTATTCGACACACAACGGAAAATCCAGATAAATTGCTAGTATTCGACGAGAGGCTGCTACGTATGAAATCATGGAAAAGTTAATTGCATTTCTATACTTTTAAAAAAAGCTTAGAAAATGCAGTTTTTAAAAAATGGTCATCATTTACCATTTTAAATAATAAGGTGCCAGGAATCAATATTTATTTAAATGTATGAGACTTTTGTGAAGAAAATTATAAAACGGTCAGAAGATGTGAAGGAAGATGGAAGTCTGTGGTGAGGTTCACAACGTCAGGGGGTGAGAAGGATGATGACTCTCCCAAACCCGCAGATTCAACAAAATTTTCACAAAAATCCCAGCAGATTTGTTTTTTTTTTTTTTAATTTCTATATTGATTTGGCAACTTGATGAGCTGATTCTAGTGTCCTTGCTAGGAGGTGTGGAGAGCGAGAGCGGCCAGGCGCCCGCGGAAGGAGCGAGGATCTGCCTCCGTCTGAGGTTGCAGAGGCCCCGGGGACAGCGGGCGGTGGGTGCCTGGGGACGAGGACGCAGGACCTGAGGGGGGACCCACCTTCCTGAGGATCTGATGGGGTTGGCCTTGCAAATCAGAGGGAAGGGTGGCCTTTTCAGCAAATTATCCTGGGAAGACTGGGTGTTCAGTCAGGGAAAAACTTTCCTCACGCACAAAATCCGTTCCTGGGCTGACGTGGGAAAGCAAAACGTAAATCTCTTAGAAGAACGTAGAGAATGACAACTTTACGATCTCAGAATAGAGGAGAGTTTTTGAATAAGGTACCCAAAGTGCACACCCTAAAGAAAATGATAAATTAGAGTGTATCAGAACTAGGATATTTATGGGGGCGCCTGGGTGGCTCTGTCAGGTGGGCGTCTGCCCTCGGCTCAGGTCGTGATCCCAGGGTCCCAGGGTTGAGCCCCACATGGGGCTCCCTGCTCAGCGGGGAGCCTGCTTCTCCCTCTGCCTCTGTCCCTCCCCCAGCTCATGCTCCCTCTCTCTCTCAAATAAATAAATAAAACCTTCAAAGAAACTACTGGGAAATTTATAAAGCCAAACCCCAAGCCGAGATAAACTAGCGAGAACCTATGCAACGGACAAAGTGTTAGCGTGCGGGGCATTTAGAGAAATCCCGCAAAGCGATAAGGAAAAGTCAAATAATCCAACAGAAAAATGGGCAGAAAGCACAAACACGAATTTTGTGTGGGAGGACGCATGAATGGTGCGTGACACCCAGGAAGACACTGACCAGAGGTCAAAGGAAAGCACCGTGAGGCAGGCACTGACCCCCAGGCTGCTGCATAAGTCTGGCACACGGAGGGTGTCTGGAGCCACGCAGACCTTTACAGCCTGAGCAAAGGAGTGGGAATGGGTGCCGTCACCGTGGGACGTGTGTGTTCCAGCGACTCCACCAAGAAAAGTCTGTCGTGTGCTGGAGACGTGGGCGAGAATGCTCCCGGTGGCCCCAGGTGGGAGCTGGTGTGAAAAGAGGAAGGAACCACGGGGTTGTCCATTGGATCGGGTGCTTCAGGGGTCATAGATGATGGTGTTCCGGACGCCCGCAGTGCAGCCCCGGAGCAGGGAGAACACACAGACCACATTGCGAAACCTCCCGGGACCCGGGACCGACAGCGACCAAAGCTGGTGGGAGGGAACCGATGTGTTGTCACCCACCCTTGTGGCATTCAAACCAGCAAAAGTGGGCAACAGACATGTGCGGAAAAGTCTCTAGAAAAGGAAGCTCTGAACCCAGAATTCCAGGGAGGGAGGTCTGATGGGCAAGATGGTCAGGGAGCACGAAGGCTGCGCTGGACTCTCAGGCTCTGGTTCTTCCCCAGGACGTTGCTGTCATGGGCCTCAGAACCAACGTGTGTTTTATAAGTATTCATTGGTCTCTAATATTTAATTAAACATAAATAGAAAACATTGATATTTTTGAATTACAGATCAACAAGTAACATTTCCAACTATCAAGAGAAGGTCATCAAGGGGCGACTGCGAGATCCGCAGCAGGGTCCGGGGGCCTGTTCAGCAAAACGATGTCTGCTGCTCATGCACAAGCGAATGTGCACCTCCTTTCTCTGCGGAAACACGTCTGAGCAAGGCTTGGGCTGTTTGTGCGGAAACGAGCATCGCTGCGTTGCTCCCGCTG
This sequence comes from Lutra lutra, assembly GCF_902655055.1. Lineage (NCBI taxonomy): Eukaryota > Metazoa > Chordata > Mammalia > Carnivora > Mustelidae > Lutra > Lutra lutra. Next base: position 107,736,858 of record NC_062288.1, on the reverse strand, counting down.
TCTGTGGCGGCCTGTGTTCACGCGGGAGGGGCATAGTGGAAGAGTTGGCTCTGGTACAGGGCTGTCTGGGGCCGGGCATCAGCCTCGGGCTGTCTGGGGGTCAGGCATCGGCCTCGGGCACAGTGACACAGACCCTGGCTGTCCCTTTCCTCCTCCTGAAACAGGTGACTCCCAGCTCCCTTTGCCCAGCGCCTCTGGACACCGGGGAGGCCGAGAGAGGGCCCGTTTCCAGCCAAGGACAGGACAGGCAGTGCGCACTCCCCTTCTGTTTTTCCCCTTAGAATTAAGCCTCAAGTGGTTTCTCTGTCGTAGGTAATTGCCAGGACATCAGTTCTGTTCCACGGTCATTTTGGCTCTGCCTGACAGTTAGCAAAAATAAATATCCAAATATTGTGGCAACAAATTATGTTCAGATGACTTGACTCGAAACAGTTACAATCCAAGCATCTTCCCGTGTTTCACGTTATGGCTTCCAGACTCGTGCGTTACCTGCCGGGCCATCGCGAGGGTCAAAGCGAGTGTCCATGCCCACCGTCATCCAGGAGCGCTGGACGGTTAACGTGCTCGTTCGCTCTGACACCAACAGCCCAGTTCTGTGTGGCCGCAAGGAAGACGGGAGGGTGGTGGTCTAGGGGCGCACAAGGACGCATCCGCCTCTGGACTCGGGCTTGAGCCAGCACTCATGGGATGGCAGGCCTCACCCATCAGAGATCTCCAGGAGGGCATCTCGGGGCCCTTCTTAGATTGACGCTTTGGTTACAAAACTAGCACGGGCCAGTGCCAGCGATACAGCGGTGACGTTCGGTCACAGTCACGGGGCACCACCACCACCAGGGACGGCCCTGATTCAGGTCAGCAGTCACGTGAGCGTTGGCAGGTCATCCCTGGTGTCCTCCTATGTGCCCGGTGCTGTCCTGGGCACCGGAGCTATCCTGCCATGGCTCACATCCCAGTGGGCGAGGCAGGAAGAAGGGCTAAGTGGGCAGTCCAGGCGAGGCCGCTGCTCACACTGGACAGACCAAAACCCACCCAGGAGAATGGTGAGTCCTGTGGGGCCTGGGCCCCCGGAGCAAGCAGCTCTTCAAAGACCTAAAGCAGGCTCGTACCCCAGGGGTGTTCAAGGACAGAAGGAGCCACAGTTGCCTGGAGTCAGATTGGGAAAGCTTTGCACCTGCCACATGGACCCTGTGTTGTTGGGACCCCGAGGTAGGGCTTTGCAGAGAGGAGAGACAGAATGACCTGCCTCCCCCTCCAGGCACCACGAGTCTTCTGTGCTGGCTGTCGAGGGATGGATGCTGGAGGGCCCCAAGGCACCGCCACACGGAGGCCCTACGCCAGGGTTTAGTATTTAAATGTCTGCCTCAAGTTAACGAGCCGTTAAAAAATCTGATCTTCGTACTCTGAATACATATATTCATAATGAAAAAAGTTTGTTTAAATATGCATAGAGCTATACTTTTACTTCTGAAAGTCAGCCAAGTAATACAGGACGGCTGCACGGAATTCTCATCATGCGTGTTTGGGGTTTCTTGTGGCACTGGCAGAGTTTGGTGAGTGATAACGACATGTGATTCTTGATTATCGCACATTTATTTACAAATGTCTTTGCTCCCCTTTTTTAGAAAATCGCTAATTATATTGTTTAATAAGATTTCATAAAATCTGTGTGTTTAGACGGAAATGATCCAAGTGTAAGCACACAGAGTATAAAATGAGAGGGTGTTTTTATGAAAAATACAAAGCACATAGGAAACCAAACATTAAAATTACGAATGTATTTTAAAAAAGGACATTTTTCTTTAGCAACACCCAAAATGGATGATTAAAGGTATACGACAAATGTAGTAATAGATAACGAAGCTTCAAATCAGAAATATTCGGAAGGAGGAGTTTGTAACTCTGTGTTTTGAAAATGTAATCCAGTCGTTGTCGTCGTGGTGAAGATAAACTCCTTCTGGCTTCAGGGGAGACGCCGTGCTGCGCGACTCGTGAGGTTCCATGAAGACGGCAGTGAGCCTAGTGCCCCCCGACCCAGGGCGTCTTGTTTGTGAAGGAGAAGGACCCTCTTCTCGAGGATGGGGCTTGCTGTGGAGCGGATCCGAGAGCGCGAGGGCATTCTCTCGGGGGGGCGAGGCCCAGCCTCCCGCCTGCTGCTCAGGTCGGAGTGACGCGGGACGCCCAATGAGCCATGGACACATGATTAGCCCAAAGAATCCTTTCAAGGCCCCGTGTCAGGACACGGCCTGTTTGCAGAGCCTGGTGAGCAGGAAGGGCTCTCGAGAAAGGGTCCCTTCACGCCCACGAGAAGGTTTGCAGCTCCACCCACGGAGCCCTGCAGGGCCTGTGCCTGCTCCTCCCTCCATGGCCCGTCGTGACATCTGCCCTCCCCCAGCCCCATGGCCCCCTGGCCGTACGCTCAGACCCCTTCCCCCACCACGGTGACCGTGACCGGTTTGCATATGGCTACCTGTGGGGGCCATGGCCCACCTCCCCATATTGACGGGGTTTCTCGGACCACCTGTCAGCCTCCGGCCGGGGCTCCCGACCTGTCACAGAAAGCCGCAGCTCCGTCGCTGTGAGAGTCTTACGCTCCTAGGGGTAAGGGGGGCACCGTGAGTGCCCCCCACAGGGACGTCCTCACCAGCTGGCCCTTCCCCATGGTCTGCGCTGTCCCCAGCCTGTCGGCGACACCCCCAGTGCCAGACGCCACCAGGCACACAGCACGTTGAAGGCTCTGAGAAGGCCAGCAGGTGTGTGTACGTGTGTTTGGCTGTGTCCAGCTCGGTCTCCTACTTTCTCCCCAAATACCTGTTACCGCGTGGAGAGTGGCTTATAGAAGCGGGCGCTCAGTGGCACCCTGCGGCAGGAGAGGGGTCAGGCCCACAGCTGCTGCCCCAGCCTCTGGCTGCTTCTTAGAAAAGGCCTGCGTGAGGAAAGAAGGAATGAGCAGGGACGGTTCCCATTTCCTTCGAATTCCTGCCTAAGAACAGGCTCTGCCCCAGCAGTCCGGGCGCGGTGTTATTTCTAGGGCGGGACTGGGTGGCTCAGGGGCCCCTGTCCCCGTAACACTTCTCTGCCCCCACCAAGGAAAGGAGGGTATGGACAAGGCAGCAGGGCCAGGGGCCGTGGCACCTGCTGCACGGGACAGACCCACTCCCCTCCCTCCCTGGCATGGGCTCCCACCGGGCGGGTTCCAAGCAGGGAGTCACCCCAAAGGAAAGTGCACAGCGACTGCCCAGCTGTGCTGCTTTTGGGGGCTGACCCAGGTGAAGGGGCCCAGCAGGCCCACTCTGAGGTCCCCGAATGACCTGGAGGGTTCTCTCCCTCTCACGGACGCCCCCCTGGGTATAACTGTGCAGCAGAGTGTGGGTGAGGTGCAGATCTGAGTCCCAGGAATAGTGGTTCCAGCTCTGCCAGCAGCCGGGCTCCTCCCACAGGACGGTGGGGCTCCCCAAACCGGGGGGCCGCGTCCCCACCTGCCTCGCCTGCCCCTGCTCCCCGTTCCCTCCCCGTGTTCCTGCTAATGGAGCTCGGCCACTCGCTGTCGGGGCCCCATTTAGATCACCGAAGGGACTGTGCACAGCCTTCCAGTTAAAGTGACAGGGCCAGAGAGAGAGGCAAATTCACCCCCACAGAAGCCTTGTGCTTAATTACAGGGAATCCTGCATAAATTGTCCAGTGCCAGGAATGATTCTGATAAATGAAAACACTAATTAAATAGGCTATTGTAGAATTTTGGGAACATTGTAGGGTTCTGCTTCTCCAGGTCATTTGCATATCCTCATCTAGTGAATTTAATTTTAAAGGACTTCTTTTTTGTGATTGGAAACCCTTTTTGTCTCCAGTGAAGATAAAAATGGGCTTTATACACCGTTCTCAGTGTTATTAAAGCCGCTTCTCCCAGGGTCTCTGCCTCCTGGCCCCACCAGCTCCACATCCGCACTGGTCCGTCGAAATGTCCCGCAGCAGACGTTCGACAGAGCACCTGGTAGGAGCAAAGCTTTTCTTCTCTTTAAAATGCCTTTTAGCCCAAGCCTGGAAATCATGGCAGCGTCAGCGCAGCATTCCCAGGAGGTGGCCTCCACGCAGACAGTGGTGTGGTGTGAACGGTGTGGCAGCCAGACAGACGGCCCGCGGGCCTGGGGGAGCCGTACGGGGGCCGGGCGAGGCCGGGGATCTTCCTGGTGCCGTCTGCCCTGTGGAGGGGATTCGGAAAGGAAGTGTACGTGGCCGGGGCCCCCTGGAGCGAATCTGGGAGAACGTGTGCGCCCCAGGATGGCGTGGAGGAGGGCCCAGGGGCCCAAAGACTGGCTCTGCCCTCACGCTGGGCCCCCGTGAGCAAACAAAGCAAGGAAGGGCCGTCCCCATGCGGACTCACATGGGGCTGCGCAGGGCTCGGTTTCTCCATCGTTTCCACCAGTAACGACAACAAAACAGAGAGGACGTGACCCCAAGCCTGAGAAGGGACAGAAGAGCAGAGGCCACAGGCACCATGGCCTCAGCTGCCACAGGGGCTGCGGACGGGGCAGGAAACCCCCCACGAGGCTCCTCGAAGAGCTGCAGGTAGGGCTTCTGGGACGCGGCGCTGCCGTAGGTCTCCGGCGAGTTCTCACGGGCAGGACACACGGCTCCGGGCTCTCTCCCAAGCACCATGGCCCACGGTAGCATTGAGGGGGACCCTGGAGCTGGGGCGGCGTCAGCAAGACCCCGGCGGCTCACATGGAAAACGAGGAAATGTGGACAGAGGAGCATCTGGGGGCGGAGTCCCGTCTTCTTGAACGAGGGCAGCGGGTACAGGTCGCAAGTGTTGATACCGCTCTGAAGCATGGTCCAACCACGGACGGTGCCTCGGTCTGTCCTCGTTGTGTGTGCACAGCCATGCGTGTGGAAGACGGTTGGAGGCCTGCGTATGGGGGGTGGCCGGCAGCCTGCCTCTGGCTGAAGGAGCTGGAGAGCGGAGGGACGGGCCGGATGTCGCGAGTGAATTCACACAGGACAGACATGACATCCTGAGGTGACAGCGGCGGGCCGCCTGCCTCTCTGGTCCATCACGAGTACACGGCTGGTGAGGCACGCTCAGAGACCTCCCAGACTTTCCCAAGGTCCCCCTGTCACCGTGATCCCACTGGGCCACACCAGGAGCAGTGTGGGCACGTCCAGAGCCCCTCTCGGTGGACCTGGGACATGTGGGGCCGCATCCTGCCTCGTGGGAGGTCCCCAACAGTGTGTCCGCTCACCAGGGCTGCCCCGCTTGCCGGCCGCCACACTGCTGGCACGCCGCCCAGTCGCACGCAGAGAGCACGGGGAGGACAGACAGACAATTTGGAGGACAGATGCTAATCCTCTCTTCGACGACTCTTCAATCTGGCTAATCCTGAGAATGAGCTGGGGATGGGGGACGGAAGCAGGTTTTTAGGAAATGCAGACTTCTGGGTCCACCTGTGCGTTTTCTGATTTGAAGCTCCAGAGAGACCAGGAAACAGCGGTTTTCCCTCCGCTAAGGGACGTCAAGTCGCACTGGGAGGCACTGTGGATAGAGCAGAGGACCCCAGGGAAGCAGCAGAGGGCGGACGTCATGCAGAGAGGACGGGGCATCCGCGTGGCTCGCAGAGCAAACGAGGCTCAGGCTGGGGGTTCGCGGACATGGTGGCACCGATGCAGAAGCCAGACCCTGACCCGGTCACTAGCACCTCGCTCGTGTTCGCCCCGAAGCCAGCGGAAGCCGTGTCAGTCCACACAGTGTGACGGTTTCTGGGCAGGTGGTGAGCCCACACAGCGCGGCCGGAAGACGAGTATGATGCCGGTGGGCAGCCCCGGGAGGGGCTCTGTGCCTCTTCCGCCAGCTGGGTCAGCAGTGTGTTTCCGGCGCAGGGAAAGGGCCTGCCCAAGGGCCTGGGGCTCTGAGGCGCCTGGGCCTGTAGGATGGGTCAGCTTGGCTGCGCGTGTCCGCCAGAGACACAAGGGAGGGCTTCTGCTCTGTGGGAGGGTCCGGCCTTCCCCTGCAGACCGGGGAGTGAGCAGGCGTTTGGGCAGAAAACACCAGCTTTCGGCCTCTGGCTCGTGGGGGGGACACGGGCCTGCGGGTCCATCCCTGGCCATCTGCCTTGTGCAGGACGCTCCGGTGGCACAAGCCGGGATGGTTTCCTTAAGGAGGGTCTTGGCAACATCCTCACTGCAGGGCGGCTGGAGAGCCCTGGGCTCCCGCCCCCACAGGAGGTTTGCAGACTCTGGGACTCCGCTGTCTGCGCCGCCGTGGCCAGGCTGTCTGGAGTGTTTGTCCCTGCTCAGGGGCAGTAAACGGAGAACTTTCTAAACTCCACCTCCATGTGCTTCCTGTCCCTCAACCTATCCGAGAGTTCGCTATAATCCCCCCAAAAGTAGCTCGCCATGCGGCAAGACGTTTCCTCTGTTCGCAGAAGGACATTGGAATCGATCACGTGGTACTCTGTCCCTTGAAGACTGTCCTCCTCCAGTCAGTGTTTCTGTTTGGGCCGCCGCCTCGCCCTGCCCTCCCCCTGCTCCTGCACGGCCCCATGAGGCTCAGAACCAGATGGGGCTGTGCGGGCCTCTGCCTCCCAGTGTGGGGATAACCACCTGCCTGTAAAAGGAACATGCGTTTGTCCAAGGGGAAACTTCCTACAGGACAACGGAAGGCCCCCAGGAGGGGCAGGTGGGTGTAACAGCATCTCACCCCACCCCTGCACCAGAGAGAGCCCCACCACCAGGTTAACGGGGCGGACGCGACAAGGGGAAGTGATCGATCTCTTGTTGGCGTCGGCATTAGCCACGGTGGCCGGGCGCTCCTCACACTCACGCTCTGCAGTCAAGTCTGTTTCTCCTGGTTTTTCATTTCCAAAGTGACATGGGCTCTGTCCAAAAGACCATTTCTACAGATTCGTGAGCCCAGACCAATTGCTTTGTGACGCAAGGTCTTCCCGACAAGGTCGGGGCCGGGGGCTTGCGGTGCTGGCGTCGGGATCCTGAGTGTTCACTTCCACCCGCTGATTATTTCTAGAGCTCGTGCCTCCTTGTCTGGCAGGGCGGCTCGTCCTCTGCCCGTCTGCGTCATGGTAGGTCAGGAACAGGGAGGACAGGACGAGGACAGCCCCCAGCCAGGCGCGCCCTCCAGGGTCCCCTCGTGAGCTCGGGACGCCAGTTAGTGGAACGTGTTTCCCAGCGAGGACGCACCGGGTGACCAGCAGAGCACTCGAAAATGACCCTACGTCTGCAGAGACGTCTGTGTGCGATGTCTCGTGTGGTTTTCGCGACGGTTGTGTTGGGCTCCCGGGGTGACGGTTGTAGAAGCCGAAGGCCGCGGGAAGGCCGGGCCCGTGCATCGCCCCTGGTGGGCAGCGTGGGCTGGCACTCAGGGCCCAGCTGCAGGCTGCTCACGGCCCAGCGCTGAACCAGGCCGGCCACACGCTGACTCGACGGGGCGTCTCTCGGTGGAGGAGGCCGAGGGAGTCCGGAGAAGGGCCCCCTGACCCTGTGCTTCTCTTCCCCACAGTTGACGGCAAGGACGAGCTGGAACAGGCGTCTGGACTGAAGATCGTGCGGGCCGGGAGCGGGTCGGTGAGTACCGGGGCGGCTGCCTCCGAGGCATGTGCGGCTGGCAGGGGCGGGGCAGGCCCAAGGACGGGCCACGGGACGCGACGCTGGTGTGCGCTGCCTCTGCAGTCGGAGTCCCGCATGTCGCTGAGAACGGCTGTCCTGGTTCGGGAAACATTGCCGTGCAGGGGACACAAGCTTCCCTCCTCAGAGGTCACATAACTGCTGAGCGTGTGGCACGAGCCCCCCCGGGGCGCCCTGTCCTTGGGGCCTCACAGGACGCCGTTTGGGTTGGCGTGCCGGGCACGCGGGGACACTCTGTGACGCGACCTCGTGAGGTGGCGGCTGTGCCCACCCGCGGCTGTGTCGGTGTCGAGAGAGGCACGTGACCAGGCCCTCCATGCGCCACTAAAGCTGGTGGTCACCCCTGGTGCCTGCGTGGCCCATCTTGGGGCAGTTTCGCGAACCGCAGGCAGAATAGCGCACGTGACTGCACGGCGGGGGTACGTGGCCACGTGAGGCCATGTAGACCCCGACGCCCCGCGCTGTGGTGGAGTTTCAGCGTCCCGGCCCTCACCGTTCCAGATGATTAGCTGGTGCGGGACAGCTTTCTCGTGAGTCCTCCTCGCTCCCAGAGGGGCGCCCTCCGCAGAGCCCCTCAGGGCCGAGCCACTCTCTTGGGGACCCCCTGGCAGCTGGGAGGTCTGGGTCTTGAAGGAAGAGCGTGTCTAACTGCCTGTTCCCGCAGACGGGCTCCTGAGCTGCTCGAGCGGCCGGCAGGCAGGAACAGCCTCAAGGGGAAAGCGGCCCAAGTCGCACGCTCGTGTTCCGGGGACCGGCGGGCGGAGGGCAGGGGGCACTGGACGAAACCTGTCAGCAAAGGCTCGCCAGGACCGAGACCCTCTCCCTGCCTGCAGGCCATGGCCGGGAGCACAGAGCGCGCATCCAGTGAGGCCATCCCGCTCTCAGCCCCGCCGCAGCCGGCAGTGGTCTCAGCAGGGAGTGAGCGGGGGCGGCCGGAGACACGCCGAAGCCTGGGGAAGGAGCAGTGGCCGGTGGCAGGAAGGGCCCTGAAGGGATAGAGAGTTGGAATCGTAATGGAAGTTTCTGGATGTGCTGCCCGTCTCGGGGCAGTGAAGGCGTGAAACCTCTCGTTCCTTTCCCACCATATCCTTGTCGGGTGGGAACCCCTTTCGGTGCCCGTTGTTTCCCCAGGAGGTGACCAGGGAGAGCGTCTGCACTGTGGCCAGCCAAGAAAGCTCCGGGGCCATGAGTCCTCTCTCCATGAGGGCCCATGGGCTTCATGGGGGCCGGCTGTGCTGCCCCGGGGGGAGGGGGGATGGCCATGTGGGCCAGGCAGGCTCTGCTGTGGGGTCGGCCCACGGAGATCCCAGAGCTCCTCTTCCTGAGGGAAGCACAGCCTCGGGCAGTTTCAGGAAAGCGGGGACAGGCATGGACTGAGCCTACAGGCTGGCTGCTAGACAGCGTGAGAGCAAACACGGTCGTCAGTGAAGCCAGTGCTGTAGCCCGTGGAGGAGGGGCTTCTCCGGCTCCGAGGGTCCTCGCCCCCCTCCCCCTCCCCCCAGGCTCTTGGCCAAACTCCACTCCGTCGGTCGTCGGTCCCCACCTCCCCTGGGCGGCTCGCCTGTTTGATGGCTCCGCCTCCGTGACTTGCCCGTCTGTGAGGGAACCGAGGGCCTGGTCTTCCTGTCTGTCCTCCTGTCCGTCCTCATGGTGCTGCTTCAGCCCGGGAAGAGATGTCCTCCCCTCCCTGTATGTCACCTTCTGCGATCTCCCCTCTGTTGCCAGACCAGGTGCCCGTAGTCTCCACCTCGCTGGGTCGCCTGGAAGGCGGAGGGGCCTGGGCCTCTGTGGTGGTCCTCACAGCCATCTGGGGCACCGTCCGGATGTCTGCTCCCCGACGAGCCGCTCTCCCAGGTTCTGCGCCCCCCACCAGCGGTGCGCGTGGTCCTCGTGCGGACACACGAGCCCACGCTGCACCCGCCCCACACCTGGGTTGTGTGAGGACTCAGACTCTGAGAGCAGCCGTAATAGCCCCCTCATGTCACGTCTTCATGTCTCTGTTGGTTTTGGAATCTGGAGATGACCCATCCTTCCCTTTGGTCTTGGTGTTGTGTGGTGTTGTGTGGTGCTGTGTGGTGCTGTGTGGTGCTGTGGGGCTGTGCTGTGTCCAGGGTCCATGTGCTACAGCGAGTGGCTCCTGCCCCGCTCCGTTCACCGCACCACACGTCATCCTACAGATCTGCGCTGGGCCCTCCTGTGCCTCAGGCACTGTGTAAGGACCTGTCACAGCCGGGCCCGGCTAGGCAAACCTGCCTCGTGGAGCTCCCCTTTCCTTGGAAGCCAGGGTCCCCTGAGAGGTGAGGCTCACCATCCCCTCTGAAGACAAAGGCTGCCGTCACCTCCACTGGGCTTTGTCTGAGGGGAGCAAACCAGCTCCGTCCCACATGATGACTTCTCTCCTAGGTCTGGAGCGCCTCACACCACCGTCCCCTCGTCCTCCTCTCTGTCCCAGCCCCCTGCCCTCCCTGATTTGAGGCTTTTGAGCTCATCCACCTTGAAGTCCGCTTCTCTCTTGAGCGACCATGTGCTCACCCCCACCTCTGTGGGCCTCCAGCAGAATCACCGCCTCTTCCATTCATTCCGCCGTCCCATCGGTCTACACACAGGGGAACGCGCGTGTTGTCAGGAACCTCATGCTTTAGTGCAAATGTCTGTCTGCTTCTGCGTGCTCCCCCTCCCCCGTTTCTGGGTCGCAGGCGTGTCTCCCTGGCTTCCCTGCCCCTGCTTGCTGACGGACCGCAAACTCACCACCGCAGACCACAGACGAGCACTCAGCACCTCCAGACGGTCATGTCCAAAGATGCTCACTTGCCTGGACCTGCCCAGGACACGTCCTTTAAAATTCTCCTCCTTCCTCCTTCCACACCCGCCACCCTTGGTCTGTGGTCCTGATACTCACGGCCCAGGGCAGAGCCCTGCGCCCTCCTGCGCCTCAGCCACAGCCGGAGTGAACGTGTGGGACTTCCCGGCGTGGAGGGCACCCATCCAGCCCTTGCTGCTTCCTGGTCCTTGTCCTCTGGCTCGTTACTGTCAGCAAACACACTGGGTGTTTTCCGTATTGCTGACACCAGATAGGACCTCTGACCCAGAGCCCTTCGCCGCCAAACCCACCAACCTCCATGCGCTTTTCCCGGCCCGGCACCTCACCCCGCTCCCATCAGCCCCGTCAGGACGTGGAGGTTCTGTGCCGGTGCCGTCTGACCCGTGGCTGCCACAGCCAGAGCCCCTTTCTGCACTGAGGCTCCTTGTCCTCTGGCCGGCCCAGCCTGGTTTGTGGAATCCTGGTGGTGTGGAGGGCCCTGCTGTGACCCTGGGTCTCCAGCTGCCCCCCACTGGGCACAATCTTCTCATTCACCCTGTACCACCTCGTGAGGGATCATCCAGACCCTGGCTTTGTCCTTCTTCATAGGATGGTGACCCCGAATTTAGATCTCCAGACCGATGTGTTCACTGTGCCCCGCTCGCCCCACATTTCTGCACTTGGAGGTCTGCACAAAGTGGGCAGGACACCTGACTTCCCTGCCAGCCTGTCACTGTCCCCAAGCTCCCCGTTTTACTGACAGAAACCGTGTCCTTGTCGGCGTCACGCCATCTATGTGCTGGATTGGGCCAACACACGGGAATTTGACTCGCACTTGGGCGGTTTGTGAAGGTGACCACTCAGACGTGAAGGGATTGCCCTCTGCTCGTTCTGGATGTCCGTCCTTCTCATTCATGGGTGGGGGTCTGCCCCAGCGGGGGAGCTCTGGCGACCCAGGGGGTGGGGAGGGTATCATAGATTCAGGGGGGTGGGCCTGCGAGCCCACCGCCGCAGCACTGGCTCTTTTTTTCTGCCCACCTGAGGTGTTGCTCTCAGGTCCCCAATGGGAACCTGGCCATGGGGGCCCACGCACTGCACCCCGGGCACTTCTCTGTCTTGTCAGCAGCCCTGGGGTTTCCTTGGTGCTCCAGGGGCCTAGAGACCCACACGGTGGTGCTCCCTCACCTTGAAGTTGGCTGAGGTCCATCCAGTGGGTTCTCTAGCCCAGGACCCCCACGTCCTCCCAGACTTCTCCCAAACCCATCTGCGTCCAGAAGCTGCCCCTGATGGAGGTGCGGCGCTAGTCGATCGGGGGCTGGTCTCGGGAAGTGAAAATGGGAACAAAGGGGCAAGTGCAGGTACTTTCTAAAAGCCGACGGTGTCTGTTTCTCCGATGTTAACCCCTAGTGCGGGGTTCGGCCTGATCTGATGGTTCCCGTCTTCCGAGCTGCGTCCGCTGTGAGCCCCATCGCGGCTTCCCGACTCTGGTGCACGGCGGAGGCTGATTGCTAGAAGCTCGGCCGTCTCTCTCCCAGGCGCTGGGGACGCGTGCATGGGCAACAGACAGTAGAGCTAAAGCCCTTTAAGCCACATGGAAACATCTCAAAACAAGACGTAAAGGAAATGAACAGCTTAAAGTAGGCGCACACGTTCCTAAGAGACTGGGGGCGTTTTGACGTATTTCAGGATCTGATTTGTGACATCTTGAAATTGTTCGCATTTTCTTCGAATTAATAAAGTCATATTTCTTCCAAAAAATTATAACATCACAAGACAAACTCAGATATTTAGAAGGAAGATGATGCAGGTGATTGTCACCAGGAGGGCAGACTCGTGAGTCTGGCTCCCAGAAGTGCGTCTGCGACAAGGACTGTGTGGTCTCTAGATGTGCGATGGACGTGCAGCTGCGGGGTTAACCCGCCCAACATCTCAGGGGGAGCAGAGGTGGCCCGCGAGGCTCAGCCTCATTCCCGAGGCTCAGGAACCCAGCGAGGGCACGTGGGAGGCCCACGCTCCACCGCACGGCGGTCTTGCTTTGGACTGAGTGCCAAGGGTTGGCCACAGAGAGGCTCTCCTGGGGGGTCATGAGCCCCTGTCACCTAGAGAAGAGGGATGGCTGTTTGTCCAGATTCCAAAAAAGGAAATCTTTCCATGTAGTGCAGGGAGGGGACGTTTTCCTCACCCCCCTGAGGGTCCGGGGCTGTGTCTGACAGTTACTCTGACAAAGACAGACGAGCAGGAGAAAAGCATAGAGAGGTACAAGTTGCACCTGACATGGGAGCGTAAGGAAATGAAGACCCAAAGAAACTGTTAGGCCGCAGTATTTTATGCTGGATTCGACGCGGGCTGCACCGTCACGGGGAGCACGGGTGCTTCAGGAGCGTGCGGTAAGGGCAGCACGTGGGGAGACTGAGGGTCTCTGCTCCGCTTTACTCCATCTAGGAGCTACAGGCTCTCCCTTCCCTGGGTCCGGGGGTGGGGGAGGCCCTGTCTCATGAGGGTCTTGTGACCTGCCTCAGGGAGGATGGGGTCGTCAGAGAAACCTTGCTGTGCTGTCTCTGCCTCCTTCAGCTGGAAACACTTATGTCCCGGCACCATATTGGGGGGGGGTGTGCCCTGAGCCCCATCCTCAGTGCGGTGTGATGTTAGGCATGCTTTTCCTCTTTTAAATTATTTTATTTTATTTTATTTTATTTTGAGAGAGAGAAAGAGAAGGAGCAGGGTGGGGTGGGGAGGAACAGAGGGAGAGAGCTCTCGAGCAGACTCCGGTCGGAGCGCCGAGCCTGACGTGGGGCTCCATCTCAGGACCCTGAGGGCATAGCCTGAGCTGAAATCAAGAGTCAGATACTGAACCAGCTCAGCCCCCCAGGCGCCCCTCGCGGTTTTCATGTGTGTCTTCCGAGGGACCTGGGCTGTAAGCATCTTGCTTGAGTGAGGGTGGTGAGGTGACCCCACTCTCTGTGCCTCCCGTGTTTAGGTCGCTTCTCAGGCTCCTGGGCACAATTTTGTTCAAAGAAAGGGTTCTGTGGCCAAGACTGGGTTGGTCCCAAAAGTTCTAAAATGTCTGTGAATGGGCAGTCGGACTCCTACTCTAGATTTCGTGGGCATTCTCCGTGTGGCAGTCGGTACCATATGGCAGGACAGATGCTTGAGGTCTCACTGTGCCATTGCCTGTCTGTGGACAGAGACCACGTCCAGTCATTCCGGGGACCTCCGGGAGGCACGTGCTCAGAGGCCCTGTTCAGGGGTCTGGCTGGTCCCAGGAGATCACTTGACAGGGAGGGACCTTCACCCACAGAGTGGAGAGACCACGTGGCTGAACATCCCCACGTCAGAGGTGGGGGAGGAGCTCCATGGGGTCAGGGTGAGGGGAAGCTGTCACGTCCTCGGTGGCGCAGGGACCTGCCTTCGTCATGCCTGCTAAAGACTCACGGGATGGTAGACGGGACTCTTGGCTTGTGGGAGTGTGGCTGTGCCTCGGCCAGCGGGTGGCTGGGAACACCATGAACTCAGGCTCCACAGAGCGCCCCTCAGCCACTGTCAGCCCTGTGCAGCGTGGGGAGGGGCGGGTCACAGGCGGCGCTCTGACTGGTCTGGGGGCACCATCAGTTGTGGTGACAGAGGGCAAACGTGCTAAGACTCACACTCACCCTATAGAAGGCACATGATGTCTACACAGCAGGCACCTGTGGCTTGAAGGGCAGACTCTCTGCTGGGCAGTCACAGACCCGGGGCTTTCTCTCCGAGGACCTCTGCAAAAAATCAAAACCGAATGAAATATGAAACCATAGGAAGGAAACTAACTACATTGGAATAATCAGATGGAATTTGATGATTTCCTTAAATTCTCCTTACGTGGGGAGACCCTGTGCACGTGTACGTGGGTCCGTTGTTGGGCGGGGCTGGCAGGATTCCAAGCGAGTTCTCTCCTTTTCCAGAAGTTTCCTCAGTAGATGTTTGTTTACTTTGAAATCGTTGTGGATCCGCAGGGGCTCAGAAGGACAGCACAGGGAGGCCGTGTTCACACTTACAAACCTGTGAGGACACACTTACAAACAGCCATGTGTGGACACCCCAGGGCCCCAGCCGTCAGCTATGGAGAATGCCGAGAACTGCTCAAGTCGCCACGTGTCTGTGGACATTTTCCGTGGCACCCACAGGAAGGGCGTCGGGAGTCATTTAAAGTATGTCTGGTGTTGGGACCAAGGCACGTACTTGGAAACCCAGGGGCAGAGCAGGGGTGTGGGTGCGGTGGGGGTCGCTGGGGGCAGGTGCCGTCGGAGCAGGAGCTGTGCAGGGAAGTGGGCCAGGTGGCAGGGGACGGGCTGTCAGGGCAGATGGGGTCTCTCAGGTGGTGATTGAGATGCCGGTCTTGTGTTTTCAAGGGTCCACGACATTCCTCAGCTGGCGTGGCCTCCCATGGCTCCCCCAGGCTCCTCTCTGCCCACCCTTGGGTTGCCATAGGGACACCAACTGTCACGGGCCTCCTGGGAGCCCAGGGCCAACCTTGCAGCCTCTCTCAGAAGCACACGCAGGCCCCAATAGGCGCCAGCGTGGTCCCAGGGGATGCGAGGCATCCCTGTCCAGTGCCCATCCGCTGACCAGAGCCATGGCTGAGCGTCCGCTGGGGCTTGGGGGGGACGCTGGACAGACCTGGGCCCCCCACAGCTGTCCTTGGGTGCACAGGCCACCAGGGTCATTCCAGTCTGCGGTTCTGCACGGAGGAAATGGAACTTTTTCCTCCTAGAGGCAAAAAGTGCATTGGTCCTAGGAAAGCCTGTTTCCTTGTGAACGTTCCGAGTTTGTGTTTGAGATGGAAGCTCTGCATGAGGTCGCGTGAGGACACGGGCAGGACCTGCCCAAATCCGCTCTGTCCTCGGCTAAGGGGCCCTGTGACCAGCGGGTCCGAGTCTCAGCAGATGGGCCCTGCAGCTTCCGTGGCTCCCCCACGCGGGGCCCTCGCGGCCACTGCTCACGCGGTGCTCGTCTTCCGCGAAAGAGAAGAAAATCACACAGAAGTGCGTTCGATATAACTCATGGCACTTGACATATCGACAAATATGAGTTTATTATGGAACAACATCCTTTCCTTCTGGAATGCTATATGAGGTACCACGTCGTGTGGGCCACGAATGTCTCTTCAATACTTTCTGTGATTTAGAGACAAGAGCAGCGCGGAGCGAAGTGGCAGTTGCTATAGTGACAGATTCAATTTTTATTCAATATCAGAGTAAATAGTCACGTAAAATGAAATAAGTACCGTCTGCCTGTGGCTGCAGCCCGCACCTCTGCCAGGCCCTCCCCTCCCTTCCCTCACCCTCCCCTCCGCTCTCCTCCGTCCCCCTCCCTCCCACCCCTCCCCTTCCACATCCCCCCCAAAGCCCCTCCCCCACCGGCCCTTCCCCTCCCTCACCTTCTCGACTACCTTCAGCTGCGTCTCTGTGGAAGCCGGCTTGGCCTGGGTCTCCTTGCGGGCTGCTATCTGGGCTGGGACTGGACAGCATCCCTGTAAGACATGGGAGGTCCGTCTCAATAAAGCGTAAGATTGTCCCTGTACTGTCCTCCAAGGAACCCATTATTGTAGCCTCAGAAGTTAATTTTCATTTAAAAATGAAACTCTAGGCATAATCCTGAGAGCTCTCAGAAGGTCCTAGTTCAAACCCTTTTTAGGCTCAACGGGTAAGAGTTGGAACTGCTGAGCGTGAGGAAGCCCAGAGGGAGCCTCCACCAATGCAGACCCTGACCGGCTCCTCACAGCACAGCCGCCCTGGTTGCCAGCCCCGTGGCTCACAGACGACCAAACGGAGAGAGGTCACAGGCCAGGGCGGTGGTCAGGTCCCGGCCCAGGCAGTCCCTCTCCCAAGCCCATGTCTGAGTCTGTACGTGGCACCACACCAGCCTGAAACCAGAGGTGCTGGGTTCTGCCTTCTGGTGAAAGGGACCTCATGGTTCCTGCAGCATGTCCCCATATCCCTGCGTCCCCGTGTCCCCGCATGCCCCCGCAGGAGGGTTTCACGGCTTCTGGTCCCCACAGACAGACCAGACCGAGGCCTCACGGTGGCTGGGCGCCAGTCCCCTGCTTCTGCCGGGTCTCAGTTGGACATGGAAGGAGAGCCATGCGTTCGGGGGCTGGGGAGGCCGCGCCGCAAATGGGGGGCCTGGACACGGGAAGCGAGGCTCGCGGCTCAGGGGCCTGAAGTGCTGCTGCGGCTCTGGCTGCTCCCCTGCGGGGGCGAGAGTGGGTCCTTTCCAGGCTCCGTCCGCAGCCCGTGGACCAGCGGCGCCACCTGCACCTGCTGCTCTCCCTGCATGTCCACGTTCACATCCAACGTCCCCTTCACAGGGACACCCCTCGTACTGGATGAGGACCTCTGTAACTACCCCGTGTCCCCATAAGGTCCCACCCTCACATACTGTGGGGTTGGGACTCCAGTGTGCCATTTGGGGGGAGACAACTGGTCACCTCCCCTCTCCACTGCGTTCGAGAGCTTGGGTTTTAGCAAGCTGCTTCCCGGTCCAGGGTCCTGAGGCCAGGTGGGTGGAGAAGCCGCGCGGGCGGCGGCAGACTTCCCGTCCCCGAGGCAGCCTGGGAGAGAGGCACACTGCCCCCTTCTGCCTGTCTCTCCACGTGGCATCCGTCAGAGCGGACTGGAGCGATGTGACTTCGTGTCTGTACCCCATAACCGTGCACTCAGCAGGAACTCCACGTGTGTCTCAGTTGTCCCGGCGTCTCTGGAACCCTGCACGAGGCCTGGACTACGGCAGAAACTTAACACGCGTTGAAACAAATTGAATCCTGAAGCCTGGCTGCAGGGTAGACGCCCCAGCCGCTCCCTTCTCCACGGCATCAGACGGCCTCTCCCGCGGCGCTGAAACCTCTGTGGGAAGGACGGAGTCCGTAATTGTGTTGCGTGCACGGTGTCCGATGTCCCTGAGATCACAGAGGACTGTCTACACGGCAGCTTCTGTCCCGTTCGGCCTGGCTTCATCTCCATGACAACTAACTTGAACACCTCCTCTGGGCTTCATCCAGGCCTTGCTGTTTTTTTTAAAGGCTCTTTTCATCCGCGTGAAATAATTAGTAGTCAATAGAACACAAAATAGAGTCCAATGCTAAATTCAGATCACTTCTGTGAAAATAGGCGGTCGACACAGCGGTTGTCAAGTCCGGCAGAGGTAGACGTGACCTGAAGTTTTCTGTGTATCAACACGTGTGCCTGTCTGTCCTGCAGTGAGGAGGCGTCCGTCCCGCTGCCCTTTCCCTGGAAACAGGGCCTGTGTCTGCGATAAGAGCAGGAACCCGCGTCCAAGGACGGTGACTGCCGGTGGGCCACGTGGCTGGGGCTGGCTGGGGAGCTGACAGGTCCCTTTCCCTGGGCTGCTGGGCCTAGCATGGCGGCCATCCATACCTGCCTCCGTTCCAGGCCCCAGGATCCGTCACAAGGCCACACGGTCCTACGACGTCTTGCATCCTCACTATAAACCTCATAGATGAGCCCTGGCATCCCGTGAGCCCCAGATGGGGCTCTTCTGCAGCCAGTCGGCAGGCCTAGCCAACATGCCCTTGACCAGCGTGGGTCCCACAGCGGGCAGACAGGTCCTGCTACCCACCCATCTCTTGCCTGGACTGTGGCTGCCATTGACCTGGATGTTAGGGTTTGGAAGCCGCTGTCACAGAGTGCCGACACGGGGGGCTAAAGACCGAGGAACTGATCTTTCCCTGTTCCGGAGGCCAGAGCCCACAGTCCCAGTGCGGGCGGGGCTGTACTCCCTCGGCAGTCTCCAGGGGAAGGGTCCTTCCTGGCTCGACCAGCTCCCGCTTTGCCGGCCGTCCTTGGAGTCCCGTGGCTCAGGGACCCACCTTACCAGCCTTGCCTCTGAGCTCCCTTCTCCCCTGTGTGTCTGTTCTTACGAGGATGCCTATCATGCTGGACCAAGGCCCACCCCAGCCACCAGGCCCTCATCTTAACTTGATCACATCTCCGAAGACCCGATTTCCAAATAAAGCCTCACTCACAGGTAGTGAGGGTTGGAAATTTCACATATCTTTTTAGGGGACACAGATTTGATCCATAGTACCCTAAAATCACAGGTATCCTCTATCCTCTGGACTTGAGGTCCCAATATTATTAACTGACTTAAAACTAAATTTTTCTCCTTTTGGGGAGGAGAGTAGTTTGCTCATCTGATTGTATGAACAGAGTTAGCCTCTCTGGCCAGATCTGTTTCTCTGTTCATCATCTGGTTTGACCCCCCAGACCTCACAGACACATGCATGTACACACACACACGCACACACACACACACCCAGACCCACCCCGTCTGCTGGTGCTGAGAACCAAGGAGAGCCAGTGTCCGGACCTGGAGGCAGGTCCTTGTGGCTCATGCCTGTCCTGAGGGCCCCGGAGGGAAAAACACACAGACGTGTCTCCCTTATAGACCCTGCCGAGAATTTCGTATGTTCAGGTCAATATAAACAGAAAATCTAATGTTGTTATTTTTATTAAATTACCTAATTCTTGTTATATTGTCATATGAAGTTATTTTTTCTCATCCAAGATTCTTAAAAGTTAAAATTGCCTTCATTTCACCCCAAGGCACATGAACGCTCGCCGTACTTTATGCCATGAAACAGTTTTTGCCTGGAAGGTAGGTTGAGTGCACCTGCAAAGTCCATGAGCTACAAGTGCAAGCCCCCAATTTTCCAATTCTGAGCACGCTGCCCCTCCTAGGGACTGGGGCAAGCCACTGGGTAGACCCCGGAAGTGCGGACGAGGGTTGACAGGTAGAACCGGGCTTCGGTTTCCTCTGGGTCTGTCTGTGTTGCCAGCCGGACCTTCTTCCCCACCAGCCCGGAACCCCTCTGTGGGGGCACCGTGCAGGGCCTGCCGTGCATGAACCGTGGGCAAGTAACTGGGGCTGGAGGAGGGAGGGGGCATCCCGCTGCTCCCATAGGACCCCTCAGCACCCTGGATGCTGGACATGTGGACACCGGCCCTGGCCCGAGGGATGATGACACGCGTTCTCATCACGTACTAGGGAGCCCTCAGGAGACCCGGTGCACATGCGGCCCTCCCCGCCTGGAGCACCGAGCCGCTCAGGAGGAGGGGGACATAGAGGGCCCTGGGCGGCGGGACCCCGGCTGGCCTTCATCCGTTCGCACGCCAAGATTTCACCTCTCATTTCTCTGCAACGAGAGACCTGGCTCCCAGGCTGATTAGGCTTCTGCGCGCACAAACCCTTATATGGAATTACAGCTCTGTTTCTCTTAACGAGAGCGTGAAGCAGAAAGATGTTTCTTAGGAAGTAACTTTCCTCCTTTGACAAGCACTTGGACCTAAGGCTGCCCTAAATATATAAGTGTCTCCATCTGCCCCTAACACGAACCCGCGGTCTAACATGTCTGTCGGTGTCTGCTTCAACCATGTTGGCCCCAAAAGACCATGTTTAGATAAGCTAATGTCTAAGAAACAAAAGTGCTCTGAGAGGAGACCACTGAGCACTTAAAAGTGAAACATTGTACCAAGCCAAGGCGGGAGTCGCAGTAAATTAGGGCGAGCATCTTTAGGAACCTGAGGAGAGAGTTCGCGGTTTGGTCTGCCATCCCGGCCACAGCAACTAGAAGATGACCGCATGTTCCAAGCACATTAAGTCTGCACAGTGGCAGTGGGAAGACCCCGCTGTCCCAGTCAGTGGGGGAGGCTTGGCCGCGTGTGACTGACCAGCCAGGACGCCTTGCGGCAGTGCCCTCCGCCCCTGTGAGGGGTAGACACTCTCTCCTAGTGTGGGGGGTCCCTTGACATCGAAACAATGTAAACCGTGTTATAATTTTATTTCTTTGGCAAAAGGCCGTCTGTTTCTTTGTGGCTTATTTACCCTCGGAAGCCTTGTCCTTTCGGTGTGCAGCAGGTAGAGTAATGAATTTATTCTAGAAATGTCAGTGATGTTTTATGATGCTCCCTTCGGCGGCAACATAAAAGGGACTGATTGTGAAACCGCTAATTTACAGATCTTCTCTAAGTGAATGCAAACAAATTCTGGTCCTCAAAGCCCTGCTAATATACAATGTTCAATTTTTAATTTCCAGTCCATCTTAGATTATGGGGATGAAAAACAATATTTAATCCCTCGTTAACACATGAATAAGCGGAAGCTGTCGTTTTCAACCAGACAATAACGGGATTATCTCAAGAACTGTCAGTTTACGTGAAAACATTATGTTGCCCAAATTTTCATAAAAATTAGCAGTGGATAATATTCAAGATCAGAGCCATGGAAAGAGGAAAGTCTGCATTCATGGTAATAAATATTCATATTTGTCTGCTCAGGAGATGAAAATCTAATCAAGGGGCTATTGATGCGCTGGCTTTTTTTTTTTTTTAACCAAGACGTTTCATCTAAATTGGGTTTGATATGGAAATGAGTCTCACTGGAGTTGTCCAGGCCGTGAGCACACAGGATCACGGGGTGGGGTGCCCACAGAGTGGGGTGCCCACGGGGTCAGGTGCTGCTCTGATTGGCCTGTGCAGGCCACCACCACCACTGGCGCTGGATGTCAGCACCTCACTTAACTCAGGGTCCTGGGTGTTTAACGAGATGGAGTGTTTTGGACCCTCCCTCTCTTTTTTAAGAAAAACGTAACATAATTTCATGCCAGTTAACTCCTAGCTACTGCAGGGTTAAAATCATCTGTGTTTTTGCTTTTGTTGACAATTACCATAAATCAGAAGACACTCTGCGTGAAGCTTAATGAAAAATGTATGATTTTAAAAAGAAAAGATAGTAGCTGCGGGATGTTGGTGTGTGTGCATGCGTGTGCGTGTTCCTGATATTTTCCTGGAGGCTCCACTTTCCCCTACCCATCAACAAGCATTTGAAAACATTGAATTAAACAGGCATTCATTAGGAAACACGGTGTGCGTGGATCCCATCAAGAGATGCCGTTTCTAGCCCCATCATGGTGCCCTGTCTTTACCACGTCTGTGTTCCGGGCCACTAGGAAAGCCCCAGCACTCAGGGGGCTCCCTTAGGCCCCAGGCACTGCACCCATGTGGAGCAGAACCTTTTTTAGCCCCCACGGAAATTCCTAGAGAGCAAGAACAAGATGTGCTGTTTCCTCCCTAGCAAAGGGCCGAATCTAGCCGTCCAGCATGCCCGAGCGGATCATCACGTGTCTTTGCCGTGTATCACAATGTGTCCTACTTCCACAGACAGGATCTTCTTAGATCGCTGTAGTTATGCTAGAGAGCAGAATGCTTGTATCAATGTATATTTTACAACGATGAGCCTGGCATGTCTTTCCCATTCACTTTTACCCTCTCGCTCAAGTGGACCTGATTGGGATGGTCTGATGATCTTGGAGAGCACATAGGAAATGTGGCTTCTCAGGATAGCGCTTTCTGGGTAGAGATCTACACGGCTCCTTCCGTGCTGGGGCAGGAAGGCCAGAAAGGACTCAGAAGACCTTTCCTTCCACGCATGTTGCTCAATGTTTGTGTGTGCCCCTCCCATCGAGGTCTAGCCGTCCCAAGAGCTGTGTCTCATTTCCCTCCTGCCCTAACTTCTCCTGCCCTGCCAAGATCTCAGATTTGCTGTGGGGTCTGGAGACCTTTCATTCCTCTGTGAGTGTTGGGGTGGGAAGAGAGCGCACACTAAGGTCTCCTGGACTCGCCTGGGGTTTGTCCGTATCGCTTCCTGCGTGGATAGGGAATTCATGAGGCTTTTTCAGGAACAATCATTCCTCCTAGGAGTCTGGTTCGGTGTGTTCTCTGCTGGCTGCTGTCATCCTCCAGGGTCCTAGAGTAGGCTCCACACTTACCTGTATAGATGCTGCCCCTTGCGTACTGGGCCAGACTCTCCTCCCATGACGCTCCTGCACCCTAGGACCCAGAATGTGGGCAGCAGGAGAACCTGCTCCTTAGGGACCCCCCGTGCGCTCACCCACAGCCTCTCCTCGCGCTGATCCGCCCAGTGCCAGCCGCGCCCTCACCGCGCGTGAGCTGCACCCCTTGTCTCCTGCTGCCGGATCCTGTGCTGGTATGTGCTGTCCCGTGTCAGTCGCAGAAGGATTCGTTCATCCTCAGAGAAGCAGGACGGGCATATGTGCATGGGCAGAGACCGAGCGGATGGGGAGGCGCGTGACAAGCCGGCCCGCCGGTTCCAGATGCCAGCAAGTCCCTCTATCTGTCGTCTGCACACTGCCCGCCCGGGGCCCGAAGCCCCCCAGGAGCAGGTGACCGGCCGGGAGAAGATGCACATCCCGGGGCCGGCAGAGAGCAAATTCCGCCTCCTCCGCCTCTGCTCTGCTCAGACTCCTGGTTCGTTCAGCCGCTCCTGTAGGGACAGTCTAGCCCCGGAAGGGACATCTCACCAGCGACCCACACCCTCGGCCCCGTGGCTTTGACTGTCACCACCTCCTGAAAGCTGCTCTTCCCACAGCCGCTGTCGCTGGAGAGGCTCTGCGTCTGCACCGACGGAGAGCAGCGGTTTTCAGTGTCGGGCTTGGACAGGAATTCCTGTCGTGAGTCACGCCGTCCTTGTCGGTTAGGGTTCCAGCACTGTATGAGTGTGAGGGAACGTCCCTGTGAGGTCAGGGGTGAGGTGCTGGTCACCCGCAGATCCCTGTGACGTCCTTGTCCACCTCCTCCCAGCAGCAAACACCTGCTCACAAGGGCCACAAACGCCCTGGTGTCCGTGTCCCCGCGGCCCTGCTCCCGGCCACACAGGGCTGAGGGCACAGCTTGTCCTGAGCAGGAGGCTGAGGACCAGGCATGGGAAGCAGCAGGAGGATGAGGGATGGGAGGACTGGGGCCTCGTAGCCGTGAGTGGAGTGGACTCTCCAGAGGCCGTGGTCCAGTGAAGGGGATTTAAATAAATAAATAGTTACGTTAAAGAACGGGGACTTTCTGCCGTGTACTAATACCAAGTCTGCTTTTTCAAGGAAAGGGGTGATCAGCCACAGCAAAAAGCTGTTAGGTTTTAGATACACTCACGATGCTGCTTGTGGTGACGGCCTGTCCTGGGCCCACGACTTGTGAATTCCGTGTCCTCGGTGCTGAGAGCTGGTTTCCAGTGCCGGTGCTGCCCTCACCGTGGGCCCCACACAGCATGCTCAGAAGCCGCAGCGGACAGGGCTCACATGAGCGATTTCCCACGGGACTGTCTCTGGAGCTCACGTGGGCACTGGTCCACGCAGCCCGGCTCGTCCGTGTGAGGCTATGGAAGCAGCAGGACCCGGAGGCAGGGCGAGCGGGGGTGGGCGTGGACGTTAGTGATTCTCTCCAAAGGAAGGAGAAGGCACAGTGTGCCCATAGCGCTGCTGCACGGAGTTGAGTCTGGGGGCACTCCTTATGCCTTTGCCCCTCTAAGGAACATGGAGCACAGGTGGGCGTGAAGGACGGTTCCTCCGCTGTGTTGTGGATGTTAGTGGTCAGGACTCAGGGTCTGTTAGGTGGAACGTCGTCGGTGCTTCCCCAGAGAGAGAGCCAGAAGAACTCGCTTCCGTTTGCCATGGTTTAGACCCGGCCACACAGCCACCAGACCCTTCCAGAAAACCCTGGGAGTGGCGCCATCCCTTCTTGGTGGGTCCAGACAATACGGGCCTCCCTTGACCACCCTGGGATGGCTGAGATGACTGGGGCATCGTAACCACAAGGGGCCACACATATATCCTCCTGCCCCACATTGGGGGTCCCGCGTTAGCTGGCTGGACGTCCGCACGTTGGCAGGACTAACAGAGGGCACCATGGGAAGGACGTGCAGAGACAGAAGGAGCAGGCGAACCATCTCTGGGAAAGCCTGTAGGGGACGACCCATGTTCCAAAACTCCTGGCCGCCGCTCTCGACTTCAGGTTCCCATCACCCCCACCAGAAGGATGGTGTCCAGCCTCGAACAAGGTTATCCAAAACTGCCGACACAGATCTTCCCATGTTCTGCTCCAAATGCTCGAAACTGAAGGGAAGGAGCAGCAGCTCTCTCTGGCCCATGGAAGCCTACAAACTCTCTGGTTTTCTCTCATTTGAGGAACTAGAGATTCCCCAGGGGCTCCTGGGACAGCCCATCACCGGCCCCCCAAGGAACAAGCAATCAGCAAGCTCCCTCTCTCCCAGACCCTCACTTTGCAGGGACCCCGCTCTTGGCAGGAGGGTTTCCTGCAGGTTTCTTCTACTCATCTGTGTGTGTGTGTATGTGTGCATGTGAGCCAGCGTGCATGTGTGCACAAGCCTGTGTGCATGTGTGTGTAAGCATGTGGGCACGTGTGCCTGAGTATGAGTGTGTGAGCATGTGTGCACAAGTCTGTGAGCATGTGTGTGCAAGTGTGGGTGTGTGTAGGCACATGAGCATAAGCCTGTGAGCACGTGTACCTGAGTGTGTATGTGAGCCTTGAGTCCATGTGCATGAGTGTGTACATGATGTGAGTATATGTGTGCATTAGCCTGTGAGCACGTATGTGTGAATGAGTGTGCACGAGCGTGAGTATATGAGCATGTGCACGTGTGCCTGTGAGCCCGTGTGTGAGTGTGTATGCAAGTGAGTGTGCAAGCATGTGTGCACGAGCCTTGAGCACGTGTGTGTGTGTATGTGTGTGCATTCCATGAGAGTGTGTTACTTCTGCAAGTGTACCTGCGAGTGTACCCTGCTGGCCGGCTCAGACACCTCCACCTGCTACACCTTCTCACTGCCTCCCAGACCTCAGACACGTCTGTGGGTGAGTCAGGAAGCTTCCAGGCGAAAACGGGGTCTCCTGGAAGAAGAGAACTGTGACTGTGTCCGCGGCAAGAAGGACGCTGGGTGGAGGGCCAGGCGAGCAGAAGCGGAGAAAGGAGTGGGTGCTGGGAGTGCGCGTGGCAGGAGTAGAGAACACGGCGGCCCAGAAAGCAGAAGGTGGTGGTCAGTCTGAGGAGAAAGTCAAGTGCAGGACGTTGTCCACTGACCTAAAGCCCACATGTGGTGGAAAGGTACTTGGGGCTTTGGATTCGGGGTGAAGGCAGGTAACGTGTTCGTGGCAGTGGGAGTCATGAGTCTTGCTGGGGGCGAAGGTCAGCGACCTGTTGGCTGTGCTAAAGACCAGGGAGGAGCGAGGTAGCCAGAGACCGCTGGGGGCTGCTCGGGTACCTTCCAAGGGGCCAGTGCGGCCTGAACCTGCAGGCGCGGCCCTCACCCACCTGCCAGCTGTCAGATGGGGACGTGGTCTGAAGGCGAGGAATGGTTTCGAGGAGCGAATGCCTTAGTCCCCCATCGCCTCTCCTCTGGTGCCTCTAGAAAGGGACTCAGGCTGCTGAGGATCCTGGCATTTTATGAGGGGGGGGGGGGTGCCCGGAGTAGCCAAGACCGAGAGGAGCAAGAAACCTTTGATGGACTTGCTACCGTACCAGCCGCCCCCAGCTCAGCACTTCTGACAGCCCCATCTCCTGTCCGCTCGGTGCTCCTCTCCCACAGGCACCTGATGGATTTCTCCATCGATGTCATGCAGAGAGCTGAGCTCTCCCCTGATGTCCTGAACCAGGGTCTTCGTACGTCCAGAAGATGCCACACCCGAGGGAGCTCTGCAAAGGAGCCTGTTTTCTCCAGGTCCCCTTACTGGAGACAGAGCCTGCGAAAGCCCCGGGTGGTGCTCCCTTGTCTCCACTGGATCAAGCCTTGGGATTTTAAGGTGAAATGAGCAAAATAGGAGGGTATTTCCCTGTGCAGAGTAAGCCCCTAATGGATCAGGGTTGGTTGGTCTGTGTTTCCTTCTTGGTACATATGAGTCCATTCAACAAACACTTGTTCAACACTTGCCGTTAGGTAGAAATACAAGGAACTTACATTTTTAGGTCAGAAGTGGCCAAGCCTTGGCACTGCCATGTGGTTCAGCCTCCAGAACCATCCCTGGAATTGGGCCCCAGGGACATGACAGGCAGGCAGCTACCCTGAAGCAGCGCCAGCCCCGTCAGGGGAGGCAGACGGGGGACTCTGCGCTGGAGGTGAGTCGTCAGATGGGAGGACGGTGACTCTTCCCCCAGGGAGCCGAGGGCCTGGACGCACATAGAGGAGAGGCTGGGCCAGGAGGCTGGGCACGGGCACATGGACCCTCCTGACCCTGCAAGTGGATCAGGCAGGATCCTGGATCCTGATGGACATTTGGTGAGTGTGGCTGCCCTGTCCCCTACTGGGTGATCCGTCTACCGGAGGAAGACCTCTTACCCTTTGTTCCATGGGGTCTCTGATTTGGGAGGGCTGAGGAAAAGGCTAAGCATGTGTTCTTCCAGAAGTTCCCCATGGCTGTGCCCTGGGGCCCCACTTGAGAACCCCTGCTTGAAACATCTGGGTCTTGACTGGTGAGGCAGGGGGAACGGGTGCCTAATTCAGAGGTGACTTTGGGGCTGGGAAGCTGGGCTTCCTCCGAAGAGGACTTGTGGCCAGGGACATCTGTGTGGAGGCAGGGGTACCATGTGGCATGTGAGAGATCAGAGCCCACGATGACCCGTCCCCAGTGGGCAGCCTCAGCTGAGCACAATGGCCCACCCACCTGCAGGGCCTCCCAGAGAAGCAAAGCATTCCAAGAGGAGGCGGATGGCTCTGGGGCTGCCGTCCCCCACCAGGGCTCTCCCGAGGGCACAGAGCACCACTCAGGGGAGGTGGGAGGGTGTGCGGGTGAGTGCAGGTGGTCTGCACAGCCTCCCGGCAGGTTCTCAGCCTGGGGCCTTGGCCGACTCACCCCATTTTCTCCGCCGGCATTCTTCTGAGTTTATCCAACACTTAAAGCTGTTGTCTAGGTTTAGAATGTGTGTGTCTCCTGAGGGAAAATGTAAACTTTGTATTTACTTTGTTACGTATGTATGTTACATAAGTATGGCCCCGGAATTCTACCAGATGAACTAGTTCACAAGATTCTATATGTAAAAGAGACAAAGGAAGAGACGGGGGACCTGCTCCAGCAGAGCTCCGGGGCCCTTCTCAGATCTCCTGTGCGTCAAGGAGGAACAGCAGGAAGTAGGCACACACTTGGGGCCCCAGCAAAGTGAAACTGTGGGGAACACGCGTAGAAACAACGGACTATTTCAATACAAAACCATCTTGGCATCAAGAGGAAAACCAGACATTTGACTTTTTCACACTATTTTTTTTTAATTTTTTAAAAGATTTTATTTATTTATCTGACAGACAGAGATCACAAGTAGGCAGAGAGGCAGGCAGAGAGAGAGAGGGAAGCAGGCTCCCTGCTGAGCAGAGAGCCCGATGTGGGGCTCGATCCCAGGACCCTGGGATCATGAGCTGAGCTGAAGGCAGAGGCTTAGCCCACCGAGCCACCCAGGTGCCCCTTTACACTAATTTTAAAACTAAATACTTACATTTTGAATTGTGTATGATAGGGTGCTTAGGGGACGTGGGAAAGCCTGTAAGCTCTATTTTGGAGGCTTCTATGAATCCTATTTTGACCCTACATGGAGTCTGGTCTAAAAATGGCTGCTGCGGTGGCAACAATGGTGGACAAGTTTTGGAAGACCTGGCTTCACCATTAACTCCCTAGTCACTTTGAACTGGTTGTTGACTCCTACTAGTCTGCTTCATGTTTGAGGTGTAAAAATTGGGCAGATGATCCTGAACACCTCTGGGTAGAATATTCACCAGAATTTATGCTCAGTGAATAAGAAACTCTATTTGTCTCATATGTCTTTGCATGTCCACCAACCCACAATGTGTGCTCCACAACAATCTCCACCAATTTTTGTTGGATGAATGGATGGGTGATGTCTGATAGATGATGGATGGATGGATGGATGGATGGATGGATGGATGGATGGATAAGGGGATGGGTGGATGAAGGGATGGATGGATGGATGGATGGATGAAGGGATGGATGGATGGGTAGATAACGGATGGATGGATAATAGATGGGTGAGTAGATTGGTGGATGGATTGATGGATGGGTTGGTGGGTGATGGGTGGATGGATGATGGGTGGGTAGATACACGGAAGGATGGATAGATGGTGGAAGGACGGATGATGATAGATGATGGATGGGTGGGTGATGCATAATGGATGGGCTGTTGGATGGAAAGATGATGGGTGGGTGGACGGTGAGTGGATGGCTGGAAGGATGGATGACGCATGGTTGGGTGGACGAGGTGAATGAGGAAGCTGTTCATCTGGATGACTCAGAGTTCTTTATCTGGAGCTGACCTTGGTCTTGAAATGAAATCTTTTTCTATGTACCATATTTTTCTTCTTCTTAAAAGAATATTATAGCAGAGAGAATATAGATACTAGACGAGTGCAGCTCTGAAATTCATGGTACTGATTCCTTTCAGTGTGGCTCTACTCTGAGGGAAGGGGCTTCCCTAGAGCCGAGGACCCCATGGAGTGTGGAGCCTGGGTGCTTTGTCCTGCAAAGATGGGGTTCTGTCAGGGAAACATCACATCATGGAAACAAACAGGTGGGTTGTAACCCTGAAAAGGAACTTCTCTCTCAGCACACCCATCACCCACGATGTCCTGGAAAAGTCACAGGTCAGAGGAACTGACTTGTCCCACATTCCCCCATAACTTAGCCGTGAACGGGTCAGAGATCCAGTCCTAGAGCCCTCATCTGGTGGCATCTGGAGAGGAGCTCTTTCTGCTTGGATGCACTCAGATCACTGGAGTCTGGATCACTAAGTACCTCAGTAAGCAAACCTTGCCTGGTTTGGCCATTTTGGACGGTGGTTGGCAAGGCGCAGAGCATCTGTTGCCTTCTGAGGCTCAGGGTACTGGGTATGCACCCCACCTTTCCTGAACATCTGATGGTCACCCCAGAGACCCCAGTTAACTCAGAAAGGGCTCCTGGCTGTTATTCCCGTTAGTGACCCCTGCGTCCCTCGGCCTGCTTCTGCAGACTTTGTAGTGTATGCCCATAGGGCCTGGCCCCCAGCCATGCATCTGCTGCCCCCTCGGGGCCTCCAGCGCACCAGCCCCTGAGCGTAAAGAGAGAGGCTGCTGGGATGAGACTGGGAGAGCCAGCCTGCCGGGGAGCTAGTGCACAGGCTCTGCCAGCCTTTCCGTCTGCTTCCTGCTCTTGAGATCCTTCATGTTGACTTACGTGAGTCAGGTGCTTTCTTCTTACCCCAGGATCACGTCTCAATGTGAATATAAGTCACGGCTTTTCTGTATTTTTGCCCACGAGGACCCTCCGGTTGTGCCCACGTGTTCTGAGCAGGCCTGGAGGAGTGTCTCTGGGCACGGGGATGTGAGGAGCTGATCCCGACTCGGTGGGGATCCTGACTCGCTCACCTCGTGGTGCGGCCGCAGAGTGAGAGGAGCCTTTATGAACGTGCGGCTGCTCGAGACGGGGGAAGGACTCGAGGAGAGCAGGTCGCGTGTGTATGTCTGTGTGTCTGTGCAAGCGTGCTCTGTGTGTTAGTATGTTTGTGTTTACGCACAGGTGTGTTGTGTGCATGTGTGTGACTATGTGGGGGTGTGGTGTGTGCTTGTATATGTGTGTGTGTGGTGTGTGTGCTTATCAGCTGTGCACCTGGGTCTGCACATGTGTCCTCTGTACATGGCGTGACAGTTGGGGAGTGCGTGTGTGTGCACAGTGTAACGGCTGTTCTCTGACCTGTGGTCTGCGGGCACAGAGTGGCAGCAGGCGCGGGGAGGGATGGGAGTCTTGGCTCAGAAGCACACCTACAACTGGCGAGTGCCCTCTGGTTGTGACTCTGCCGTCCCTGAAGCTGTGCTTAGACAAGAGGAAGAGAAACAGCGCAGCAGGCAGTTAGCACCTGCTCTAGGGTGTCGATGCAGGGAACGGGGAAGGTGGAGGCACGAGGTCTGCGGTCCTGTTGTCCAGCTGGCACATGGCCCAGCAGGAGGCAGCCCAGAGGCACACAGCCCGCGGGGCAGGGGAGGACACCCTGCGCTCTGAGGTCCTGTCCTGTCCCGTCTCCCACGTCACTGCCGGATCCAGCAGGCCAGGCTGGTGATCCTGGGCTCGGGGGCAGGGTGCAGCTCCGTGGGGCGGTCCAGCAGGCTCTGAGCCCATGTGGGAGCCGGCGTGGCTGACGTCCGTCTTACCTGCCAGTAGAGCAGGGACGCTGGAAGGAGCGACAGGTCCCCTCCAGGGTTTACTGGGCCGTTCTGACGCACCTGCGCGTTACAGTCAAACCTCACTCAGTCTTCACTTTCAAGCCTCTGTGCGGTGGGGCCGGTTCCCCCAGACTGTGCTGGACCCAAAATACGTTTCTTCGTAGAAGCCGAAGCGTGCCTCAGTGCCGAGGGCCTCGAGAGCCCTGACTTGCCAGCCGCGGAGGAAGGAGGCCTCGGAGGGGAGGGGAGGCCACAGGTCGGCAAGAACCATGTTTAAACTATCAGAGTTTTAAACCATTTGTTTTCCTTTTGAAGAACTACTTCTTACTATAAAGTTCTGTGGGGCTCAAACCGGGTCCAGCTGAGCTCGGCCTCACCTGTCAGCTGGGACGTCAGACACGGGTAGGACCGGCCGGAATCATATCCTGCCTGGACGACACGGGATAAGACTGTCCGGAGGTGTGCTGGCCGCGCCCACATGTGTTCTCCAGAGCCCCCATTCCACAAAGCTCTTCTAGGGCCCAAGGGTTCTGTGCTGTTACCAGACTCACTTGTTAGGAAGGCATGAGGACTCGGCAGGACGCCTTGGGGCCCCGCCATGCGGGCGTCAGCCTCTCCTCGGCGTGGGGAGACCGGCCCTGAGGTCCCTGAGCTCCGAGCTCCTCCAGCGTCAGAACCTGCTGGTACCCGCTTCGGGAGGAAGCCCTGGCTCCCACGTTCTCCCTCCCACGGCTCCCTCGAATGAGCCGCGGTCGTGGATCCGTCTCCAACTTCTCGTTAACTTCTTTTTCGACAACTGTGGATGTACTAGCTGGTCAGTTCCCTGAAAAAGTAAAAATGAAAATGAGCCCAACCCGCCCATTGCTGATGGAGTGGATCAGGGGCGCGGGCAGATGACTTCTGCAGCCGCCCGGTGTAGACGGGCATGGGTACAGCCGGCTTGCGTCTTGTTTACGATGTGTGTGTTTATATAAATGCTCAACCCACAGAGTAATTGTCTCCTTCCACCACCTAATTATCTCAATGCGATTAGTGAGCGACATATTAAAGCAGAAGATTAGATATTAAAAAGCATCATTACAGCATAGAAATGAGATTTGCATAGAGCGATATCTAATTCCAAGCCAGAAAGGCACTCACATAGCACACAATTAGATATCGAGGACCCAGCCTTGAAACGTCTCTATAGGAAAACAAAGATAAAAATTCATTACTATGTCCAAAAGATATGAACTCTTCCATTTTTTAAAAAAAATGCAGTGTTGTGGCTCTCCAAGACTTGAGAGTTAGATGGTAACTGACGTGGGGTCCTTTTACAAAATAGCCCTGACCTCTGACAGAGAAGGAAGGCTGAGGGCTGGGACTTCTGCTCTGGGGCAGCATCGGTGTCATCTCTAGAGGCAGCCGTGGTCCATGGCCCTGGGCCCCTCGAGCCCAGCGATACAACCCAACTCTGTGCGACCCGCCTGGGTGTAGCCCAGCCGTGTACGGCCCGACTACGTACAGCCTCCTGCCGCTTCCCACTCTCACCCCACCAGGGACGGACGGGCACGCCGGGCCTTCTCCAAAGGCGGGCTGCTCGGCGAGTTGTTCAGACCTCCTTCCTCGCTGGCCTAGATATGTTCAATGTGATTAGTACAAATTATAGTGAGAATGTCAGAAGTTCTAGTCCTTTCGAGAAACACTCACCGGGCACGGGGCGGGGGGAGACCCTCTCGCTCGGCCGGCCGAGAGGGGACAGACAGACACCACAGTTCAGGACGCACAGGTGAGCCTCACGAGCTTCCGAGGCCCCCACGGCCACCGCAGCTGGCTTCTGGGGACGCAGACTGCCACGCGCCTCGGGGACAAACTGGCAGACCGGTCCCAGCCAGAAACACGAAGCCGGCAACCGTACGACCCTCGTGAGCTTGGCGGCTGTTAACGTGCTCGCGGAGCGGACGTCTTCCGCGCCATCACGTATTACGTGTTGAAACGCTGCTCGTTCCGTCTTGTTCTCCCCCTGGAAGGTTATTTCCGGGATGTTCTGCGACCCGTACGATGTGTGCAGTGGCGGACAGATGCAGTATCAATAAATCAGTGAATATTGGCACGTGCTCAAAAGGGACAGGCAGAAAGTGTTTCAGAACAGACTAGGGAGATGATTTCTCTTGATGAGGGCTGGGATTTTCTCCTTGTTCATCTTTAGATCACTGCTGCTTCTCAAAAACTACAGTCCTTTTTTGTCTCAAATGTCCCACTAGACAGCCGGAGGAGGCAGCGACAGACCTCCACTTTCCGTCCCTTCCGGCCCCTCCCTCGGGCACGCCCGTGGTCCCAGCGCCATGGGGTCCCCTCAGTTCAGCATTTGCAGGCGACAGCACAGTGACACCTCTTTGCACCCTGAGGGAGTGGGTGGCATTGCCACGGCCATCCCTGAGACGCATAGCTCTGGCACAGCTGCCTCTGAGGCGTGCAGCCCGTGGTGCCCACTGCAAGCCGGCCAACACCCCTAGCAGCTTTGCCAGGAGCCCATGGGCACGCCTGCACTGTGCGGCTCTGGGGCCCCCTTCCCACCAAGTCTAGCCCTGATGCCCACGTCGGCCACCCGGCTTCTTCCTCCAGAAGCCCACACGCTGCACCCTGTGCGTCCAGTCTCTGCGGTGGCAGCTGGTCTTAAAGACCCTGACTTTCCTGCTTGTACTAAAGTCTGGGGGCGGGGCGTTCCAGAGCGAGGTGTCACAGGGTTAGTTCCTCCCAAGGCCTCGCTCCCTGGGCTGTGGACGGCGTCTTCTCCCCGTATCCCTGTGTGGTCGTCCCCCTGTGCGTGTCGGTGTCCTGGCCTCCTCTTCTTATAAGGACACGAGACTCATGACATTAGGGTCACCTTGGTGAACTCACTGTTGCCTGCTTACCCCTCGACACAAGGTCACTGCTTGTCCTCAGGGTTGGGAGACATGGCTCAGCCCCTAACAAGCAAGGCAGGCGTGTCTGTGGCTGAGGACCCCGGCTGGGACGGCAGGAGCTCCCGTGCAGAGCCCAGTCCGGTGCT
Source organism: Lutra lutra (assembly GCF_902655055.1). NCBI lineage: Eukaryota > Metazoa > Chordata > Mammalia > Carnivora > Mustelidae > Lutra > Lutra lutra. The sequence goes on along the minus strand of NC_062288.1, from coordinate 107,703,351 downwards.
CTTCCTTCCGTCTGACCGTCCAGGTCCAGGCCCATTATTGTAGAGACTCGCCCCAGGGCCGACTCGACTGTGACAGACGACCACCTGGTCAGGAAGGGACTGGGGTGTGGCCTCAGAGGATCCCCCACCCGAGCCTTTAAACAAAGGTCACACACACAGACGACTGTGCCCTGAGGTGTTTGGGGATAGAGAGGAGGCCAAACAGCAAATTCCCCTTTCCGGGGTCCCAGCCCAGCCCCCTCCCCGCGTAGTGACCAGCTTCTGTCCGGAGAGGGCTCCTTGTCCGCAGGCGGCCTCCACGGGGCGCTGGCAGTCGGGGTGGGGGCTCCGAGGCCACCCGTTCCCCTCTGGGGCGGGAGCGTCCTGAAGAAGAAAGCCGCCTTCCTCTGGTACTGCCCTCAGCACTGGGTGGCTGGGTGGGCGGGAGCTGAGTCTCGTCTCCCTTGTCGTCTGCAAACGCACCCGCCCTCAGACTGGCCGGGAGCTGCTGACGGGTTCCGATGTCCGTGCTCACAGGTCAGTAGGGACAGCCTTCTGGGGTGGCGGGGGCCCATGCCCCATTCTCTGCCTCGTATCTGCTGTGGGCTCTGAGCCCAGCCTTCCCCTTGCAGTGATGAGAAACAGCTTCAGTCCAAGTAACGCTTTTCACAGTGAAAGGAAAAGAGGCCAGGGGAGCGTTCCCCCTTGCAAACCGGGCGATTAGCATCCACTACCCTGAGCCTCATGTGATCAATGGTGGATCTTCAGACATCAAATGTCACCTGTGTCACTAGTGGTTTTCAAGGAAATAGGAGAAGAAATTGGAACCATCCTTTTTGAACCCCTGAACCCCACCTGGGTAGAAATGTTTTTTTAAGATAAAGTTATTTAAACATTTAATTTAAGAGTAATTGTTTGGTGGGAAAGGAGGCTGAGTTCAGAAATTTAAGATTTTATTTATTTATTTGACAGATCACAAGTAGGCAGAGAGGCAGGCAGAGAGAGGAGGGGAGGAAGCAGGCTCCCCGCCGAGCAGAGAGCCCGATGCGGGGCTCGATCCTAGGACCCCGAGACCACAACCTGAGCTGAAGGCAGAGGTTCAACCCACTGAGCCCCCCAGGCGCCCCAGAAATTAAAGATTAAAATTTCCAGACCTTCCTCTGGGGCCCTGTCATCCGAGACTCGTGCCTGGAGCCCCTCAACGCAGTGGGCGTCGTCTTGCTCTGAAGTGAGGGCCCTGTCGCCCTGCTGCCACACCGTTTTCCACAGAGACTTACGGAGTCGCTTTCTGAAAGTTGGTGCTTTGGGCTGAAAGCGTAAGTAATCGGATAAAGAACTTGTTAACGCTTGAGGATTGTCTTAAAATAACTTCTATGTAAGTAATTAGCTCTGTTTGCTGTGACCCTGAGATATTTTTAGCATATTTCAAAAATTTAGACAAAACGATAGGCAGCACTCTAAGCAAAGGTGTGTCTAAAATCTGGAAACGTTAAGGTACGGTTTTCAGACGGAAAATCCAACACAGACGGCTCTGTCTGTTTACCAGCCGTCATGCGTCACATTCGACGTGTCGTTCTGATGACAAGCTCCTGCGGGTCTTTCGGGGGGTCCAGAGGGAGGCGGGTGTGTGCACCAGCTGCACAAGGAGGAAGCATTTGGCTCCGTTCCGAGCGCGGGGCGCCGGGGCTCTGTGCCGAAGGCGAGAAGCTCTGAGCAACGGGTGTCCTGCTGCTCGTGCCCATGGGAGCCGGGCGCCACCAGGGCTTCGGGAGAGAACGCGGTCCCTCCGGGGATGGTCTCTGCCCCACACGGCCTGGCCGCTTGCCGGGTGTGTCTGGTTGCAGCCACGGGGAGGAAAGCCGATGTGAAGGCACCTGCCGGAGGCGCCCCACGAACCGACCGGCCGCCTGCACCCACAGCACCAGACGGCGCCGCGCCACAGCCGGCCGCCCTGCCAGCAGGACCGGGTCGTGGCTTGTGGCCCAGCCGGGGGTTCGCCTTCCCCTACGGACAGTAAGGGCCACCGTCTCTAGCAAATCCGCGGCTGGGACAGGAGGACTGCCCTCCGTCGCTGAATCCGGGGGTTGGGGTTTCCGGGGCTTTCTCTCCGAGCAGGTTTTATTCATGAGCGGCGCTGGTGTGAGTTTTTGGATACGTGCTATGATGATTTTGAGAAGTTAGGGATAATTTAGACTCTCAGCTGATGTTCTTTGTATTATTTAAATAATGCATGTGCTTCTGAAGATTAGCTATCACCCCGTGGAGGGGCCCCAAAATGGCCTCATTAAGAGAATGATGAAAAGACTCCCTTTGGAGCCCTTTTCAGGGGCTGGTAATTACCAGCGACGTTCATTAGGCGAAAGGGAAGGGAGAGGCCTGCTGCTGTGTGGGGCCTGCAGGAGGCTGGGCCGGGCGAGGGGAGGAGCCTGCTGGGGAACGGCGTGGGCGTCGGCGTCCCCCGCTTTGCCTCCCCCCGGCCCGCCGCAGCCCTGCAGGAACCCCCTTGCTGGGGCAAGCCAAGGAACGCGAAGAAAACCCTGACCCAGAAGACACACTTCAGAGGGGCTGCTTTGTCCATGGGGCTCCCGTACGCCAGGTGGGCAGGCTTGGATCCCCGTCAGCCCTCGGTGGCGGCCACCTGCTGCGGGGGGAAGGCCCCCTGAGCCCTGGGCTTGACCTGCCCCACCGGATCCCCACGCCCCTGGCATCCCATGGCATCCAGACTGTGTTGTCCCTCCAGAAACTGGGGGCCAGGGTCTCCTCACGGCCCCTGCCGTGAAGTCCTGTGGAAGGAACGGAAGGAAGTCCATCCAGTGGCTTGGGCAGGGCACGTTCCAGATGCGGCACAATGACCGCATCCCTGCAGAGCACAGGTGAGGACACCCTCATGCTTCTCGCCCGTCACGCTCCCGTGCAGGACAAGACCCTTTGCTGGACGAGGCCCATGTGGAACGTGGCCCAGGGTGGCCACAGCCACTCTCCCCTCCGCGTCTTTCCGAACTCCCAGAGATACAGTTTGCAGAGAGAACACACCGTCTTTAGGAATATTCCCTCCCCCTTTCCACACTTGAAAGCACATTTGATCCAGCAACTTATTTAAGCCACGAGCATCTGAACAGAAGGTCCTGTGAGCTGAAGCAGGAAGTTCAATCTTGATCTGCAGGACAGTGCGGGGAAGCCTGGCCAGCCCAGGGGCCTCACCGGGAAGCCCCACAGCCCCCACGCTGTCCCGTCTCTGCCATGCCCTTGCTCCCTGCTGACAGAATCCTGATCTTCCTCCCGGTCCAGGGCGCACACCGAGAGGAAAGGAGGGCAGCTGTGCCGGCAGGGGCAGTGAGGGTGCGCCCGTCTGAGCGGCACCTGCGCCTGGTGTCTGGAAGGTGGGCCGGTGGGTACGACTTTGTAGGCCATTGGAGACGTCCGTGGCCGAAGGCTGGAAAATAGGAGTGAGGCGGGGTGGGAGGAAGAAAAATGAGGCGCCCCTCCAGGTCTGTTTTCAGTGAGAGAAGCCGGAAGCCGGCGTTCTCAGAGCTGCGGAAGCCACGTGGAGTGTGCTTCCTGCCGGCGCCAGACCCCGGGCTCACCCAGGCTGGCCATCCTCAGACTCGAGACGGACTCCAACAGCCGTGGAGCCATTCAGCAGCCTCTGGGCTTGGGGTGCAGGTCTGGCCTTCTGGACTACTTAGCTCTGTGACCTTGAGCAGGAGCTCCGAGTGGCTCTAGGTCTAGCGTGAGGGGGACGGCCTTCTGTGCTCTCCCAACCTCACCCACGCCCTGCTTCAGTCAGCCTGCTGGGAACGAGGTTTTGCCTCCGTTGACTCTGGAGAGTCACCCATCACCCCAAGACCACTGTCTATCCAAGGACGTGAAGTTGGGCTTTGCCACGCAGATTTCTGTAAACCAGCCACGCTGGCAACCAGCCCATCCGCTGACATCTCCTCAAGGAACCGCAGCTGGCTTAGGGTCTACCCTGGGGCACTGAGCCCCAGTGGCATCATGCCTGGCCTCTGGCTTCTGGCCTCTGTGCTGTGGACACAGGTAGGGGCAGGGTGCAGGGGGTGCCCCCAGGGCCGTGCAGGTCTGGGCGCGGCAGGGTGACACTCCGGAGAGAAAGTTCATTGCTGTCTGCACGGGGTGCCTGAGGGCTGTGACCAGCTTTGGGGCTCTCCTGGCTCTCAGGCCCGACTTTCTCCCTGTGACGGGCGGCCGCGGGTCCCATGCACAAGGGCCTGACATGCGTCCAGTGCCATGAAGGAAGCACCCTGTGAGCACATGCATGACACGGTGTGAAATCACGATGGCGGGGGACCGAGGCTGCTGTCTGCGCGGCTCACTGACCGGCCGGCTGGGATGCCTTCCCTGTTCTTGCCGTCACACGGGAGGAGCCCACCTCGCTCTGGTGTCCCTGCAAGGGGCGTCTCCCGCTTGCCAATGGGACAGTCGGCCTCCTCAGAGCACGTGTCAGCGGAGGCTGTCCGCATTGAGCCCCGTCCCCAGCCAGTAGCTCGGTGCCCCTCCGAGGCAGAGCCGGGCTGTTCTGGGGCAGGCGAGTGAAGACGACCTCACTCCACTCCTTTCCTTTCCCAGGACGCAAACTGAAGGTGCAGCCCTCCCACAGCCCCTGCCTCCTCTCTGTCTTCCGCACACACGGCAGCTCCCCTCTGAGTGTCCTCCTGTCGTCACCCAAGGACCAGGGGACAGCGGACTCAGTCTCACAGAGGTGGCCAGAACGTCCCTGGTCTGTGACACCCCCCACCGCCGATTTCGAAGAGTGTTTCTGAGACACCGAAGAGGCGCCTTTTAACCCGGATACGCTGTACCCGCCTTGCACCCTGGTTTCTGTGCCTCAGTTCTGAGGGGCACTTGACCAAGTCCCTCTGTTTCCTCTGACACATTCGCGACTGTTCTCACATCTAGGCTTTACTCTGTAAATTTTCAAGTATTAATTTTCAAGTATTTTGAGAATCCACAATCTAATCTGATTTTCTTCGGTTGCCTGTGGACCCCAAGTTGCGTGGTCCTTCCCTCTCCCACTGGCCCCAAACTCCCACCCCACCCGCAAGTTTCCATGGACATGGGGGCTCTGTCTGGCGTTCTGTCCATTTCCTGGGGCTCCTCGCCTCTCCTCACAAGGCCCTGCAGGGTCAGGACAGCCCTTGCGTCCCTTGTCCCTACTTCTTGTCTGTCTGGGGCAGGGCGCGGACCGTTGGGTGGATCAGAAGTTCAAGCGTCCAGGCTGCCCCTGGACCGCACATCAGATCACAGCGAGAACCCACAGGGTAAGAACAAACTGCAGGAACAGAGTGGCTAAAGGCTCGTGGAAACATGCGCCATCTTCACTGCCAGGATCCTGGGGGTAATCAGAACTCCCCGAGGACGCATGGGCCCAGCCAGCACCACCGCTCACCCCTGCACAACGGTGGGCACGGGGCTGGGAAGAGGAGCAGGACCGACCTCCAGGGTGCGGAGCCTCCTGCCACCAGGCCTGCCTCCCTCGCCCGCCCGTGCTCGCGCTCGGGAAGGATTTCCCTCTAGTAAGAGCTGCTCCGGGACCCCCAGGCCCCTGGTGGCTGGGCTCACACCGGCCCGTCCCTGCCCCCCAGCACCCGGGCCTCCGGGCCTCAGCCTCAAACCCACGGTCCACTCTGGGGTCTCTGCTGCACCTCCTGCTGGGGTGCCGAGCCCCGCGAGGGACCCCCCCAACCCCCGCGTGGTCACAGGCTGCCCTCTGTCGCCCCAGGCTCCTGTGGAGCGTCCCTCTGCGTGCCCTCCGCTCCCTGGCCAGCAGACCTTACTCCAGCCTCTCCTGCACACGGAGGCCCAGAGTCTCCTCCCCACGACCCTCTCCGTGGACCGCTCACCACATGGCCAGCTGGGAAGCCATGGGGATGGCGTCAGATCAGAAGAACCTCTGACACGGGGACCTGTTACAGCAGCTCTCTGGAAAGAAGGCGGCGACCGTCGCATCCCCCTCTTCATCAACAAATGAACCCCCCATCAGACCCCCGCCCACGGTCGGTCACGTCCAAGCGCAGGCTCCATTTCTCAGACTATGCCCACAAAACAAAGCGCTTGTTTATTGGCTTGTTGTGCTGCATTTGGGGGAAAAACCCCAAAGGCGTTAGGTCTGTGGCACTCACTGCTTCTCCCCAACACCTGCGCCTGACAGCCACTCCTGGCCTCACCCTCCCCCGAGGCCGGGAGGGAGGATGGCAGGCAAGGGGGAGCCCTCCATGTTCCGGGGGCAGCCCCAGACCGTCAGACTTCCAGGGGGAGGAAGTTGGGGACGCAAAGCAAGGAAGCGGGTGCGGGAGTTGGAGACCAGCCTGCAGACCCGCACCAGCCCCGCGGGACGAAGAATTCATTAATGCCCCGTCACCACCGCACTGTTTTCTTGTAATTATACACACCTCAGACGCTTGCTTTTGAAGACATTAATTGCATGATTAGTTTTATGATTTCTTCTGATTACCAATTAAGTTACCTTCTTTTTGTATTTCATACATACCATTAGGGTTTATAGTGCAGCTTTTTAATTTCTCACCTAGCAGGGGTCCTCACACATCGGAAGGCTACATTATCCACTCAATAAACAGAGAGTTTAATTTTCTGTATAAAGGGTTGGTGTAGACTCGGGGAGGTGATGTTTCAGATATTACGCTATCAAGAGTGACATTTAATTTTACAGGGAAAAATCTTGTTTTTCACTGTCGTGACGACGTTCTCAGAGCGTGAGTTTAGGGAAGGGCGCTGACCAGGCGCAGTGACCCCACATCTGCGGGCTTGGGTGCAGATGTCACGTCGCCTTCCCTGAAGAAGATGTTGGCACCCACTCTGCCATCATCTCCTCACGCCTGGCCTCTTCCCTGGCAGGAGTGGGAGCCCGCAGGTGTCCCTCTCCCCACGCCATTGGTGCCCGCTGCACCTGTCCGTGAGGCTCTGCCCCCAGGGACAGGGGGGCCGAGATCCTGTGGGGCCCTGTCCCTGCGTCCCCGCGGGCCGGGGCAGGAAGTAAAATGGCCAGCCTCCCGCCACGGCTCACGGAATGACGTCTGCCCCCGGCTGTACCTTCACACTCCAAACTCCCTTCTCTTCCCCCAGGAAAAATAAGAGCAAATGGGTCTGTAACCAGCAGATGGCCAGGTGGACGAGACGAATGCTTGTCGCACTGAAATGAGTCCGTCAACAGGAAATGACTCTGGGCGGGAGAAGGTGCGGCGTCGTCGCAGCATCGAGCCCGGGCTCTGTGCACAAAGGGGCCGGTGAATAATGCCGTTTATAACATCGGGTGTGGGCTGGAGACCTTCACGTTGATTTAAAATGTACGTGTGTTCCCAGCTCTCTGACAGCCGGGCCACCCCGAAGGGCTAAGCGCTGGGAGGTCTGAGACACTTCATTGGATGTGGCTGGAGAGAGACAAAGTTCCAGTTCTGAGGTTGACCCTTAAAGGACTGGCCGCACAAAGCACTGCCTTGTGGGGAAGGAGGGGGTGGGGGCGGGAAGTGTCTACCCGGCGCCCAGCGCGTCCCAGGGCACCGCTGAAGGTGTGCCCATGACAGGCAGGGAGAACAGCCCGGCACCCTCACAGCTGCCAATTTTTTCATAAACTGTAGGGAAAACGTTTCTTGAGCTTCCTTCATTTGCTCCCGCTTCCGTGTCAAACCCCACTTCCTTTCTCCTGTGAAAACCCGCTTCGTTTCTTGTCCACAGGCTGCTGAATAATGGACGAGCAGGGGTGCTCTCGGCCCCGGGGACACAAAGGTCCCCAAGCTAGGGGCCCAGTCCAGGGCCTCCCAGGAGCCCCCACACCCGCGGCCCCCGCGGTCATTACCATTCCTAGTGCAGCTCCCGGGCCACAGATACGTGTGTACTGGTAAAGGCTACAAATTGAGGATAAGTTTAGGAGAGCTTTGTCATTGCGGGGTGGAGCCCTTCCCCTGAGTTTCGGCTGAAGCCCAAGTACAAAATTGTAAGTTTAGAGAAAAAACAACCAACAAAAAACCAGCAACCACTGTCGCGCGGCCGTGGGGTCCATCGGTGTGGGGCGTCGGCCTGCACACGGCAGTTTCCGCTGCTCATGTCCCAGCCGGTTGCCGAGAGAGAAAGAAGAACACATACGGGACCTTGACTCCTGCTCCAGACCCTCCTCCTGTCTCATCTCGGGGATGTCAAAGTCCCGACCTGCTTGTCCCAGCCTTTCTGGGCGCTGGCGATGCACAGAGCCGTTCCTGCGGTGCCAGACCGGAAGGAGCCTGCGGCTAGCCGGCTCCCCTGCACTGCTCGGAGCGCACAGGGGCGCTGGCGGCCTGCTCACTCCGCTGGGCAATGAGATGGAGCAAAGGGGCCCTGGGGGTCGGCAGTGGCACCCGTTGCGGATATGGGCTCAGCAACAGCTCCCCGGGGGGAACCAGGCTGGGTCTGGCCGCCCACTGCTCTGCCAACATACGGCCCTGCTGTCACCTTCCCCGAGGGACAGAGGAGGCCGACCTGGAGCCCTCACCCATCAGGAAAGGGACCAATTGTAATTGTGAGGAGTGGTCTGAGCCCACAACCCCGCCTCACGGACTTGCCAGGGGCCACTGCTCTTTTGCTGGCCCAGGGCTGCTGGTGCACCTCGTGTCTGCCTGGAACAGTGTTGCTGCTTTGGGTGGAACAGCCCTCACGCTCAGACCTGCCCTCTGACGACCTGAGGACTGTCCCTCCCTGCTACCAGGCCAGACAGACACACGCCCACTATTGTCTGGACTGAAGTGAGTTCATGGCAAAGACACTGCACCATCTGTGCCCAGAGTCGGCCCAGCACTGACAAACATGCAGACGCTTATCCACGCACTCCCACGCACGCTCGAATTACATAATTAGAGAACAATTAGGTGCTGATCCGCCCATCATTGGCTTCTCGAGAGGCTGTAGTCAGCAGAGGCAACTTCACGAGGACGTTATAGTTTCAGCGACTGCGGCACGGAGGAGGGCGTGAGCAGACGTCGTGGCGGAGGAGGCATGTTTCAGGGAAGAGACGTGGCAAACACGCACGTGTTCTGTGTTAGGCAGGGGAGGGAGTATACAGCGTGCAGGACCAGCCCCCACATCAGAGCCTGGGGCAGCCAGGGACACAGACACGTCCCTGTGCTGCCGCGGAAGGTTGCTCACGAAGGGGAGCGTGCAGCCCGCTCCCCGGCTGTCTGTGCTGGTGGTGGCACGAGCTCTCGGGCCAGCTCAGGTGCAGGGACAGAGACAAGGATGCAGCCTCATCCGGGGGCCCTGGGGGTGACCGAGGCACCTGACGTGGGCTTTGTGCGGAGGAGAAGCTGACGGACCTCGTCCAACTGGCTCCCTGGCCCTGGGCTCCTGAGGCCCCCAGTGCATCACTCAGCCCCAGCTCTCCCGAGGGGCTCGGAGCCCAGAGGAAAGTGCAGGTGAGGAGGAGACCTTCCTCCGCACTGGGAACAGGCCGCCCTCCCCCAGGTCGTGTGGCCCCAGGCTCTGCAGCAGGCTGTCTGTGCACCAGATGACGGGCAGCCACGAGAGATGCATGGACCCGGCAGGCACACACCTGTGTGCACCTGGTGCTCCTTCAGCAGCACTGGGGGACATGGGGGCACCTTATCTACAGAACGCTTGGGTCAGGGACAAGCCCGGCTTGTGTTCTGCGTGGCTCCTTCCTCCTGAGGTGGTCTTCGAGGTTGGTGCGGGTCCTGCCAGCCTATGAGCCCCGTTCCAGTCTTGTCTGCGGCCAACCCCAGTCCCATCCCCTCCCCTCTGCTGAGACAGGTCACTCGCGTGCCTTTCCCTCTGCTGCTACACAGACTTCTGGTGGGAGGCGGCTGCGCGGCGCTCCCTTGTCTCTGCCAGGGGATGGGCGGATGGACGGGGGGAATAGGGGTCACAGAAAGGTTCGAAGGACCTCGGAGGGACCGGCCGAGGAGCAGGTGCAGGCGCGGTGTCAACTGTGTCCCACAGACGCCTTGCAGACGGTTCGGAAGTACAAGGCGCTCCACAGACACAATCAGCACAGGGCTGTGCTGCTGGTCTGCCCCTCTCTGCGCTGGTCAGAGGCTCACACAGTTTCCGGGAGGCTACTGACTTGTTGGTCCTAAAATTTCCACGTAAGAAGAAAACCAAAATATCAACTTATATCTGGAGGAAATCCCAAGAGTATTCGTTTAACATTCGCTAAATATTTGTTAAATATTCGTTAAATATTGTCAAAGACCGGCGACGCAAGAACACTTACGGCTTTGACACTGGACCCAAAATACAGGAGGCCACAGCGCTGTTCCCGGGCTCGTGGTCCGTTAACGCCTGCAACCCATGGATGGCATCCCTGCCCTCCTTGGGTACGTGTCTTTTCTCGTCCCTTAGAAGAACTTGGGCGCAAAGAAGGCTTTTCTGACTAGTTGTCCGTGATTCCCGCTGGGGCAGGGCTGGTAACTTCTCTCCCTGCCGCCATCGGCCTGGGCCCCCGACCCAGCTGGGCCCTCTTACTGCCTTTGCTGCTGGAGGGAAGGGAGTTGCAGAACTGTTCCCTGCTCAGTCTCTCAGGCCAGTGTTGGCACGAGACACAGGCTTCTGAAAACTGGGGCAGATCACATTTCCCTCTCCTCCCCCCATTATTCCTTTTTTAACGGCGATTTTTATGGGATCTCAGGACATCTGGGTTTAGGGAAGCTTGGATGCGTTCATCAGTCAGGATAAGACCGCCGTGTGGGTGTATCTGTCCGCTCAGCTGAACCAGTGAACTTTCTTGCCGTCCGCCTGCTCCTCAAATTTGTATTTAAAATAAAAACAAAGTATTCCGTCTCCCATTTACAAAAAGGCAGCCGTCCTGAACAGACCCACATGGATTAGCGTTCCTGCATCGGCAGAGCCCACTCGGCAAAGTGCGAAACATTCGCAGCCCGAGGTAATTTGCAAAATGCAGTCGCCTCTGATCGGTCTGAAGTAATCCTCCTGCTCATGAGACAGAACAGGCGTCACGGCGCCAGGCCTGACACCAATTACACCGCTAACGCGGGTGCACAGTGGTGCGGCTGCCAAGCCCGGGGCCAACCGGGCTCCGTGGCGGGCTCACTGTTCCCTTCCCGCCCCTTGGTGCTATCTGCGGGCAACCGGAGAAGAACGAACCCCGCGGTCGTGGGAGCAGTACCCATCCGTGGGGGTTAGAGGCCGCAGACACCGTGGGCGCACACAGCCCCACCGGCAGTCCTGCCGGGCCCTGGGCCACAGCCATCCCCGACTCATGCCCTTGCAGACAGGATCCGTCCTGTCGATAAGCCCAGCCCCATGGGGTCTGGACACCCCCCAGCCCCTCCGAGGTCAGAGGACTCCGCCGGGTCCAACCTTCCCATCCTACTGTACTTCCCACTCAATTTTAGCTCCGCAGACACTTCCCTGCGAACGTGTGGTGGGACGGGCTGCGGTTCCATTGCGGCGGGGTCCGTCACAGGCCTGGGGTTACATGGACGTCTGCTGTCTCCCAGGGGCTGCCGGGTGCTTTCCCTGGTCACTGCTCTCCGCAGGGCGGGAGGACCTGGTGGGGAACCCAGTGCCGGCGGCTTGAGGACAGCGTTGATGGCTTCCGGTCTGACTGGGTGCAGGCTGTCAGAAACAGCCGTGGGCCCTCCCCAGCCCCTTGGTCATGACTGCCGTTCCTTCTCCGCCCCACCCAGTGCCACTGGGGGAGGACTGAGGAGGGCACCCGAGCTGCCAACCCCTCCCAAGCTGTCTGGCTCTTCCCTGGACACGTCAGCCCCCACCAGCTAGATGCAGGGAAGAAATCCCAGCCAAGCCCAGAGAGAAAAGGCTTCAAACCTCATAGAAAGCCCAGACGCAGAGCGGTCACAGAGGGGGTGTGCAAATTCCACACTTTGGAACCAGGTGAAAGTCAGTAGAATAAACATCCATGTTTTTCATCTGGATTCACCAAATGTGCGCTTTCTACTCCACGTCCTCAGGCCCATCACCGTCTGTCTGTCTGGATGGAATGTTTGCAAGTCTGTTCCCGACCTTCTAAAACCCTGCCATGGGCTTACTCACAAGTGTGTCTTCTAGGAGCCAAGACTGTCCACGTCACCAGTCCAAGTACAGCACTTGTGCAGTGTGCCGTGTGACCCACGGTTCGGGCCGGGCCCCCACATTCTCATAATGCTGCTCGTGGCTGGCTTTTCACTTCTGTCCAGGTTCCAGTCAAGCAGCAAAGCATTTGGTGTCCCGTCTCCTGCTTCTCTTTGTCCTCAAGTGCTCATCCTCTCTTTTCGTTTGGCTTTAGTTTTGGCCCCCTCGTTCCACAGAGTGCGGCGACACAGGGCCAGCTGTCCTGCAGTGCTGGCGCTTCATCCGGGTTTGTCTGTTCCCCCGGTGATTACTTTCAGAGGAAAGATTTTGGCTGACAGGTGGGGTCTGTCATAGGCTTCCCACTGTGTCATGTCAGGAGGAGGGCAATGTCGTTCTTCCCAGTTTGGACGAGGCTAAGTGTCCGTTAGGGAAGGTCGTGGGCACCGCCTTACTCCTCTACAAAGACAGCTTCTTTCCTTGGTCGTTAACGAATGGTCTGTGGGGCTTTGAGACCGTGAGACTATCCTGTGAGCCCGTTCCCGTTCCCCATGCACCTGCTCCAGCAGCTGGGGAGGGGAGGGTGGGAGGGCTGCCTAGGAGGGAAGTCGGGTGGGGAGCCCCTGGCTCCCACCTGCACAGGCCCCTGAGGTGCGGGTACCAAGAAGCCAGCTTCCGTGGCATCCAGGGCACTGAAAACCAGGAGGGCATCACTGCCGGGGAGGGTGCCTGCTGGAGGCGTCGGGACACCGTGTCTCTGGAGAAGCTGGGGGATCGGGGTGCCCAGGAGAGCGGCAGGGAGAGGTGGTGGCTCCGTGGACTGGGGGCCCCGTCTGGCCCATCTCTCTAACCCCCAGATGGGCTCTGAGCCGGCACAAGGCTGGGGTCCGCGCAGAGCCTGTGCCTGGCACATGGAGCTGCAGGGCAGTGTGGGGACAGCCTTCTTCGTTGTGTCATAGGACACTGTCACGGACCGACTCAGGCAACTTCCTGCGTTGAGTTTCAGCGGGTCCTCCGTACGGTAGCTTCCCACCTTCCGCGTTCCTCTTGCTGGAACCTCTGGAATCAGAGCTCCCCTGGCGCGTCTCTTTAACCTGCCCCAGTGACAACACTGAGCCCAGATCTGCGAGCTCATCTGGTCACGTGTGTGGCCTTTTCCCCAGATCATGACCTGTTTAATGGGGGAAGCCTATGCATGTCATTTCCAAAGACATCCGCTCCCCAGGCAGCTTGGTGAACCTGCAGTCTGGTGGCCGGGAGCCGCGGCCCGGACCGGTGCTGGGGGCAGGGACCGTGAGGCTTGCGTTTGGCTCTAAGTGGCTCCTTGGAGAACACACTTCATTATAGACTCTTTAATACATTTCTAGGGAAACAAATTTAGTCGTCCTCGTTAAAAATGTATTACATATTTTAAATTAAACTTGGGCTCACGAGCGTGCCGTGCCTGGTCGCATCTAATGCCGGCATCGGCACACGCAGCATGACAGGAAGCACTCGGAACACACTTGAAATTAAAATCATGTTTAGTTTCAAGACGAGGATGTAATCAGTTTCCCTTAGAAAGTAATAAAAACTGGAACGGATCAAGAGACGTCGCTTGAAGACATAGTGACATCATCTTTTTACTGAATTCGTGACTTCAAGCAACATACTCCAGTGATCATTTCTCGTAATGGGCCCCACCGATGAGACCGGGACCTGTCAGTCCACGTCCCTTCCTTCCGAGGCTGCCTTCCAGCCCAAGCGGGGAGGTCGCGGCTGTGACCTGGACAGGCCCCTGTAACTTGACACCTGTTTGCGGGAAGTCGGTAGCTGGCCTTTGGTTTACGTCTGCCTGGCTTTACCTTCTCGTAAGCGGATCTTCGATTGAGCTCCTCGTGTTGGCAGAAGTGGGACCTCCGTCAAGGTCTCCGGGAGCTCCTCCCACACGCCGGCTCTGTGCCACCACGGTGCTAACCACACGGACGCCCGCAGTGGCGGGTGGGCCGGGAGCTCGTGGGCCGGCAGGAAGTGCCCACCCGCGCCCCCATCGGCACCCCGTCTGAGCAGAGACACCGTCTGAGCAGAGACACCGTCTGAGCAGAGACCCCGTCTGAGCAGAGACACCGTCTGAGCAGAGACACCATCTGAGCAGAGACCCCGTCTGAGCAGAGACACCGTCTGAGCAGAGACACCGTCTGAGCAGAGACCCCGTCTGAGCAGAGACACCGTCTGAGCAGAGACACCATCTGAGCAGAGACCCCGTCTGAGCAGAGACACCGTCGGAGCAGAGACACCGTCTGAGCAGAGACACCGTCAGAGCAGAGACACCGTCTGAGCAGAGACACCATCTGAGCAGAGACCCCGTCTGAGCAGAGACACCGTCTGAGCAGAGACCCCGTCTGAGCAGAGACCCCGTCTGAGCAGAGACACCGTCTGAGCAGAGACCCCGTCTGAGCAGAGACCCCATCTGAGCAGAGACCCCGTCTGAGCAGAGACACCATCTGAGCAGAGACCCCATCTGAGCAGAGACCCCGTCTGAGCAGAGACACCGTCTGAGCAGAGACACCGTCTGAGCAGAGACACCGTCTGAGCAGAGACCCCGTCTGAGCAGAGACCCCGTCTGAGCAGAGACCCCGTCTGAGCAGAGACACCGTCTGAGCAGAGACCCCGTCTGAGCAGAGACACCGTCTGAGCAGAGACACCGTCTGAGCAGAGACCCCGTCTGAGCAGAGACACCGTCTGAGCAGAGACCCCATCTGAGCAGAGACCCCATCTGAGCAGAGACCCCATCTGAGCAGAGACACCATCTGAGCAGAGACACCATCTGGGGCAAGGACGCGCTGGAAGCGGAACGCTATCCGGGAACGGTTCTAGGAAGCCTCAGTCCACCCGAGGTGACTGTGGGTCAGGAAACTCGCGCAGAGCGTATGCCCATGCTCACCAGGCACCCGGCCGTGGGGTACTGCCCTCACCACGGCTGGCCTGAGCCCCCACGAGCCTGAGCTCCTCCGGCCTGGACTCCACTCCGTCCCCACGTGGCCTGCATGAGGTGACCCACCTGGCGTGAGGGGTTCCTGTGAGAAGGGCGGGAGTGCCAGCTGGAGGGAGGCAGGTACAGATGGGCTGTGGGGTACGTGCTGTGCAGCCCGGTTGCCAGGAGAGACCGGCAGGCCCCCTGTGTCCGTGGAGCTCTCTCCGCCTGACTGCCGACCGCTTCCCCCCAGCCCCGGCCACGGGTCCGCTTTGTGGCTCCAGAAACCCGCTGAGACCCTGTGGGGGAGGCAGCTGGCCCCAACCTTGGCCTCTGCGTCTCTGCAATGAAGACTCTGCGGGGGACGCTCGTGGGGGTCCTGGTTTCAAGCTGTGCTGCACCGGCCTCAGTGGCACCCCATGCGCCTGCGGCAGTGCCCCCCTCACCCTCTGGGGGCTCTCACCCCAGGACTCCATGCTCACTGCCCCACCGGAGGCCTCCCAACGAGGCTGTGACGTCATGCCCCCTTCTTGGAGGCTGTGCATGTGCCCCAGGGCACCCAGGGGAGGGGTGCGTCCGCGGCCATCACGGGTTCACCCTGGCAGTTCTCGTCCCACAGAAGCAGAGGAGACTCGCGTTCCTTTGGCGAAAACCTCACTGGAGCTGGCATCCTCCTGGCCTGTCTGCCCCGAGTCCACGCGCACGCCGCGTCTCAGGGCCCGTGTGGGTGCCCACCGCACACACAGGAGCACCCAGAGCCCTGCTCCTTGTGCAAGATGCTGGGAGAGCAGGTGCCAAGTCTTCTTTCAATGCAGAATTTCAGGTCCTACCCCGTATCTGAACGAGGGAAAGATGATCCAAGGACGCGGGGCTTGTGTAATATGCGGAGGGTGAGCAGCGTGCTATGTTTACGCGAGCTTTCATTTCCCGGTGGGTCTTCACCTGCTGCTGTGGGAATGACGTGTGCACCGGCCTGCAGGGCCCTGGGGCTCCCACAGACTCGGGAGCAGTGACGAGACGGTGAGGCAGTGGAAGGCACAGGGCTGACAGGCACAGAGCCAGCGTGCTGGGCCCTCCTTGCCTGCTGGAGGGACTACCAGCCCGAGGGCCTCCTCTGGGCACCTCCTGGAGCCTGTCATCCGTGCTCCTGTCCCCTCGGTCCCTCCCACGCCTTCACCGTCCTTCTCTTGGGCCTTCTTTGCCTTTCCAGAAAAGTCCATGTGCAATGATCAGGCTTGACTGTGTTTTCGGGTTTGGTTTAAGGAAAATAAAGGACTTGCGCCTAGTAAGACCCTGTATAAAGTCCTTGATTTTGAGTTTCAAAGAGCTTTTTGTATGTAAAGCCCAGTGAAAACACACTTGGATTTCTGGTAGGCCAGGTGCTCTCACTGGAGGAGACACTGCGGCCGGGGCGGTGACTCTCCCAGCGAGGCACCATGACGACCCTTTGCCCCACAAGGTCGTGAGACCCGCACTGCAGGCAGGAGGGGGGAAGACAGGTCCCTTCGTGGTCATGAACGGGGTTAGGACGTCCAGAGGGCAGGTGGGCAGCTCGGGTAGATTCCAGAACACTCGGCTCTACACACCTGTGGCTGAGGCCCTGCAGCTCCAGACAAAGTCCCAGAACAGAACTTCTCAGCTCAGACCAGGAGAGACCCAGTGAGACCCCGGTTCTCAGAGCCCCGACAGTGTGGCCTGGCCAGCCCTGCCCAGGACGGGGGCCTCCCAAGGGAGACCGAGGGGACCAGACCTGCTGTGCAACTGGCCACACCTCTCCAGCAAGGGCGGGTGTGCGCAGGGCCAGTGGGCCACTCTGTTGTGAGCCACTTTCCGCGGCGTAGACCCTGCCCCCACACTCCGGCTCAGGCCATTGGCTCCAGCAGCCGGGCCACAGAGTGCGTATTTCAGTGCGGGGCCCGTGGGGTGCAGCAGGCCCTGGCACCGGGATGGCAAGCAACGGTGTCAGTCCCGTGGCGCTCCGAGCTGTGTGTGCACTGCTGCGTGTCCTGTGGCCGTCTCACTGCACACTCGCCGCCCACCCCCAGGCCACTCCTGCTCCGCCTTTCAGAGACAGCAGAGCTGCGTGCAGGGAGGGATGGTGAACACCCGGGGCGGGCACGGCGGGTGCACGGCGGCAGCGGGATTTCAGCGCCGGGAGCTCTGAGCCCCGCCCGCAGGAGCTTGGTCCCTCCGCCTGTGCGGAGCTGCTGGGAGCCGTGAACGCGCTCCCCGGTCTGCGGGTCTTCCCTGGCATCTTCCGGCCCCTGTAGGGTGTTCTGGAAAAGCTCCCTCCTCGTTCCTCTGCCCCTCTCGCTGCATGAGGGCGAGGTTCCCCGTGGCGCCTAGGGTCCGGGACGCAGCGTTCCCGGCCCTGGAGCTGCGCTCGTCTACACGGCAGGACGTGTCCAGGCCACGTGCGGGAAGGAGCTTGCAGGCCAACACCCCAGGTGTCCAGTCTCAGCCTCTCCAGGGATCTCTGTGCGTTCGGTGGAGCCGCGTTCCACAGCGGTGTAAACTGAGGCATGGGGACACCTCACCCCCCGCCCAAAGCAGCTCCCTCTGGGCACTGGCTTCACTGTGAGTGTGATCGGCTGCTCTGGGGCTGTCCGGCCTCGCCTGTGAGTCCTGCATGAGGCTCTTCCCATCACATGTACACACGGGTCTCAAGCCAGCAGTGGACCCCTGGAGGAACCTCGCTGGCAGCCGGGGTTGGGGTCTGTCTGCCCACCCATGAGGCATTTCTTTAAGCTTTTTCAGAAAAGAGAACAAAAACGGCTATTTAAAGAAGCTGCCCGCCCTGAGAAACCAGTGAGAAATCTGCAATCCCAACCAAGAGTGCTGTGGGAGGGCGGTTGGCTGGAAGGGCAGGGCCTGCAGGCCCCCAGGTCGCAGTTTCCGGAACGCCAGAGGTGGGCCCCTGGGAAAGGAGCCCCGGCCGTCCTCCTCTGGTGACGCCCCCGTTGCCCGGCCACCTGTGATCCAGGAGCATCGGCAGGACAGGCTGAGTTCCCAGGGCTGTGGCTTCCCGCACAGAGGGGACGCAAACCCCCACCGCTGCCCAGATCTGGGCCCGTTCTTGGCGCCGTGGGGGACTGGCCCGTCTTTGCCACCGGGCAGCCCTGAGTCCCGGCGTGTGTGGGTCCGTGTCCATCCCACGCATCCGTGGCGTCCCCCTGGGAGTCCGCCGGAAGAGCGCGTGAGGGGCTGTGGGAGGACCGTGAGGAGAGGGCGAGCCAGACAACCGCAGGACCCTCGAGCTCTACCGACGGGAGTGATCCTGTCAGTTCTGGAAGGATTTTACGGGTTTACTTGAGAGAGCGAAGGAGCATAGGCAGGGTGGAGGCGCGGAGGTCGGGGGACGCTGACTCCCCAAGACAGTGCCTGGAGAGAGACAGGGCCACGGAGAGGGGAAGCGGGAAGGGGCGGCCAGCCCGGCTCCTCACCCACGAAGCCCCCTACGAAGCCCAGAGGGGCCGCGACTTGGCCCCCGTCGCAGAGAGCCCCAAGCTGCCCGCCGGCGTCTGCCCCCGCGGCAAACTGAGCCCCGGGCGGCGAGGGGCCGGGCTGTCGCCTCGCACTCTGGACAGGGCAGCCCTCCGTTCGCAGGGGCGGTTTGGAAGCAGACTTGGCATTTTGACATGTTCGAGAGGATGATCCGTTTCCTGGCAGACAGATGTGATTCAGTCAGGATTAGTGTGACTGAGTATGACAGGAAATCCAAAGTAACAGTGGCTTCAACAACTGGAGATTTGTTTTCCTTTCTTGGGGGGAAGGAAGGCGGGAGCCTCGCCCGTGGCTGAGACTCAGGGACAGGCGGGAGCCGGGCGAGATGGGCCGGACTCACTGGCGCCACCCACAGGCCCAAGTCCGCGGCACGTCCGTCGAGACCATGGCGGGGACATGCGTGTTCGG
The DNA here is from genome assembly GCF_902655055.1 of Lutra lutra. Classification (NCBI taxonomy): domain Eukaryota; kingdom Metazoa; phylum Chordata; class Mammalia; order Carnivora; family Mustelidae; genus Lutra; species Lutra lutra. The sequence continues at coordinate 107,684,456 of NC_062288.1, read as the reverse complement.
GGCTCGTGGACCCGCTGAAGACAAGGGCGAGGCAGGAGGGTCTGCTGCTCCCTAACCCTGGTCCCTGGGGTGCGGCACTTCACGGCCTGGGTCTGCCCTGTGTCTGCGGCAGGGGTGCGGCCCGCGGTAGAGGCGCGTCTCTGGAGCAGCTACGCTGTGCAGGTCTCCGTGTCTGGACCAGCCGTGGAGGCGCCCTCAAGGGTCCGGGTTCCGGCAGGTCTGGTGAGCCGTCGTCGCTTCCCAGCCGGGTCAGCCCATGATTGACAGCACTTGCCTGGGTATCCCTTCCCCCACAAAGAGGGAATTGGGGGTTTTGCCTAAATAAAGCATCCAGACACACAGACATGAAATCAGAGAGGCAGAAACACCTCTGCGGGGCGAGGGGCAGGTGGACAGCTGGGAGATCGACATCCTGAACCCACACGTGGCACCTCTCTGCACGTGGGACCCCAGTGGCCCCCTCCCCTGCCGGCCACGTCTCGGCCTCTCTCACAAGTACGTGCTCAGCACAGGCCTCCCGCCCGCCCCAGCTTCCTGCACGCGGCCAGCTCCAGGCGGTCTGTCCTGGGGGCGTCTGAGCGTGGCGGGAACAGCGGGTGGGGGCAGAGCACACACAGGTACACGTGGGGGACTTAGAGCAGCACACCTAGTGCCTGTGGACTGGTCACAGGAACTCCAACCCAGCATCTCTGGACCCAGTGGCATTTCCTGTCACAGACGGACAGACAGAGCCCTGAGGTCACAGCTTCAGAGCTTTTACAGCAAAAATGTGCAAATTTGCTTACGATTTAGACGTTCTAGAAGGAGCTGATCCTGCTCTGGGACAGTGTAAGCCCGTTATATTTGTCAAGCAAACTTTCATTTCAGGGGCTGTACCCCTCAGAGCAGAAAGCGTTCTGACGGACAGCCGTCGCGGTGGCGGTCAGCCCGGGGCCCGCGGGACGCACTCCCGCTCTCTGGCCTCCCGCCCTGGCTCTGAGGGTCTCCGACTCCCACCTGCTGGCATTTGCAGGCGGGCGGGGATCGGACATCTGTGTAAACGCGGGCGCTGGTCACTTTCTCCAAGTCTCAGCGGCAAGACGACCTTCACCCGACAGGCGAGCGGCGGTGGGAAATCCTGTATGCAGACCTCTCCGTGGCCTCGGGGACGGTGGAGAACGACGCCTTCCGAGCCGGGAGCTGAGTGGCCTGAGCTGTGCAACGCGAAGATGTTTGCTTTGCTTGAAGAGCCTCGAGTTCTGTGCGCCGTGGGCATGAGGCTCGCTTACGTTTCCGCCTCAGGGGCTCGAGGAAGGCGGACGGACGGTCGCTGGGAGTCGCCCCGTTGTGGGGTCTCAGCGGCTCCGCTCAGGGTGCAGGAGGTGGGGAGGGGCTCTCCCTGCTGTGTTCCCCAGCGTCCGGGGCGCTCAGAGGAGAGAGAAGCCACACGCTCAGTGGTTCCTCCAGAGTGGGGCCGGCCGGGTCCCGAGCGTTAGCCGCACATCCCTACCTTTCTTCATCAGTGTCCTAGCCCTCCCCACCACCTGTTCCCTAGCCCCTCTCCCCTGCGTGCCCTGCCCGCACAGGCTTCCCTGCACCGGCCTCCCTGTGGAGCGGCTCCGGCCGCCCGTCCACAGAAAGCGCCCCTGGACGTCAGATCGCCCCCACACGGGCAGGGGCTTTCACGGAAGGCCGGGCCCTGGCACGCGTGGCACCCGCACGACCTCCACGTGCCCCCACCGGCTCAGAGAAGGTGGGGCACGCGGTGCCCCAGACAAGGCCATGAGGTGTGTGCTGGGTTTCGACCCCGTCTTCTGACTTCCCAGCCCAGTTTCAGCACCTCTGGCTCAGCCTCCGGCCTCCTGTGGAAGATTGTCCTGTGGAACGTTGCTTTGATGCTGGCTGAGATTTTCCTTTAAGGAATGAAGGGGTCTGTGCCCGACGTCCTCGACTGTCCCCTCCCAAGAGGCCCAGCCACCAGGGCCCCGGTGGAGAAGCCCACAGCCAGCCAAGAAGGCGCCGGCCTGCGCCCGGGAGAGGTCTGCTCCGCTCTTGCTGTGGCCACTGGCGTCACTGCCGTCTGAAGAGAAAGGAGCGTGAGCCTCTCCTAGGACTTCTGGAACCCCGCAGAGCCCTGGGAAGGTCATTTAGGCCGCCCAGGACCCTGTCCCTGAGTGGCACGGGGGTGGCCTTGTGTCCTGGGGCATTTTCCCTTCACCGTTTTTCTACGCAATTGAACTTTCTCATCTATAAAAGTGGGATCACCAGATTTTGTACACTGAGTGTTAAGGTCTGATACATTGTTCAGATTTCCCCGGCTGCCGAAGGGCTTTCTGTTCGCGACTGCCCAGCACGCTGTTACGTGGGCCTGAGCACAGCCTGCGTCCATCCCTCAGAGGGACCGTGCTGTCTCCCCTCCTCGGTCTCATGCCCTGCCCCCTCCCGGCGCTGAGGCCAGTGTGGCAGACAGGCCCCGAGGTCCCCTTCTCAGCAGCCCGCACGGTCACCACCTGCTCCGAGATGACTCAAGCTACAGCGGTGCCCGAGGGGCTCGTGCGTCCTGGCTTCAGACGACACATAACCACAGGCACGTGGCCGTGCCCCGTGGACACTGCTGCCCCTTCCCGTCAGGGCCCCTCAGCCACCCACCTGGCCCCTTTTAGGGTTACAGTCCGTTCAGAGGCAGGGGTCCCCCTGGCACCGCCCACGGGAGGGGCAGAGGGGGCAGGAACGTGTTACTTCCGAGCACGATGAGGGGCGGCTAGATTCTGGGGAGGACCGGGTCTCCACAGCGTTGGTTCCACACAGAAACTTCAACCACAGACGGCGTGAAAGTGAAAACCTTGCTTCCTTTTCCACGATCTCCGTCTGTTTCCACAGACCCCTGCTTCCTTCCCGGCGGAGGGCAGACGATTAAATTAAAGGCCTCCTTGCCATGAACTACCTGGGACCGGGTCTCCCCACTGGTCCCCGTTTGGAGACGCTCAAGCAAAGAGTGAAGCGGAGCGGCTCACAGGCCTTCCCCCACCCTCCTGCACCAAGTCTCCCAGCCAACGCGTCGTCCCCCGTTTGCTTGGGCAAGTTCTCTCTCCTCACAATTAAGGAAAACTCCAAAGAGCGTCATTCCGCCTCGCATGACCGCCGTGCGCGGGGTGCGTGGAGGGCGTCCTTCTTCCTCACCGAGGCTCGCGGAGTCTCTGGAACTCAGACTCTGGTCTCGCTGGCCATCCCGCCCTTGGCGGGGCTGTCCTCATCGGGTGACATGACCCAGTGGGGAGCGCAGTTCTCCCCTCTCCCAGGAGCCGAGGGGAGGGTCCCATGGGCCTTTCTCCACTCTGTGAGATGCATGGCTTGGGGGCTGAGGCTCAAGCTAACGGAGGCCCCGTCTGTCTGTAGTGGAAATAGCGGGAAGGCTCGGCGAGGAGGCTGAGAAGTGAGGGAAGGTAATTCACACCGTTGGCCCTAAAACCACGGCATGAGTCTGCGTCCCGTGGGCCTGGGCACCCAGGGTGGGCTGGATGGATGGAGGCATCTGCCCCCGACTCGGGACACCCCCAGAGTCCTTTCTGGAGCACCTGAGTTCTGTGTGGGTCCGGCCTGACCGGGGTGCTGCCCGCCCAAGGGCTCCCTTGGCCCCTGTGGGTTCTGAGGGACACTGTAGCCCTCAGGCCAGTGTTGAAAATACCCCCACGCTTGGGGAGGTAGAAAAGCAGACCCTGGGGACACGGCCTCTGCCGCGCGGGAAGAGTGGCCAGCTATGTGTTCCTGCTGGGTCACCAGGAGCCCTGTTTTCTGCTTGATCTGGTAACGTCCAGCAAAAGCTGAGCAGAGGCTCACGGCAGGCCACTGTTAGAGGTGTGGAGACGGGGACCTTCCAAGAAAGTTAAAAGAGATGGGGGACCGTTGGCAGGAGCTAAGGCTTGGACGCATTAGCTCGGGGTGTGGGTCAACACCTGAGGGGGACGTGGGTCGAGGGACGATCCCGCTGGTGCGCTGGGAGCAGCTCACTAGGGGGCCAGGGTAGCAGACCAAGGGGAGGAGGCCCATTGTCCAGGGGGGCACCAGAGGGGGTCTGAGACCTGGAGTCCTGGGATTTGCTGCTGGACTGTGATGCCAGGCAGGGAGGGCAGGAGAACAGCTTTGCTGATGACTCACCACCTTGGGTCAGGGGTGATTTTCTGGGCTCCTGATGGGCCAGGAACGTGGTCTGTGGTTTGCTGGTGAGCAGAGAACCTGCGAGCGCCAGTCTGTGCTCACAGGGTCCTGAATGCTGGGTAGCGGGTCTGACCTTCCTGCTACCGCGGTAGGCCCAGAGCCCTGCCCAGCTCCCTGGAGCTGGCACAGTGCTTTCTGGGCTCCCTGCCTTTACCAGCCTCCTCCAAACCCTGATGGCTGGACGCCCTCTGTGGAGGGAGAGCACTGAGGCGTTTGTCCTCCTGGGTGGGGCGTGCCAGCCCCCAGACGGCACAAGCCAGTTAGCCCAACAGCGGAAACCAGGATGTTTGGTGCGTTTCTGAACCGCCGAGAATGCTGGGTGGGGTAGGGACCGAGACTGTCCCCAGGTGGTGTCTGGAACACAGGGTCATAAGGAGGCCTCTGTCCCTGGCGTGTGAACCACCCTCTTCTCTCGCGTCCTCACATGGTCGTCCAGCCACGCCCGTGTGTGCTCTGACCTGTTCTCTGTGTGAGATCACAGCGACCTGCTGACCTCACTTTACCCTAATCAGCTCTGTCAAGGCCCTGTCTCCAAACAAGGTCACACCCTGAGGTGCCGGGACTCAGGGCTTTGACAGAGGAATTTGGGGGACAGAGTTCAGCCCGTAGCTCTCCCAGAAACCTGACTCGCTCCCTGGGGTGGGTGTTTCAGCGTGTGTTCACACTGTCCCCTCGGCCAGCAGCCCCTGATGCCACGCGGGGTTCTCTCCGCTGCAGCAGCTGGGGCTGCGAGGGCAAGGACCACGCGTTTGAAGCCTGCAGTGAGCCCGGGCTCGCGAGCCCCGTTTAAGTCGGTGCACGTGTAAGTCTCTGCTTCGAAGCCACGTGACTCGGGACACATCTATTAACCTTCCCTAACAGAGGGGCTGTATTTTATCCGTGTTTCAGAAAATGAGACTCATGGTCGTGATTTAGCAGGACTGACTGCAGTGACCAGTTAGGGACGAGCATGGCGCCTGAGAGACGTCACTGTCCCCTCAGCTTCCGCCGTCCTCAGTGCTCCCCAAGCCCATCCCCCCAAGCCTGCCGTTGCACACTTGAGCTTGTCTGGGAAAGGAGGAGAATGGGGGAGGCTGGCTTCCCTGGTGCAGGCCCCTGACACGGACGGGCCTCAGTGCCTCCCACCCACCGACAGGGCCCACCGGCCCCAGGCACCTCGGGCGGCGGTCAGCGCACCGGTGGCCAGAGAAGCTGGCGACTGTGCATCCAGCAGCCTCAGGCCCACAGGGGCGGTCGGTGCCTTAAATGGGGACTGAATCTGGACTTGACCTCCCACAAGTGGAGAAATGGGTATCGGAAGGGGCACCCAGGCCCCGTGATGGGGTTCTGTGCCACGACCTGCCCTCAGACACTGTCCTGACAGGCTGATGGCCAGAAGCCAGGATCACCCATCGTTTTCCTCTGTGGTCGAGGCCGTTTCTGAGCCCGTGAAGTGCTGGTTTGCAGTGGTGCTCCGTGAAGTCGGCAGGAATGAGCATTTCTCACTGAACACGTCCCCACACGATGCCTGGGCGGCCACTGTGCAGCCCTGGGGACTCGGGGCCCAGCCCCGGGCTGACCTGCCAAAGAACCACAGAGGATGGAAACCTCAATTTGACATGGAAACTTGGGGCAAATTATTTCAACAGTAAAGCACCTTGAGATGTATGAAAACAGTCCGAGAGCAGGTCACAGCCATCCACACCAATCCTAAAGAAAGAGATAAGGCTTCAGAGACACAGCTACCTGCCAGCAGGCCCCCGGGGCGGCCGCCGGGGCAGGGAGGCCGCAGGAGGGACGGGGCTGGGCAGTCTCCGCGGGAAGAGCCCCGTCAGCCAGGGCCCCGCGTCCGTCAGAGGCAGGCGTCCGGCTGCTGGCGCGTCTGCTGGGGCGACTTGAGGTCCTCCCGTGGGGGCTCGCGGGCACCGCGCACCACGGCCGGACTGGGGCTGAGCAAGGTCCCCAGGCAGGAGACTTTCAGTGTCAACAGTGGGTATTTACATGCGCGCACATGTGTGTACACTTATACACACATGCACACATCTGTACGCATGCACACACACACGTGCGTGTGCATGGACACACGCCGACAACTTTCCTTGCACGTGTGCACAAGTGTGGTTACACACGTCCGTGCACACACGGAGGCACAGCCAGCGTGAACGCACACGTGCACAGACGATAGCATCCCATGTTCTGCTTCCCGGCGTGCGTACGGTTTTCTGCTCCTCCTCAGGTGGGGACGTGAGCAGGTCTCTCCTGGGCCCTGGGATGGCATCAGGAATGGACGCAAGGCACATGGGCCTCACTGTCTGCCTGGGCCGGGCCCCAGAGCCTGTCTGTGTGGGGACGCGCTCCGTTACAGCTGAGCCCTCAAAACCCCGGGGAGCCCCCATGTCCTCACAGAAGGGCTGATCTGGGCAGAGCACACCAGGTGCACCGGGCCCTCCCACCCTCTTGAACAAAGCCAGGCCCCCCAGATCCTCTGTGTGCCGTCGCCCGGAGTGGGACAGCCCTGGGTGTCTCACTTGGCTCGTCTTTCCCTGTTGAGTTCTTCTGCCCTACTCTGCAAAATGCGGCCCTTTCCCTGCAGTCACACTGTGGAGCTGATCCAGGGCTGTGTCTTGCTGGCGTGCTCACCAAGTCCTGCTCCCGTGCACCAGGAGACTGTCCACTGGCACCGGGTGACTTGTAGTGCACCGACACGCCAAGGATCACGTGCCTGCTACGTGTCCCGTGCGTCTGATTCCTCCTCGTTGTCCATTTAAATTCTTCGTGTGTTTTAAAACCTTATTTCTACCTTTCCCATTTTCCTGAATTTTACTCTGGCCTAATTTGTAAGAAAAATGTGCTTTGAACTAAGCTTTTGCAGGGTAAGCTACCTTTCATTCCTGATGAGCCCACATCCGTTTCCTTTTCTTCCAACCTTGAGTTCCTGTTATTTTTTTTCCTTTTCTTCTTAAAGAAACAACAAGGTCTACAAAAGACCTTCCAGAGGCATATTATGGAAATCACTGTAGGGGAGGGGATTCATCATTTTATCACTAGAGAAAGAAAGATATTTTTTTCTTATTGGAATTTGTAATTTTCTGGTTTTAGTGGAAACCGTATCTGAGAGCATTGGTTTGGCTGTGGGCTGTTCCCTGTGGCTTTTGTGGCTGTTTCCAAGAGCTAGAGCAAGGGGTCTAGGTGGCTGGCACTTCAAACCCACTCCTCGCTGGGACACTTTGGCCTAAAGGAGCCTCTGGTCTCTGTGAGAGTCCAGGACGGTGGAAGCCAACGTGACCTCAGGGAGCGTGACTCACAGTAACATCTCTTGGTGGGATCGGCCAGGCCTCACCTTTGGGAAGAATAATGAGTCCTCACCTCTGGGCAGGTGCAGAGCTGGGTGTTGGGGGTGAGACTGTGGGCAGGGGTAAGAGAAATGTGACATCAGACCTGTCTGCCAAGCACACCACTGTAAGGAGTCAGAAAGTCTTCACGTTCTGACCGACTGGTGGGCTGTTGGTCTCTACCGTTGCCCTCGGGCCCCTGATGGGGTAAGAGGAGCATGAGGGCAGGTGTGTGTTTGTGTGTATGCGCGCGCGCACATGCGTGTGTGTCTGCGTGTGCGTGTGTGCACGCATGTGTACGTGTGTGTGCACACACACAGGCACGTGGGCCCCTGAGCACTCACCCACTGCAGCATGGCCACATCGAGGGCTCCTTAGCTAGGAACTCGGGATTCTCTCCAGGAGCCATGTTCAGCTTTGTGAAATTGTTTTGTGAATTGGGATGTTCAGTGTTCTTGGGCACACTGCCAAGCTGTAAGGTGGAAGCACCATCCATCTGGGCCAGTAGCCGCACGGAGAAGGCTCATGCCTGTGTCCCAGTAGATCCCAGTCTGAGCCGTCCCCCCGTCTCCGTCAATGCGATCTTACATCAGGATGCCCTCGCTTCTCACTCGTGCCCGCGCTTATACCAACGATTTCAGCAGTTTCTCTCAAGGGGCTTTAGGAAATGTTATTTTACTGTCTAAGGAAAATGTGAGTTGGCAAGAAAGAAATTACACCAAAAGGAAAAGTTGACATGTTTTTCTGTCCCGAGAAACCTGGCCAGAATCCCAGTTCTTCACACAACACCTCCTGGTTTCGGAACAGAGAGCAAGGCTATGGCAAGTGAAACAGCACGGCGCTCGGGGAACCGCAGACGCCCGGACCGATGGGACCCAGCAGGGAGCCGGGAAAAAATGCACGCGGGGATGGTCAGCTCCTCTTCTCTAAGGGAGCTGGGAAGGTTCGGTGGGGAAGGGTGGTGTCCTCAGTTAACGGTGGGAAACTGGACAGCCCCGTGCAGAGGAACGAAACTGGACCTTGTCTTACACCCTGCATGAAAACCAACCCGAAGTTGGTCAGAATCTAGAAATAAGACCTGAAACTAAAACTCCTAGAAGCAAACATGGGAAGAGCTTCGCAACACCTGTCTGGTGAGGGTTGCTGGGATGTGACACCCGACAGCCCGAGCCAGACGACACAGGGGGCGAGCAGTGACCTGCAGCCAGCAGAGACACTTCTGCACAGCCACGCAGGCGCTCTGCGGAGTGAAGGACGGCCTGCGGGGCAGGAGAAGGTTCTGGCAAACCACGCATCTGGTAAGGGATTAATGTCCAAAATACATATTGTCCAAAATACAACTCGGAAGAAAAAAGAAAAGGGAGAGAGGAACCTGATTGAAAATTGTCCGAGGACTTGGATGGATGCCGTCTTCAGAGACATACCCCAGTGGCCAGCGGGTAGCTGGCAAGATGCTCATCATCGCTGATCATCTTGAAACGCAAATCAAACCTTGCGTCTGTCCGGGCAGCTAGTCCCGAACAGACAAGAGAAGACAGGGGCAGGCGAGGACAGGGAGAAAGGGAATCCTGGGGGCTGTTGGTGGGGGTGCACACCGGCACGAAACCTGGCCATTTCTCAGAAAAGAGATAGAACCCCTGGGATGGAATCCCAGCCTTGGGTGTGTACCCGGAGAACTGAAGTCGGCATCTTGAAGAGCCGTCTGCTGTCCACGTGCACTGCGGCACGGCTCATGGAGCCCGCTGGAGACGACCTCGTTGTCCAGCTGCGGACGAATGGAGAACGAGGATGTGGTCTGTACACATGGTGGAACACCGTTCGGCCCCGAGGAGGGATGACATCCCACCACGTGGACAGCAAGGGCGAAGCTCGGGGACCCGGATGCCGCGTGCTACCTCTCACGTGAGAGGGATCCGGAGTCGTCGGGCTCACAAAAGCAGAGGGGATGGGGGTGGTCAGGGCCCACGGGGGATGGCTGGGGAGTCCTGATCCGTGGGCCCAAGACGAGTGAGCTCTAGACACCTGCCATACCACACTGAGCTAGAGGAACCGGCACGTACACGCACTGCTAGAGGCTAGGGCTCCTGGGTCGCACCTTTTCCCGCACGGAAAAACCCGGGGCACAGAAGTGGTCAGAGGAGACCACGCCGCAGCTCTGTGATGGGGGCCAAGCCCTGGGGGCCGCAAGGGGGTGTGCCCCTGCCGGCACTGGGCGCGGCCCAGCAAAGCCGCTGTGCTTCTTGCTGCCAAAGTCAGAAGAGAGTAAACCTGCATCATTTTTAGCTACAAGAAGATCACGCAAGCTCTGATAAGGCCACACTGTTCTGGAGGGACGGTCTGAAGCCTGAGGACCGAGTGCTCCCCTGTGTTTTCTCCCCCGCTGGGCCAGGGGTCTCCTTTCCACTCCAGATGACGCTGGACCGGCTCATCCTCAAGCCGGCTCCTAGGGATTGCCTCCAACATCGTTTGTATCCGCCCACCGAACGCTCCCGAGACTAAATCCTGGTTGGCATACCTTGAAGACGGCCCAAGATAATGTTTGTTTTCAAGTAGCCTAAAAAACATTTGTTTTTTCCTCCACCCTGTCACCCAGAGCTCCCAGCTCACTGGGGCACTGGGGTCAGCTACAGAAGGGCCACGGACTGGCGTTCAGGGAACTCCCGCAGACTCTGGGCTCGGGGGAGGGACTCGAGGCCGGAGATGAGTGTCCAGGTGGTCTCAAGAGCCTGAGGGACAGACCGGACCCCAGGCCAGCAGGGGGCCCGTGCGTATCGGCCGTCACAGGCTGTCTTCTGCAGGGGCGAGGAGTCGGAGCCGAGGGCCGGTCACATGGTGCAGGGTGAGAGGGCGACGGAGGTTTGGGGATCTCTGGGCGGGACTTCCGGGGCCAGGGCACGGTCCCTGGCACGTGGCGGTGGGCCTGGAGGGAGGTTGTACGCAGAGACAGGAGCGGGACCTGCGGGGACTCCCCTAGCTGGACGTGTGGGGCGGGAGCCCCAGTCAGAGTCAGAGGAGCCCGCGGCACTGTCTGCCTTGGAGGCCCGGGTCGGCAGACCCAGCCCGGTTCCCCCCATGTGGCGTTCCAGAGGGAAGAGCCTGCGTGTTTGCCACCGGAAACCACCCTCTGAGATGTGGGACAGGGCACATGGCGGGGCCTGAACCTGCAGGACTGGAAGTCACAGGCTCCCTGGACCCCGGCAACTGGGAGGAGAAGGTCGTGGGCGGCGCCCCCAGCCACGTGCACAGCGTGGCCGGCCATCTGCTCTGTGGTCGCACGCTCAGGAGAAGACCTGAGACCAGGATGGCGAGGAGGGGAGACGCGTCCCCGTGGACGAGCCGATGCAGCCGATGCAGCCGGAGCAGAGGTGATGGCGGGAGCGCTGGGGGCAGGTGACGTCCCAGCGCTTGGCCCCCCGAAGGCCTGCCGCTCACCGTGTCATCTGCAGGGACGTCAAGTCGAGAAGAGCCTGTCATAGTTTACCTCCCGACCCTTTCGTATCAGTGAGGAAGACGGAGGTGATTAATAAAGTGAACGTGACGTTCTGATGATAGGGTGTGCGCGCCCGTCCGCCCGTCTGCCCATCCGCCCGTCCGCCCGTCCGCCCGTCTGCCCGGCGTCAGCAAGAGAGGAGCGGGTTTCACGAGGGGCAGGGAGAGGCCGGTGTTTTCCAGCTGAAGTGACGCGCTCGGGTGCAGACACCGCAGAACGTGGCATGGGACGGGGGACAAGCAAGCTGGCTTGGTGGCCAGTCGTTCAGTCCTGGGGGCAAGGGTCGGGAAGGGCAGTGCTGGCAGCTCCCGGGAGTGACAGGCCGTGGGTTTGTCCCCGAGGTGGTTTGCGTTCTGAAGACGGGGAGATCGTTCTTAAAAACAATCTGAAGGGTTTGAAGAGGTGGGGGTGGGAGGTTGGGGGAACCAGGTGGTGGGTATTGGGGAGGGCACGGACTGCATGGAGCACTGGGTGTGGTACCAAAACAATGAATACCGTTACGCTGAAAATAAATTTTAAAAAAATGAAAAAAAAAAAAAAAAACAAGGCGGGAGGACAGCGCTGGGGTCACGGGACAGGTGAGCACACGGCTTCCCGGGCGTGGGCAGAGAGGCGGCCCTGAAGGCTGGGGGTCCCTGGAACGGTAGTCTCAGAACGAGACCGGCCGGATGCCAGTGACGGTGGAGATGAAGAAGAAGCAAAGAGAAGTGGAGACACGCGGTGCAGCCTGCAACGTGGAGGCCGGCCTGTGCGCCGGGGGCAGCCCTGGGTGTGCTCCTGGAGCTGGAGGGTTGGCGGGGAGTAGGGGGCGGTTGCTGGATGGAAACTGCCCACCGCCCACGCCCCCAGCCGAGGGTCCAGGCGTGGCTACGGGCAGCTCGCCTGTTCCTGGTAGGGCAACCGAGAGCCCATCATGGGGCACCCCCTTCCCACGCACAGATGGGCCCCTCTGGCAGGCCCTCGGTGGGGACGGGCCGGGAGGCAGACGGGCGTTGGAGGAGGTGAGGAAGGGAACCAGCCCCTCGATGCCCCTTGTGAACCAGCTCCGTGCACCGCTCTCCTGACAAGTCTCTGCTCCGTCTTCCAAGGACCCTCCCCTGTGACGCTAACCAGGGCCGGGGCTGCATCCCCGGAGGGCACGGCTCTGTGTCCCACTCCTCCAGTGAGTCAGGAAGTCAGAAGCCCATCCTGCTGCACCTGACCTCGGGCTGAAGGCCAAATTAGAACGGAAAGCAGGAAGAGTCTGCGGTCAGAGGGAGAAGAGGAGCAGAGACACCTGCTGTCACAGGCGTGGACGTGACCCTCGCCCAGGGGAATGGCACGACTCAGCTCCAGTCCTCGCCCCAGGAACACGGGTCCCAGAGGCCAGAGCGCGGCGAGCGGCACGGAGCCTGCGGCAGGCAGGGGGGACGCCGCACCTGCGGACAAGCCCGGGGCTCCTGTCTGGCAGGCGCGGGGTTCTCGGGACTGAGATGAACCACTGATGACATACCGGAACTGTTATCCCAGCCACACCCCATCATCTGAAGGCCCTGCATGGGGGTGAGGCCCACACTGGTCCCACTCGACTACCATGCCGGCCCCGAGACCGAGGTGCTTCTGCTTCATGACTGCGTCTGCAGGGAGATGTGCTCTGGGGCTGATTTTAGGTTCTGTGTATTTGCAACTCGGTGTCACGCGTCTAATTTCATACCAAAGATTTCCCTGATCCTGCATATCACACAGAAACTGGAGGATGGGACATGCTTTGTGGGCTTTTTCTTGTTTTGTTGTTATGAATCCGCAGTGGTCCAGCCACAGGCAGGGCTGAAGGTAGGATGTGGTGCTGCTTACAGCCCGAGCCCGCCGGCCAGGCAGCAGCCCCGTACGGGCCCCTCGCAGGTTGCGTCCTGTCGCTGACCTATGTTATTTATCGGGACTGTGGTCAGAACGTACCCCGATCACTTCCTGCTCTGCGGGATCGCTTCAGTCTCGTTGCTTCCCTGCTGCACCCGGGGTTCGCTGGTTTTGGGGTGTGACCTGTGATCAGCCCTTCTGCAGGCTGCTCGTGCCGTCACAGCAGGGGCCCTTCATCCCCATCCCGTGTCCCCTCCTCTCACCCCCACCCCTTGGGCGACCACCTGCGTATCTTCTAGAGTTCAGAGTCTGGTTTTGCCTCTTTTGTTTCCCCCTTTTTTATTCATTTGTTTTGTCTTAAAGTCCACATATGAGGGAGAGCACGTGGCGTCTGTTTTTCTCTGGCTTATGTCGTTTAGCACATTACTCTCTAGATCCGTCCAGGCTGCCAATGGCAAGATTTCGCTCTTGATGGCTGCGTAGTATTCCATTATATGCGCGCGCGTGTGTGTCCCACATCTTCTTTTTCCACTCATCTGTTGATGACGCTGGAGCTGCTTCCAGGCCGTGGCTACTGTTGATAACGCTGCTTTAGACATAGGAGAGCATGTATTTTTTTTGAATTAGTATCTTCATTTTCTTTGGGTAAATACCCAGTAGTGCGAATGCTGGGTCATAGGGTAGTTCTATTTTCAACTTTTTGAGGAACGTCCATGCTGTTCTCCAGAGTGTCTGCACCAGCTTGCATTCCCACCAACAGTGTAGGAGGTTCCCCTTTCTCCGCATCCTCGCCAACATCTGTCATTTCCTGTGTTGATTTTAGACATTCTGACCAGTGTGAGGTGGGATCTCGTTGAGGTTTTGATTTGTATTTCCCTGATGCCGAGTATGTCGAGCTCCTTTCCACGTGTCGTTTACCCTCTGGGCGTCTTCTCTGGAGAAATGTGTGTTCACATGTATAGCTTTTGAGAGCAAGAGTATCTCTGACTCTTCTGTGCCTTCCCAGGGCCAAGGGCGGTGACTTCCCCTCTGGGTGTGTGATGAACCACACAGCTGACTCCCCATGGGACCCCGTGCTCCCTGGTGGGGAAGCAGCGCCCTGTGTCACGGGCGTACGTGCGTCCCGGCTGTCGTTCTACGAGTGATGTTTCCGTGGGTGCAGTGTGCGAACCATCAGCGAAGACGGGAGCAGCATGCTCAGAGAGCACGTTGATAGCAAAGTCCGTGGGGAAGAGGAGAGCCATCGCACTTGCATACAGAAGATAGCCTAGTGACCCGGGCTTCGTCCTGAATCTGACAGGGATGTTGATGTCATTTAGATAGAAAATTGATGGTATTTGCCAGTCCCCTTGGGTTTTGCCGAAAGCTTTATTCCCAGGCCTGGAATGTCTGCATTTATCTGCTTTTTCACTGGGTCGTGCACTTTTCTGCCACTGGGCCAGGTAGGGGCACATGGTGGTGTGGCTCCTCCTGGGTCTGTCCCCCCCCACCGGCAGTCTGCCCTCGGCCCTGTCCTCAGGTTGACTACCCGTGGCAGCCCCTCCAGGGTGCAGCTGCTCTGCTCCCTTCAAAGCCATCATGCTTCCGGGGACTCCTCTACGCAACGCCGGAGGTTTCCAGAAGGCAAAGAGGCAAGAGACCTTCACCAAGAGGCTGGCCTCCACTCACAGCCCTGCCTCTTGGCATTATAAAATCATCAGGGACCCCACTGAGAGCCACAGGCCCTTTGCCCTTTGCCCTGGGCAGGTGAGTCACCCAGAGCCTCACCGGAGTCAGGTCTCGCTGAGATCACAGCAACAACTCCAGGGGCCTCTTATCTGTGACTGGGAGACGGTGATAGCTCTAGCTTCTCAACCTGGTCACCACCCGAGGCAGGACAGGCCTATCTGAGCCTTTCTCCCCAGCAGATCACCAGATCCCCCCATCTGGAAGCCTCACTGATTCCCAAGGGATCGGGGAGCCTGACACTGGCTGTCTGCCCATGTGCATACTGGTCAGAAGGAGGGGGCAAGTCAAGACTGGGGACTAGCTCCTGGCCATGGCAGGAGGCCCTGGAGGAGATCTGGGACCAGGAGGACAGGGATGGCTGCTTCCACCTAAGGAAAAACTCTGATCGGTCTCCAGCAACTTGTGCCTCCTGAAGCAGAGCCCTGGGCTTTGGGCAGCAGACACTGAGTTCAGAATCGAATGGTTCTGAGCCTTAATTTGGGAGAAGAGAGGCCATAGAGCCCTAGCATAGACGAAGGCTATAGTCTCTTATAGGAAAATGCACGAGCAGGATTCGGTATGCAGTATCAGACGTTGCAGAAACCTCCTCCCTACATCGTTTGGGTGTCTGTGACAGCCTTCCACACCCTGGATGGGGTCCGTCTGTCCCAGAGTGTGACGTGGATTCAGTTTTGTCCCTGATGCCTACTCACCACACAGTGAGACGGCCACTCCGGTTTACCCGCTGGCTTCCAGATGGTGGAGACACAGAGGCAGGCTCGGGGGCCCTGAGCAGAGCCCTGCACCATGTGGCACAGGCAGCCAGCCTCCGGGCAGCAGCTGGGGTGGATGTGAGCAGAGGCAGACTGGCCAGGCGTCCTGGTGTAGAGCCTGCGGGGAAGGAAACACCACAGGGCAGCCGAGCTGACACCTCTTCCAACCACACGGGAGGCCAACAGTGAGAAGGGAGGATCACCGGGCAGTCCTGTGGGGCCTCGGGCGCTCCATCGACAGCACTGGTCCTGGGATCCAGATGGGAGCCCTTTCCCTTTTCCTCTTTCTCTGCAGCCTGGAGTACCCTCATGTGCCCCTCTCACCTAGCAGACAGCCCTTGAAATCTCTGTGTCGGGCATTGTAGGGGAGGGGCACATGTAAGTCCCACTCTGGCTCATCAGTCTTGGGAGAATGGGAAGGTGGCAGGACAGGAAGGTCGGCCTCCCTGCCCCGGGCACCAGCCTGGATGAGGCTTGTGTGTGCATTGGCTCCTCCCTAAAAGGTGTGAGGGACACAGGTTCCCATGGATGGGCGAGCTAGGTGCTGCGTCCATGGGCCAGGGCTGGAGAGGCCACAGCCTCCTTCCCATCTCACTTCCTTGCCCAGCCTAGGAGCTCCTGTGGAAGGACTCCAGTGGCATTTCCCTTGAAAGACCCGCAGTGGAAATCCAGATCCTATAAGGGAGGTGTTGCTTTGTCGTTCCTAGTATCTTAAAAATCACGTGGAACCAGGTTCCCTGAATAAATGTGAGTCACCTTCCATGGCTGGCCAGAGGAACTCGTTCACGGGAGCCTGGATCAGGGCCAAGGGCAGCGACAGGAGCACCAAGAGAGGTGAAGAGTTCAGAGCAGCAGCTATCCCTGGGCTGTGGTGAGACCCACCTGGAGAGGGTAGGGACGGGCCAGCCTGGCCCCGGAGGTGGCAGCCTCACTGCTCTGGCCCAGGTGCTAGGCTGCCTGTGTGAGCCCAGACGCAGGTCTCGGGCCCCACAGCTCGTTCCGGACAGACATGCCGGCGTGGACAGACACACTGGTGTGGACAGACATGCCAGCGTGGACAGACACGTTAGCCGGGACCTCTTCTGCAGGAAGATGCAGTGGTGGAGGAGGGGAGAGTGTTTGTGACAGTATTTCAGGGAGGTTTCCCTCAGAAAAGGTCAAAGAGAAAGAAAGGTGACGTGACCCTTGCTGGGGAGGCAGACGCAGGTGCCACAACTGAGCCCCTGCATTTCCAGGTGGAGTGTCTGCAGGCTTCTCGGGCTGCTTTAGAGTAGATGACACGGTAAAGAACAGAAAACACATCGAGCATCGGTTTTTCCCTTTTATGCTTTTACTGTGTGTTCCTATAAGTCACAAAGACATGAGGCCCGACCTGCACAGAGCAGAGAGACAGCTGGGGCCCTGGCCCTGGCCCGCGGTGGCCGCCTTTTGTGCAGAGAGGGAGAGCCCGGTTTCACACATCGCTGAAGAAGTGATGCCTCAGAGAACGGGACAGGGCCCAGCGGGCTTCTCGGGTGGAGAGACCCCACAGCCACATGGCTGTACTTTGTCCGCAGAGCTACCCAGGAGGCTGGTGCTGGGCAGGGTGGCCTGGACCCCATGTAGGAGCAGTTGGGGTGGGAGTGGGTAGAGGAGGAGGGGACTCACGGTCAGGGAGGGCTGAGCTCCTGTGATTAGGAACGTTCTAGACCCCACCAGACTCTCCCCTGTCCCCCAACAGTGCCACAGGCTTGTGGCCCCATGGCCCCGCCTGCATCCTATGTGTCGGGAGGGCCCTGAGGCTCCAATGCGGGTGCTCTGCTCCTGAACCCCCAAAGGGAAGAGGATCGGAGCCTTCACCAGTGTTGCGATTGTCCTCCAGTGGGTGTTGCCAACCCCACTTTCAGAGGGAAACTGAGGCCCAGAGAGATTGGGGGAGTTGCTGCAGCTGGAGCAGCCCAGAGTGATGCTACCTGGGCTCGAGCCAACATGGTCCACCTCCCGCATCTGCCCCCCACCTGGCCTGTGGTCCTCAGGGGGCCTGGGGGACTGAGTTGTCCGCAGAACACTGGCCTCCAGAGCTCAGTGCAGGGCACAAATGAGAAGTTACCATGCCTCATTTGTACGTCTGGCCCAAGCACATGGCTCTGGAACAAATGACAGGTCGTTCCCCAATATGGGGAGGCCACTACCCACAGGGCTGGTGCTTTCTCAGAAGCTGCGCCATTGGCAGGTTCAGGTTCCGTGTGCACACACGTGTCACCAAAGGGGAGCAGGTGCCATTGCCTTGGTGTGGGAAGAAGAGCGCTGTCCCACATGGGCCAGCACCAGGACACAGACCCACAGTGGTGGTGTCTCTATGGGGCTCAGGGCTGCACTGAGGATCCTAAAGAGCCCACAGAAGCCATCCTTCCGCCTCCAAAAGAGACTGGGGTCTGTTGCCCGATCTGCTGGGAGGGGTGCTCCCAAGAGAGTGTAGCTGGGCTGACTTTCAGACCCTATCCGGCCCCAAATGTCTGTGACTCTGTGATTCCCACACATTTGAACGATCTCAAGAGTGAATCCCACCTCCAGAAACACAGGTGTTTGCTATTTTGCCCACTGAGCCCCCCCAAAATAACGGCACCACCATCATCCTTGACATGAAGTCAGTGTCCACAATCTCACCTAAAGTACCGACTGAACTTTCTAGAAACCCTGGAAGTTGTTATTCACTGGCGACATTCACTTCCAGTGAAAACAGTGTGTTTGCTGTTTCCAAATCCCAAAGACTCGCGGCTAGTTGCTGACCCAGCGCCCCGCCCTGCAGAGAGCCGGCCACACACAGCACTGCACCAGCCAGCTCACCACAGAAAGGGTCCACTGACTTGGGGGGAAACCCTACAAGATATGTAGAATATTTATGTCCTCACTGTTGATTAATCCTAAACTGAGGTTCCTAGCCTCAGTTTTGGGAAAGAGATGGGTTTTGAAAGTGCATCCATGGCTGTGTGAGTGCAGCCGAGAAACTGACCTGCCCCGTGGGAGCTTGGGGTTAGAACTGAGCATTCATTGATTTCTTGTGCAAATCACCAGCCCTGCTTGAAAATGGAAAGTCCATGCATAAGAAGTGCCAAGCATGTGCTGTCTCTGCAAAGCACTAGTTCCTCCATCCCCAGGACCCTGTGGCTCTCCTTGGTGGGAAGTCCCCTCTGTACTGGTGGAGAGCACCCTGCCATGGGGGCCATGGGGCCACGGGGGACACTGCACCCCCATACTGTGGGACAGAGAGGTCTCACTGCAGCGTGGCTGCCAGGACAGCATGCTTATCCACCCATTGAAACACCACTTGGCAGGAACTTAGGGTCCCCAAGGTCCTGCCCGAGCTAGCAGTGAGGGTGGGGCTGGACCCCCAGAGAGGGTGGTCTGCTCCTGGTCCAGAGGCAGCAGCATCCTCGCGCCTCACCCCTGTGCATCTCCACCTACATACAGTCCAGAGGAAGGGGGACAGCACTGATCCCTGGGTAGGTAAAGGTCACGAGGGGCCACACCCTAGATCTGGTCCCATGCAGGGTACCTCTGAGTCCCTTCCTCAGCTGGTGGCCCTGGGAGGTCTCAGTGCCATGCTCCAGGCCCTCCAATAAACAGGTGAGGAGCCTTCTCCAAGAGCCACTCCATCGCAGGGTGGGGGGGGAGGGAGGAAGAGGCCTCAAGGCCAGAGGGAGGGACCTCTGGTGGAGGGACCCTTGGATGCCAGGCCTCCTTTAAAAAGGCAGATCCCAGAGAAGGATGCCCAGCCGTAGAAAATGCCTGGAATAGTCATTGTGTCTTCTGCATGACAAAAGCAAGAATTGTTCAAGTTCTGAGCAAGGTTATACCTAAAACTTCTTCTGTTACCAAATTAATATAAAGGCCAAGAGGAAGCTCTTGGTTAAAAGGACAATTCTAGCAAAATAAATAAAGCCTGAGTGGCTGACTTTGTTTTGCCCATGTGAGCTGGGGGTAGGTGTTCGGAGAGTAGTCCTGAGCTGTGGGAACCCTGGGTCCCCACGGAGACCGGTTTCAGTGGGCAAAGCCAAGCGTGCCTCATAGAGCAGCACGAGGCAAGCTCACGCACTTGGTGCCACGCCCAGGCACTGTCCCCCAATAGATGTCCTCCCCGTCCCTCAGGACCCACATCCACACCACTCCTTGGGGGTCAGTATCTCCCTTCCCCAGACTAGGCAAGCAAGTGTGCTTTTTGCTCAAAAACTCTAGAAAAGCACAGACAGCAAGAGAAGACAGCATAGCACTCAGCACGGCCACACTCAGACAAGTCTCAGTGCTGAGGGTCCCCCCTACTGACGCCGCCCCAGCCCCACACCCGCCCTGGGAGTCTGGGCTCCCCACACCAATTCCAAGCGTAAAAGGCTCACACATGCGTGGTATTGGAATGTTATTTCTTGTTGGATGTTGTTTTGGTTTCAAACGGAAATTGGCAGTGGGCTGTTCCATGATTGGCTTCGGACAGTTCATAAGAAGCAATAGAATAGGGGCGTCTCCTCCGATCAGAACCTTGGACAGCTCTCCCTGAATAGGCGCAGGTCTCTGATCAGAACCTTGGACAGCTCTCCCTGCTGTCGCCACCAGACCTTTGCGTGTTCTCACGGGGTGGGGGGGGCTCGCTGGCTGGTCTGTCTGCGGTTGCAGGCTGGAGGCTGCTGTCCCTGTGCAGGCGTGTGCGCTTCTACCGTAATCTTCGTGAATTAGATGAAAAGGAGTGGAGCTTTTGCTCAGACTGTGCATTCTTATTGCCAGATCACCCTCCAACAGTACTGATTTATACACGTGATAGTGGTATGTGAAAAAAAGAGGTCACTGGGCTTCTTTACTTTGCCAAGGTGACAGGCAAAATATTGCTTCATTTTATTTTTTAATTATTTCAAAGTTACACATCTCTTTATATACTCACTTCTGTCCTCCTGTCTTCTCCTCTGACCTACCTAATCATAGTCTGTGCTCATTTTTCTTTTATTTTCTCCCCACTGATGTGTAGGAGTCATTCATACATCAGATATATTAATGTTTCAAGACTCCCAGATTTTTAAAAAACGGCTCAGGTGTTGTGATAATCTAGTCCCAAGATAAGCAAGTGTTTTGCATTTTCTTCTAATCATTTCATAGCTCACTATTTTTTGCGTTTAGATTTTGATATGCTTGTCTTATGTGATCTGTGCTAGGGTTCACATTATTTTCACTTTCCCAGCTTTATTTATCAGGTAGTTCACTCTTTACTCATCGGTGCAAAATGCCACCTTTGTCACTAAAGCCCTTTGTATGCTCAGGCCTGTTCCTGGACCGTCTGTTCTACTCCACGGATCCGTGTGTGTATTCTCACGTCCCGATGATGCCAGTTTCATACCTCACCATATATTTTAGTATCTGCAGCGGATTCCTCCTTCTGTTTTCCTCCAATTTCTTGGCCAATCCTAAATGCTCATTCTTCCAGGACCTGGACCCAAATAATCTTCAGAAATAAATTATCAGGTCACACATTCACTCTCTAGGATTCTTGCTAGAAATGTATTTTAGGGGCGCCTGAGAGGGCTCACTTGTCAAGCATTTGCCTTCAGCTCAGGTCATGATCCTGGGGTCCTGGGATGGAGTCCTGCATTGGGCTCTCTGCCCAGTGGGGAGTCTGCTTCTCCCTCTGCCTGCTGCTCTCCCTGCTGTATTTGCGCTCTCTCGCTCTCTCTCTCTGTCGAATGAATCAATAAAATACATTTTTTAAAAGTTCCTGTATAATGGGCTGGCTTTTCACAACTGGAAGTCTTTTGACCCAAAAGTGTGATTAATTTTCCCATCTACAAATGACTTGTTCTGTGTTTCGGCAAAGCCTGATGCCACTTTCTGTGGACACAATCACCTATCCTGGAAAGGGGATTCACTGTAAAGCACTGGCTCCTGTAGCTGTGGGAGCGGCAAGTCTGAAGTCTGTGGAGCGGGCCAGCAGACTAGACAGCCCCCGAGAGAGCGGACACTGCAGCTTGTGTCCAAAGGCTGCCTAGAGACAGAACCGCCTCTTCTTTGGGCCAGTCTGTTCTCCCTTCGGGCCTTCACTCGGTCCTATGAGGCTAACCCACAGTGTGGAGGGCAGCCTGCTCTACCCTAGGTTCACCTGATCTCAGGGTTAATCTCATCTCAAAAATACATTCGTGGCAACATCTCAGCTGGGGCTTACCATATGTCTGGGTATTAGTCATGTCTGCACATAAAATGCGCAGCCTTTCAGCCTCAGTCACCTTCCTTGCTGGGGACACAGCGCTGCTGCCCAGGAATGATGCTGCGGCATCAGCGAGCTCTTGAGCAGAAGGGTGTCAGTCCCGGTGGCCTTACCACCAGGGGTGTCTGGCTCCCAGCCGCAGCGAGATGGGCCCCGGGAGCCTGCCTGCTCAACAGACACCATCCTGCCCCCAGGCTCTCGGGCCCCTCCTGGGGAAAGGCTGCCACACCTGTCCCGTCTCTAACAATCTGGATGGAAGAACAGGCCACGGGGAACAGATGGATGGAACTCCTGGCCTTGCACCGACCTAGCACCAGGGGTTAGACAGCACGTACCCCTGGGGTTCGTGCAGCACCAGAGCGTGGGGCTACAGTGTTCCCTGAAGAAAGCCGTTTGCAAGATCCAGGCCCACCGTAGTTTCTCTCCAGGACATGGTGGAGAAGCTGGTTTGGCCTTCCTTACTCCCTGCAGTTTCCAGCTGCACAGTGGGAGGATAGCCCCGGGGTGGGCAGCAGCGCACACTTACACACAGTGCGGACCTCTGTCACCTGCACCCAGGGCTCCGAATGGCACAGGCTCTGACTGCTACACGCCTCCCTCCGGAGCTCACGGCTTGCTGTAGAGACAGGATCTGGTGTAGCATGGTCTAAACAGGGGGTCTGGAGGAGGGGTGGTCAGGGCAGGTCTTTGAGGGAGCTGTGCCTGAGCTGGCAGGTGAACACAGGACGGCAGAGGCAGGGGGCCGGGAGCCTCCTTGGGCTGGAGGTGGAGCAGGGGCCGTCCAAGTCCACTCAGGAATTTGGACCTTTTGCTTAAGCTCCTAAAAATGTCAGAAGGTGGAAGGTAGACATGGTATGGTCATACGTGTGCTCTGGAAATCTCCTCCCAGTGGCTGTGGGAAGATGGGAGGTGGCAGTTAGGTCATTGTGACTGGTGTGCAACATCGAGCAAGGGTGCGGCGGACTGAGAAGGGCCCGCTGCACTTGTGCCCCATGTGGGGCTTGATGGTGGAGGGTGTGCACGGTCCTTGCCGTCCAGCGTGAGGTGGGATGGTGCATCTCGTGGCTGTCCACTGGGACAGCCAGGATCACTGAGCCTCGGTCCATGAAGCCAGACTATACCCACCGTCAGTACGGGCAGCAAACCTCCTCGAACCTTGGTTCCTGACTTATCTTATTGGCTTCCGTGTTTTGAGTTCAGTATTTCGTTACAAACTGCGTCCTGCCATCCATGCCCTCGCGGTCTGGAGGACAGGAAGGGCCTGAAAAACAGAAAGGCCCTGGTCCAGCCTCCTTGGGCCAAGGTCAGCATCCCAGGCTCAGGGACATATAAGTTGTGTCTCCTTATCCTCTCAGCTCTTTCCGGTGACCCCTCTACCCCCACCAGCAGAGCCGAGGGTCCTGGCGGCCACGGGCCTGCTCCTGGGAAGCCCGTCCTCCACAGCTCAGCTCCCAGAGATGTCTGGAGGACCTGGCCAGGCCAGTTCCGTTCCAATATTTTTAAATAACTGACAGGAGGTCAGTCCTGGGACCTCCTGGCTTCATGGTGTCACTGAGGAGGATGACGGAGGATGGTGAACTTGCTCCCCGTCCGATGCAGGCATTACCTAGAAGTCGCCGATCTCCTAGTTCCTGCTAAGCTGCCAGGTTCCCCCCAGTACCCGGATCCAGTTTTCACAAGCCACGCATAGAAGGGCCTCACCGTGTGTGTGTGTGTGTGCGCGCGCGCACGTACATGTGGGGATGTGGGGGGGAGTGTGTTCATGAGTGTGTGTGCATGTGCACTGGTGTACCTGTGTGTGTGCAGGTACAGCATGTATACCTCTGTGTGTGCACGGGCGTGTGTACCTGTGTGTGCATGTACGCCAGCGTGTATCCAAGTGTGCATCTGCATGGGAGTGTGTATCCACTGAGCAGCCCTCTGAGGGGGAGACTCTGCAGTGGGCACCCTCTCCATGAGCAGTTACTTGGGGACCCGCGGCAAGCACCCCCAAGCCGTTTGGATGCTGGTTAGTGAGTGTCACTGCACGGTGCCCCCAGAGCTGGAGGCATGGGTCCAGGCCAGGTGCTGAAAGGGTTACCGTAGCTTTCTTCCTGAGAGAGGCTTGGATTTGAGACCGAGACAGAGAAGAGGGGGTCCGGGTGCCGTCCTCCAGGTCGAGCCTGCTGGGAGCCCAGGGAACTCCACAACTGTGTCCCCAGCCTCCCCTGAGTCAGGGACCCTCCAGTGAACAGGGAGCTGCCACCTGCACTCACTGAGCCCTGGAGGAGTGGCGGGGGGGGGTACCCCCGGGGCTGGGAGAGACAGAGCTCCTACCCCAGGCCTGAGCATGAATCCCGACCCTCCTCTCCCCTCCCCTGTGACAACTGCAGCCACAGGAGTGTGAGTAAATTGTTTCCCCGAGAGGAGGCTAGTGTGGGGCCCTGGACCCAGGAGCTGGCGGGGCAGGGGTTCCTCGTGTGGGGAAGACGGCAAGGAGAGGAGCCTTATTTCCAACTGTCTCCTCCTCCAGATCCTGGCTGCCATCTGCTGGCTTCCTCTGTGGGGTGCCCCCTGCAGCTGCCCACTCTGAGTGCATGCCCGGGGGTCCCTCTCAGCCGCGATGCTGAGGAATAGCCTGCTGCTGGCCAGGAGGCTAGACGAACCAGGATATCAGTGCGGAGAAGGGCACGTTGGATGTGCCCCTGACTCCATCCCCTTCTGCACCAGATCGCCCAGCGCCCACCCTGACGCCCTCTGTGACTCCTCTCAAGACAGGATGTGCCGACTTCCCTCCCTGTGCGTGCCCTATCATTCCTGAGCGAGACCCAGCCCTGGGGTGCCGCCGGCACAGGGGGGTTGTAAATAGTGCCAAGGTGGGTTCCCACACCTGCCGTCCACAGAGGAGGCCGATTCCGAGCAGTGGCTCCAGCTCCATGCTGTTTCAGGTTCGCCGCTGCGCGTAACCCAGCAAGAAACCCCGTGGTGGGCTGTCCCCGTGGCGGGCTGTCCCCGTGGCGGGATGTCCCCATGGCGGGATGTCCCCGTGTGTCCCCATGGCAGGATGTCCCCGTGGCAGGATGTCCCCGTGTGTCCCCATGGTAGGATGTCTCCATGGCAGGATGTCCCCGTGGCGGGCTGTCCCCATGGTGGGCTGTCCCCGTGTGTCCCCATGGCAGGATGTCCCCATGGCAGGCTTCGCGTGCATGGTCAGTAGAGACGCTCATGGGCCGCCTGGGCCGGCCCCGGTTGAGTGGATCCCGGTGAACAGAGACGGTGTGGGACTCGCATTTGGTGCTGCTCAGCAGCTCCTGTGTGTGCAGCGTGAGGACAGCGGTTGGGCTTAGGTCCCAGGACCTTGGGGATTTTTGACACAATCATTTCTCTTCTAAATGTGCTTCTGCTGCCTGAGTGCGTATTTCCAAATATCTTGAAGTGTGGGGGCTGATTTTGTGATGGAAACAGCGGGCTGTGGCCCTCACACACGGCCTCTGTCATGGCTCCCAGGAGTCAGGACGCCCCTGTTCCCAGGGGACTGGGACAGTCCCCAGCTCTGCTCGTGACATGACAAACCGCCCTGTGCCTCAACGGTGCGTCCCTGACCAGGGACACACGGCCCGCATCGGCCCTGGGACTGACCCCAGAGGCACCGTAAGTAATTCTCACTGTTAAACTTCGCCGTCCTCAAACTTTATGCCAAGTTAGACATTTGGCAGCTTTTCAAACGCATGTTAATTTCAGTAAGACCGACCTGGGCTGACCCGGGGGAGGAGTCGGCGAACAGGAGCCAGGAAGTGCGGCAGCTGGGACTGGAGTGTCGGAGGCGGAAGGCGTTCGCCCCGCGGATGATAACGCGCTCCCCCCGGCCTGCTGTGCCCGCGAGCGGGGAACGAGGTGTCCGCCGGATGCATCCCGAGCCCTCCGCAGGCCGACGGGAGACAGAAGAGGTGGAGGCGGAGAGTGCAGAGCCGCTGGGGCTCACAGAACCCCTCCCGCTCCCTGCCCCAAGGGGCCCCTGGACAGAGCCAGCAGAATCCAAATCAAATCACAAGGTCGAGGTCATGATCACGGACTCTGTGAAAACCGGAAGGCGGGGGAGGAAGGAGCAGCCCGTGTCCACACAGGCTGGGACACAGCAGACGTCCAGCAACACCACTACCACAACAGCAGCAGGACAGACTACGCCGTGGATGGACATGGGACCTCTGGAAGCGGAGGCCATGCCGCTACAGGAACTCAGTAGATAACGTTTGGAATCTGACGTGCTCGGAAAGTCTGCTTGACAAGCGTGTTGTTTGGAAACCCATGTCCAGGGGGAGCAGAGTGGGGCTGCAGGGTGAAGGCCCGAGGCCGTGTGAGACAGGCAGCGCCCCCTGCATGGTGCCCACTCCCACATGCCAGGCGGGGGTGTCTGCCAGGCCTGGAGGCTGTGTCTTGTCACCTTACCAGCCCCGGGTCCTGGACTCACAGCCAAGGGACAGGAGCCAGGCCTGACGAGTGGGTGGCACTAGATGGCTGTCCCCACTCCCCACCCTGGGACAGACCCAGTGGCCTCCCCGTGGCCAGCATCTCCGGGACTGGGGTCTCTGAACCTTCCCCCTGCCAGGCTGGCCCTTGCCCGTGCGCCCCCGTGTTCCAGAGGGGCTCCTCGGTCGGCTGGGTTCAGACCGTCCCTCAGTAGCTGTCGCCCAGCTTATAGGTGTGCGAGGGCTGCTCTGGTCCTGGGGAAGCTTCTGCGCCACCTTCTGCCAGCCGCCAGCTATGTGCAAGGGGCTGGGATGCGCTGGGGAGCCCAGGGACGGTGAATGAGGCGCGGGGGACTGCGGGGGGGCAGCTCGCAGGTGTGAATGGGCAGCCAGCAGGTTGGGGGTTCAGGGGCGCTTTTGTGGACAGAGAACTCTAAACGAGGCGGCACGCAGAGCAGCTGTTAACTTCTCACAGCAGACCTCTCGTCCCTGCCACTGTTCCACCACTTTTCTGATGTTTGTGCAACACTTGCTGGTGCCGTGTCAAGCTTCTACACACATACGGGCTTATTCCATGCCACGAGAACGTTCGAGAAGAGCTATGACGGCGGCTCGGTTGTAACAGGGAGGCGGAAACGTGAAGAGATCGTGTGGCTGGCCAAGATCGTGCCGTCTGTTCCGGCAGATGCGGGCTCGTCTGTCCATGCCAAGCCCTGGTGCTTCTAAGGACAGGCTTGCAGGTGCGCTTGCAGCTGGGGGCACGGGGTGCGGTCAGGGACACAAGCAGGTGCCACAGCACGGGCTCAGCTGTCAACCCCACAGTGTGTCCCCTCGGCTGCCCCACGACCCCCCCCACCCCAGCAAGCCTGTCTGTGGGGACAGAGCTCTCCAAGCCCCCCACCACCGACATGTGTGCACACCCGACTAGGACCACCTGCCCTGGAGAGTGCGCTGGACGCTGGAGGGGCCAGCAGGCTCTGGAGCCACACACGAAGGTCGTGCTTGCTGGGCACCGTGGGCGCATACACATGTGTGGTGACCCTACCCTCTGCCTATGAACACACACGCACACTCACACACACACAGGAGGGCCCTTCAGTGCGATCCTCCTCCCGATCAGCCAAGGTCAAGGCCGTCTCCCATCCCCCAGCCCGCCCCCCAGGTCAGATGGCATTTACTCGGTCTGCCCCTTCCAGGCACCCCTCCCCGAGCCCCGCCACCCGCCGACGTCTCTGCACAAGCCTGGCCGGCTGGTTCGGTGTCAGGAGATGAGCGTGTTCTCTGACAAAACGGTTGCCTCTCAATTTGACAGACTCTCAAAACTGTCCCGACCCTGTTACTGGTCGGGCCACTTTGCAACCCGAGCCCACAGCCGGGAGGTTTGTCGATGTCCGTCGGCCGCATTCTCTGTGCGCAGCCGAGACAGGCCTGGCAGGCTTGCTCTGACACCCCGAACCGTCCTCTGCACGGGGCCTGCCCAGCCCACGCACTTCGTCCCTGCGCTGGGACCCGGCGTGTGGCCCCAGACACTGGGGGCTCTGTGGGTCTGCGTCCGCACACGGAGGCCACTCCCGCGTGGTCAGGGGCCTCCGTTAGGTAAGCGCACCGCACCGTCCATGGGGTGAGGCAGGGCTTCTCCTGCTGTTCCGAGAGGCCAGAGGCGGACAGTACAATAATCAGAGCCCTTCTGAGGCCCGACTGTCCTCTCCCGGGCAGGACACGGAGACGCCCTGGAGGCGGGGTCGGCGCCTGGTCCCGTAGCTTTTCCGCTATCGGCCGCCTTTCCCACATCTGTTGAGAGAGCGTGTGAGACCGAGAGCCACTGCGGCGTGAAGCCGCGCGATGCGTGTGGTGCCTTCCGAAACTAGCAGCCCTGTGTCCTGCCCAGGAAGCAGAATTTAGGAACATTCCTTGCGAGAGAGACCACACACCCTCTCCAGCTTCTCTACACTCACGTGTCTCCCACTTCAGAGGCTTGGACCGCCCTGTGGGAAACACACCGTGTCGGCAGCACGCTCGCTCCGTGAGGGAGGAGAGAGCAGACACGCCGCAGCCCGGCCCCCGGCTCCTCTAGGACACGCGTCCTCTTGGCCTACCTGTTCACCCATGGATGAAAACGGGCGGTGCCCAGGCCGGGGGCCGCAGACGGGAGCAGGCCCCATCCAAAAGCAGCACCGACAGCACCACGAGGGGCGCACCTAGGAGCGCTTCCCCAATCCGGACGTGGGAAGAGAGGCAGAGGTACGGGCCGTGGGCACGCGTGGACAGGGGTGCGCTGTGGTCCCTCCCGGCATGTTGTCCGCAGCGTAGTGCGTGCTGGGATCTTACATGTGAACGTGGTTTTCCTCGCGGAACTCGTCACGGGTCGGAGCAGTTAGCTTCGGATCTGCTGGATACAGGACCTTCTGGGGTAGCGGCGCTCCCATCTAGGCCAGGCCAGCTCTGAGGAGCAGCCAGCTCTGGCCTGCGGGGGCTGCTTCCTCCGGGCCGTGCGTCAGGAGCCCACAGTCAGTGGGTCTGATGGGAATTTCCCGCCATAACACTCCACAGTGACACAACCACACTGATATGCCAACCCCACCGGGTGGGCGTCGCCTTCTGTCCTCGAAGAACCAGCGTCTTCCCCGCCTCGCCAGCCCCTCTGCTCCTGAAGGAAGGGAAACAAAGCCCTGTCTGCATCCCGTGTTTTCCTCTGATTCCTCTGTCTCACCTGGACGATCGTGTGCTAGGAAGAAGGCCCAAGGGTTAACAGGTGCCGTGAGGTCACTTCCAGGGTGGTCGTCCTCCCAGTTATTTCTCTGGGTACAGAAACCAGTGTTTCTTTCTCGGAGGGACATGACACGCAGACAGTCCCTCCTGTGCGTGCCTCTCTCTCTCCTGGATTGCTTCTGCTGTGTCTGTGACGATCACACAGGACACAGCCTGGGAGTCCGACCCTGAGCCGCTATGCGTGCCAGAGGGGCCTGCGCGCGGTCCCGGAGCCAAGTCACGTGATTGCGGTCTCTCCTCCGAGCGCCGGTCCCCTCCCTCTCCGGCTCCTGGTGCCGAGCTCACCCCTCAGCTCAGCTAGCTGGTACTCCTAGTCGTGAGTTTAATTCTCAAGGGAACCAACGAGTTCCATTCCGGTCCCGAGTTCAGAGCACCAGCCTCCCTCTGTAGCCGCTCACCAGCTGGTGCCTTCTGCCCCACTCAGGGCGGGAAAGGCGAGCAGACGGGGTGTCAGGACGGACCCACCCGCACAGCGGAGCTCCCCACGAAGGCTGGGACGGGTGCGCACGAGGTGCTCAGGGTGGCGTCAGTGGTCCCTACCCAGAACTCCAGGCCTGTCTGTGCCAAGCCGGGAGGAAACCAGACGCAGTTACTGGCATCTTCTCAGAGGCTGGTGTGTGG
Source organism: Lutra lutra (assembly GCF_902655055.1). Taxonomy (NCBI): domain Eukaryota; kingdom Metazoa; phylum Chordata; class Mammalia; order Carnivora; family Mustelidae; genus Lutra; species Lutra lutra. The sequence continues at coordinate 107,655,090 of NC_062288.1, read as the reverse complement.
GTCCTTCACAGCCGTTTCCTGCAGCTGGAGAGGGTAGCGCCTAGGGACAGGAGGGCGACCGGAGCTGGCCAGGCGGCTGGCCGTCGGGGCGGAAAGACTATGGACTATTCTGAATGCCGGGGAGTTGGACGACTGACTTCATGAACATGGAGTGGGTGATGATTGAACTGCAGGGAGGAAAGCGGCCTGGGGGCGGGCGACGCCGTAGCCCCCTCCCCTGCCCCCACCACACGCACAACCTGGCCACTCCTCCCGGCACGCGGGCGCCGAGCTCTGGGACGGGAAACCAGGGCAGCCGGCACTTATCGGAGACGTGGGGTCACTGCTCAGGTCCGTGCAGGTCCATCTCACCGCCGAGCCTCAGACCACACCAGGCCTGACGGGACCATGTCTGCTGTGCCAAGGGGACGAGCCGGGCAGACTTCACGCTGATCAGCCCCTCGGGAGCAGATGCAGAGAGGGCTGCGCACCGGGTCAAGACACGTGGGCTGTTGTTCTGCTTTGATGACGTGACAGTAAGACCAACGCTTCCCGGTGTGCCACGGAAACCACGACGTGGACTTGGGGAGGAGGGACTTAATTTGGGGGGAAGCTGGGCTTGTGGGGTTGGGCCCAATGGGCAGGGTGGTGCCGTCGGGCGCCACTGGGTCCACTGGCCTCTGGCAGGGAGCGGAGGCAGCGCCGGCGAGTGTGGAATGAAGGCAGCCGGAGGAGCCCGGGGACACAGGTGGCGAGCTGGTGTGACGCGCAGGCCTGGCAGTTTCACCCCGAGGTGGCTGCACCCCGCTCAGGGCCTGGAAGAAGGGGGAGTCTTAGCAGGTTAGGTGAACATTTTGTTCCGCCTGGTGGGTGGGACACGCACTCCTCAGTCGTGATGGCGGGTGGGGCCAGGGTGGGGGTTTGGAGGCCGCAGGCCGGCCGTGTCTTTGACGTCCCAGGGCCCCCACGTCACCAGGGGCGGCTTCTCAGAGCACAGGGTGGGCTTTCCGGGGCTTCAGGCTCCGGTGAGACTCAGCACGGTCACAGCTTATTCTGTGCTCGGCTGCATCCCTGTGGGTTTCTGTGGAGCATCCTGACCCGAGACACTATCACTGTGACCTGTCACGGCCTGCAGGAGTCCACGGCACTATGAGGAGAAGGGCACGGGGGGCTCAGCACACCCAGCAGCCTCGGGCCTTGGGGTACGGGCATGGTGTCTGCGCTCTTGGCTGCCGCACCCTGGGGCCCCCGCTGGGACAGCCCACCCCCGGTTGTCCCTCTGACTGGACCCCTTGGGGGTCCGTCTGGAGCCATATCTGTCCACGGGCTGCCTCAGCGCCTCGCTGGTGGGGCCTGGGGACGACGGCCCTTCCCGAGAAGTTCATCTTGGGGGTGGACTCGTGCTCCTCGTGCTGCTTTAAGTGCTGGCCCTGGGGAATGTCCCCGGGGGACCAGGGGCCCCACGCACGAGAAGTAAGGTAGCTGGACAGAAAATGAAGGCTCTCCCACGCCTCTCCATGTGCCCTGTCGAGCGGTCAGAAGTCAGCGGCCGTGGGCACCAGGAGAGGCTCGTGGCCGTCCGTCAGGAATCCCGCTCTGCATGGGACAGTGACCCCCTCCACCGAGCACGGACCGGAAAGCTACTTTTAGACACACAGCGATCATTTTAACTAATATGAATTTCAACAGACCTGCCCCTCACTTAAAACCCAGCATCACTGCTGTTCTCCTGGGGCTTCTGTCTGAGGAAGGTTTCCGGAAACGGCATCTGATTCCGTCCCTCACCCCCGCCCCACCGTGCCCCGGCCCCACGTCCTCCTGGCTGAGTCTGCGGTTTGTCTCTCAGCTTCTGGGACTCCTGGAGTAGAGCTAAGAAGCAAAGCGTGGGTTGTGGGAGAAAGCAAGCTCACGCGACAGTCTGCTGCCGCCTCCTCACAGGCCTGGTGGGAACAAAGGAGACCCGGCTCAGAGGGGCGGCTTTGTGTGGGTCCCTCTGCCCCAGCGGGATGCGCACGTGGGCCAGTGAGTGGGCAAGGAGCAGGCCCCCCGCAAAACCGGTCCTTCTCCATCTGGGCCAACGAGAAACACGCCTTTGTGAGCACGCGTGACGGGCACGTGTGCTTTGTGTCCCACCGCCCCCGACGGAAGCCAGGCTCGAAGGCTCACCTGTCCCTTACGAATGTCAGCAGCTCTACTCTCCGTGCGGCGCTGGCACTCACACTCGACACATGTCCTGGCCGGGCTGGGTCCACGGTTTCACATTTGAGGCCTGCATCCCGGTCACCAAGAAAAGAAAGGTTTGCTTCTAAGTGGTATCTGCTGGACGGCCCAAGACCGCAGGGAGGCGTGGCCTGGGGACGGCTGACGGGCAGACGGTGCGCTGTCCAAGTCCATTCCCGGCAGGAAGCAGGAGTTGGGGTACCTGCGGGGAGACTGGGTCGCGGCCCTCGTGTTGTGTTTGTAGATGTCGGTCCGCAGACGAGCCGCGCTGGCGGCGTGGGCAGAAACATGGAGTCGCTCCTTTCAGCAGGACCTCGACGCCCGCGTGCGAGCGGGAGTGTTAGCTCGCCATCCGCACCAGGCAGACGGGCGGAGGCCCGGGGCTACCCGGGTCCTCCCGTCCCCGTCACCGGGACTCGCTGCTCCGCTGCCCTGGAGCTTCTGTTCTGTGGCTTTTCCTTCCTGCGGTGGCTCTTGTCTGAGCTTATTTTATTCTAGTTTGATCTGAATTGAGGCATTTTGTCCTGCGCCGTAAAGATTCGTCTAAAGGTAATTTAATGCTGTAAAAGCCAACTGTATCAATATTATCGAGTAGAACATTTTCCTTGGCCTCGTCGGATGAGCTGACTTCCCGGGGGACGGTTGATTCCGCACGTCTGCTGTGTCTCTACGACGCACCGTGGAATTAACGAGGTCGAGGGAACAGTGGCCAACGAGCATTCGTTTGTGTTTCGAGATATGGTGGTCGGCATCGCATCTGCGTCAGTTATCAAAGACCGTGGCCCATTGGTGAGCGGAGCTGTGTCCACACGGACGACGGGGGAACCCTGGGAGAGAGCCAGCGGGGGGTGGGGACGCCACCTGCAACTCTGACGCGGGCTCATGGAACGGGCCTGGTGGGGTCTGCCGACCTCCCGCCGCGTCGCTGGACTGGCCAGTTTGGGGGCGTGACTCCCGCGTCCAGGGGCACCCGCCCCACCTGTGGCTTGGACCGCATCTGGCAAGAGAGAAAAACATTGAGGAGAAAATGCTAGAAGACAGAGGAGGGAAGGGGGAAGCAGCGGGAGCGGCCGCAGGGGGCCGGCACGGGGGCGTCCCGCCTCCACGGTCAGTGTCGGGAAGGCCCGCGCTGCTCGCTGCCCGTGGCTGGCCTGTCGGGCCCTGGATTCCTTCCCTGAGACGCGGCGGGATTGCAAGGCCTCCCTGCTTCATCCCAGACGTGCTTGCGTCTTTGGGCTCTTCCCTGCGTCGTTACAGGGCCTGCCTTGAAACGGGGGATGAGCCTTCCAGCAGAACCCCAACCGCATCAGGGGTCCGGGGTCGGGGTGCCCCCTGCGAACGCGGGGAGGAGCCGTGGAGCAGGAGCTCCGCACAGGTGATGCTGTGTGGCGTTCTCGCTGGAACAGCTCCCCAGAACCCCAGAAGGAGATGCGCAGGTGGCCCCACACCGCTGTCCTCGCCCCTCTGAGGCGCTCCCTGAGCGTGTCGGGGGCCGTGGTCCACACTCTGCCTCCTCCCCCCTGCAGGGGGCTGCCCGGCCCGAGCGGGACACACACGCTGACGAGCCCTCACACCGAGGTCACGCGGCAGCGGCACCTTCCTTGTGCTCGCTTGTGCTCCCGGAAGCGCTCGGAGCCGGTGCAGGCGCGGGTGTCGTGTGCGCGGAGGGGTCTAGGAGGGAGCCGCCCACGCCGCTTACAAGTCACTCGTGTCTGTCGCGCCTGCTGGTGCTGGGGGTTCTTCGCCGAGCGGATCTAAGTTTCTGAAGGAGAAGCAGTCACTTGCGCTAAAGGCATCTTTGCTCAGCACGTCTGATGGGTGCAGGTGCCAAGAGCCTGGGGCCAGACGAGAGCCCTCCCGGGGGCAGGGGCGGCTGGACTGTGGCCTCTGCAACCTGGGGTCTCGGGTAAGTTCCTCCGTGGTTCCCCCTGGGGAGGGGCGGGGGCAGCTCCTTCCTCACTGTTCCCCAGACCCAGACCCAAGTCCTCTCCGAGTCAGTACGCTTTCTCGAGTCTCCCCAGAGGGACTTGTGTTCTCATTGTCTCTCTCTGTCTCTGTTTCTCTATCTCTGTCTCTGTCTCTCTCCTTTGGTCTCTGTCTCTCTCTCTGTCTCTCTATCTCTGTCTCCCTCTGTCTCTCTGTCTCTGTCTCCTTTCTGTCTCTGTCTCTCTCTCTCTCTGTCTCCTTCTGTCTCTATTTCTCTATCTTTCTCTCTCTGCCTCTGTTTATCTACTTTTTCTCTGTCTCTCTGTCTCTGTCCATCTCTTTGTTTCTCTGTCTCTGTCTCTCTGTCTCTATCTCTCTGTCTCTCTCTCTCTTTCTGTCTCTCTACTTCTAAGTGTCTGTGTCTCTCTGTCTCTATCTCTCTCTGTCTTTTTCTCTGTCTCTGTCTCTATGTCTGTCTCTCTCTGTCTCTGTCTCTATATCTCTTTCTCACTCTCTGTCTCTCTGTCTCTGTCTCTCTCTCTCTTTCTCTCTCTGTCTCTCTACCTCTTTCTCTTTCTTTTTTTTTTTCTTAAAGATTTATTTATTTATTTGACAGACAGAGATCACAAGTAGGCAGAGAGGCAGGCAGAGAGAGAGGAGGAAGCAGGCTCCCTGCTGAGCAGAGAGCCCGATGCGGGGCTCGATCTCAGGACTCTGGATCATGACCCGAGCCAAAGGCAGAGGCTTAACCCACTGAGCCCCCCAGGCGCCCCTCTTTCTCTATCTGTCTCTGTCTCTCTCTCTCTGTCTCTCTCTCTGTATCTCTGTCTCTGTCCCTCTATCTCTCTCTATATATGTCTCTGTCTCTATCTCTTTTTCTCTGTCTCTGTCTGTCTCTGTCTTTCTCTTTGTCTCTCTTTCTGTCTCCCTGTCTCTGTCTCTCTCTGTATCTCTGTCTCTATCTCTTTTTCTCTCTCTGTCTTTCTCTCTTTCTCTCTGTCTCTCTGTCTCTGCCCTGTCTAATATTAGCACTATAGGGCCTTATGCTATGTCTTCCCCGCTCGGCTGTGAGCTCTTCAAGGTCCTCATCTTGCTCGTCTGCAAGGCCCCCATCCCGCACATGGACATGGGACTCATAGGTGCTGCCATGCGGAGCTGGGATGCCCCGGGAGGGCTGGTCCTGCCGTGGGACTGTGTGTGGTGTTAGTGTGGAGGAGCGAGCAGGGGGAGCTAGAGGCCAGCCTCCCATAAGAAGTGTCACAGGTTGTCCCGGAGCTCGGAGCTGATGTCATCACTGTGTTGCTCACGGATGGGACATTTGCGCAGGGACCGTGGGGCTGGGGACTCACCGGCAGGATGGCCCGTCTACATGGCTGGCCAGCGGGGCCACCTCTGGGCTGGGCTTTCTGCTGGGGCAGTGGGAGTGTCCAGGAGCAGGTGTCCAAGGTCCACCCCAGGGCCTCTCGAGGCCCAGAACTTGCTGGCACAGTGCCGGGGTGACCCGGAGGCCACTCAGGGAGGACAGAGGTTCAGCTCAAGCAGGAACATCGGGATGAGACGCCTCTGCCTTCCCCCAGCGACGCGTCGCAGCTGGGCCAGGGGGTTCTCCCCATGCCCGTCCGCTCGGCAGGATGGCTCTGGGCCGACGTGCTGGAGGCCGGAGGACGGGTTCCAGAGAGCCCTCTCTCCCTCTGCCCCGCTACCCGAAGCACCCCTGACCCGGGGCTTTGCAACTTTGTAACAAAAGCGTCTCCCAGAGCAGAGTCCCACCTTCGGGTTCACAGTACCAGAAAGAAAATGAGAAGAAATTAGCTTCACGCATCGGCGGCTCCCCCGTTCCTCGGAAGCAGAGCCCGACCACGGCGGAGCAGCTCGGCGCCCGCAGGAGAGCGAGAGGAAAGCCGCTAAGACTTCAGCTCGGAACACGCTTAATTGAAAATCTGGTTTCTGTCCGTGTTGCTGTGAAGAATACTTAATTAGCATTATCAGAAGCCGTAATGGTTCGTTGTGATGACATTACGCATCTTGGGACGGATACGTGGAAGCCCCGGAAGCCTCCTGCTCTCTCTCCTGCCCGGAAGCCAAGCACGGCTCCGGCGCGTTTCTGGAATTATACTCGCCGGATCGGACGGAGAATCGAGGTGCCGGGGTTCCGCAGGCAAACCCCATATTGTGTAGGGCTGAAAGACCCTTTCCCCGAAATAACCACGCGCTCCGCCACGGTTCGCCGCGTGCCCCTCGCGGGTCCCCCGGTGCGGGGAGTGTCCGCGTGGGTCAGGCCGCCGCACCACGCCCCCGCCCCCGTCAGACCTGCTCCCCCCACCACCGCAGGTTCCCTGGCTCCAGCCCCACGGAGCCCGCCGGGCTCGCTGGGGACACGCACGGTCAGATCGCAGCTGCCTGACACCGTCGGTCTCACAGAGCCTGTGACTCGCACGGGACGGCTTCTCGCTTTCTCTGGGAGCTCAGACGACGCTTTCCGCTCAGTTTCTGCAGCTCCGTGGGACGGGCTTGACGCCCACGTGGCCCCCTGGACTTTTTCTTTCATATTTTTATCAATCTTTCCCCCAGACCTGATTTTTTATTTATCCGCTTTTCCCTTTTATTGTTTGTATTCTTGAAAGTGGTGTTTTAGAATGAGGAGAGATATAAAGAAATCTCAGTTCACAGATAAATGGACACGTAGGTCAGCATCCCGACTGCTGGCGTCTGTTGTAGGAGGAGTTGGGGACATCAGTGTTTTCTGACAAGGACATTTCATGAAGGCCGTGAGAAGAGCCTACCTGGTGTTTGTTCACTCCAGAAACAACTACGGTCCCCTCCACACCAGGCCCTAGGGATGACCCGCCTGGTCCGGGTGCAACCGTCTGCCGGGAAGGACGGTCTTCGGTATGGGACTGAGGCTGGACGAGAGGACGCTGAGACCCCATGACAGGGAGCTTGGTGTGAGGGTGTGGGGCTGCGTTCCAGAAGAGAAGACAGAGGCGATGGTGGAGGGACTCGAAGCTCTGCCCGGGAATCATGGAACATGCTGAGTGCTGGGCCCCGTGTGTCTTTGTAGGTCCAAGGGTGGTCTTTCTGGGCCGTGTTGGGAGTTGGGGGTCTTCATCCTACAAACAGCAGTGGGACCAGCACAACCCGGAATGTGCCGACAAGCCCCCTCGTTGGTCTCAGGAAGAACAAATCGTCCTGGGCGAGAAGGGTGGACGGAGGGAGGCCCGCTGCGGGTGTCTGTGCAGCCAGAGAGAGCAGCGGCTGGGGGTGAGGCAGGGGAGCCAGGGTGGCCTTGGCGCCCGGGACACAGACCGCCGGACCAGGTCCCCAGCCGGGCAGAGGCTGGCTGTGGGTGTGTCTACGCAGACCCCGGGGGGCTGAGTGCATGTCTTAGCCGTGCTTCTGTCCCATATCTGCTGGCGGTGTCCTGTGTGTCCTTCGTGGCCCCTCGTGGGGTCACGGGAGCCTGAACTTCTGCGTTCACTCCTGACATCGTGACTCTCCAACCTTCCCGTCTCCGCTGCTGCTTCATCATCCGTCACCCCAGGGGTCAACACGAAGCACTTCCTGGAGCCAGGACGGAGCTGGGTGGGGGTGGGGCCGTGCGAGCTTCAGGCCTCTGGGGACCCGGCGGGCGAGCGGCGCGGCTGGTTCTCCTATTGCTGACGGCTCATTAGCACGGCCCCCCCTCCAGATTAGCAGTAATTAAACTGTGAAATCAGACCAGTGCCTTCGCCCAGACGCCATAGCGGCTGTCAAGGGGAATCGCGGGGGATAGATCACTGGCCCGTGCACAGCATCTCCCTCTTGGCACAGGCAGGGCAGGCGGGAGACAGAATAATGAGGACATTCAGCCTCTCCTTTCGGTGGACACTGGGCAGGCGAGCTTGCGAGGCGTTGTCATGACGATGACGGGGCACAGGCAAACCCTCCCGCGAGCTGTGGTTAATGAAGACGGTCGTGAAAAATTATGCCAACATTACGGCCATTTCTGGTGTGCTGCCTGGCACACGTGACCTCACGCCCAGCGGCCCCACGCGGTGCTGACAGTCATTGTTCGTTGACGGATGGGGCAGAGATGCCAGGAGACGCCTGACTCGGGGTCGTGCACGTCCGGCAGCTGAGTGATCCCCTCCCGGGAGCCCTGGCGTGTTCCATGAACCCTCGGTAGGTGGCATCAGACTGTGGGTGCCAGGAAGCGTCTGCAGCCACGTTCCTCATTTCCCAGAGAAGAGACCGCGATGGAGGCAGACGGACCCTGCAGCAGGATGAGCACAAAGAGATGAATTTAACTATTTTTAAACGGTTAAGGAAACCAGTACTTAATGTTCCCAGATGACTCTTCTTGGGCGGTTTCAGGCTTTTAGTGGCTTTTCTCTTGAGAGGAGCAGAGAGGCAGCTGGGGCCGGGATGGGGGGCTGTCCTCCATGACACATTGGCCACCTTGGGGCCCCTGAGCCCGAGGGAGCACTGTTTGTGTGCATCGCCACACCCGGGAAGACAAGCACGGCGACACTGCCAGGCGCTCGCGCCACGGGGCCGGGAACAGCGGGTGTCCAGGCCAGAACGGCACTGTTGCTGTGCTGGGGTCGCTCGGGGGCGGTCTGCCCATGGGGCCGGGCTCGAGTGGATGCACCGAGAGACACAAGTCGACACAAACCAGCTGCTCGGAGGAGCAGATGACGATTTATTTACTGCGGGATGAGCACGCCGGGCTGTCCTCTTCACGTCCCCCAGGGGCTGGCAGGAAGTTCCAACGACTCAGAGAGGTCGTGCAGAGTCACAGATGCGGGCAGTAGCTGCGGACACGTAGGCACTCCCCCATTTACCTCGGCGCCGTCGCGGCAGCCGAGACACAGACGCAGCCCAGGTGTGTGAGAGAGGAGAGCGGTGTGGACGCACGGAGGAAGAGTACTCTGCCTCGCAAAGATGAGGCCTCGCCGTTCGCAACAACGCGGTTGGAGGGGAGGGGACTACGCTCAGCAGAGTGCATCAGAGAAAGACACCATGTGAGCTCCTCACGTGGAATTTAAGGAACAAAACAACGGGCAAAGGGGGAACGAGAGAGAGGGGCAGGGGGGGAACCAAGAAAGAGTCCTCAGCTACCGAGAGCTCTGCTGGGGACCAGACGGGACGAAGCAGGGGACTGGGCGTGTCGAGCACCGAGCGGAGCACGGACGGGCTGAGTCACGATGGTCCACACCTGATACTAACATACCGTGTGTGAACGAAGGGAATTTAAGTAAAATTTGTTTTAAGTGTAGGCGGTAGCCAAAAGCGTGACGTCTTCGGTCACTGGTCGCGTTAAATGAAGGCACGTGCATCGCCGCACTTTGAGGCCCTGTCTGCTTTTCCCATTGTGTTCCTGTTTTGCGAGGGCAGGACGGCCGCCACGGTGACGTGCTTTGGCTCCCAGCAGGGATGGCGGGCACGTCACACCCCCGTCTTTGAGTCCTGAACGCCGAGCTCCCTCGGGAAGTCCTCCCTCCTTTCCCAGTTACAGAACATCCAACAGCAACGGACACCTGGCTGGAAGCTGCTGCTGGGGCGTGGGGGTCACCCCCGCTCCTGGCAGGGCCGTGTCACCACCCCGCCCCTGCCCCGCCATCCTCCTGAATGGAAAGGGAGCGTGCCAGGATGATGAGCTGCTCAGCCCGCCTCGCCGGCCCAGACCTGGTTTGCACAATGCAGAACCAAGCGGAGCGCTGACATGTGATTGTGGAAGGGATGCTTGTCCTGACTTTGAGGAGCTGGCGGAGCCCGGCTCAGTCACTGGTGTGGGGGCCTCGGTCTTCCTTGGCAGCTAAACGGTACCGACCACGATTTGTCGCGCCCCTCCCGTGAGCTGCTGCTGTCTACGTCTCCGTCGTGACGGGCAGAAGTGCTCGAGCAGCGGCGTAAAGCGTGGGCACCGCGGCAAGGAAGCAGTGTGGACGGCCAGCCTCGGGCTCACAAAGAAGACAGTGGAGACAACGGGAGCCCTTCCTGCTCAGGCGTCGGTGCTCCCGTCCCGTGTGACTGTGACACTGTCCCCGGCTCACGGAGTTACCGTGGTGTTGCCGGAGCCGCATGGGGCAGAGCCGTGCTCCCGTCACCCTGCTCCACACATGAGGGAGGCCCTGTTGCTGAGTGGGGCCCCTCTTCTACTGGGGTGGGGGCAAGGATTCAAGTACCCTGCGCCAAGCCCTGGCCACTTACCAAGGGGAAAGCCGGAGAGCCAGCGCCCAGTGTCGCCTTCCAGTATTGCTGGGTTTCGGAAGACAGGGCCCCGCCGCGCATGGGGCTCCTTCCAGCGTGGGTAAATGCAGAAACGGCTCCTGGTACAGGGCCCCCGCGAGCCCATGAGCAAGGGCCTGCTTCGTGTGTCCCGTCGGCCGCAAGGGCTCCCCAGTGGCACGCCTGCGAAAGCTGGAAGGGAGGCTGGGGGCAGGGAGGGTCAGAGGCAGAATGTCATGAGTCACGGAGCTTCTGTGGGCTCAGCTTCCTGACCTCCCAGAACCGTGTCTCAGCCGAATCCGAGGGATCTCGTGGCGGGGGTTGGGGGGGCGCTGTGCCTGTGCTCCCTCCCACTGCGCAACAGGCATGTGGGGAACAGACAGACGTTTTGTAGGTGACGGCATGTCTCCCTGCAGTGGAAGCTCCCAGAAGAGCTGGGGTTTTGTCCCCCTGCCGTGTGTGCCGTGCGTGTGCCAGCAAGACCGGTGGTGGCTAATGTATGGGTTACAAGTGGCCACCACCTGTCTGGAGCCCATGACCTGTGATGAGTGGCCTCTCTCCTTCTTGGCCCCAGTGGGTGCTCTTTGAGGGTGCTGGGAATACTCGGATGTCCTCCGTTCCCCCACTGCCCATCCCGGGTCCAGAACAACTCGCCCTCACCCAGCGGCTCACCAGCAGCCCGGGAGCCTCCCAGGACCTGCGCACACCCTTCCGTGAGATCGGGCCACCTGAGCCCTTCCTGAGAGAAGCTCCAGCCCCGTGGCCCCTTGGGGAGCAGAGGACAGACGCTCCTGGGTGCCCACGTTCCTGCGGTGCCGAGGCCAGACCCCCTGCTGGCGACCTCACGGGATGCCTGAGCGGGGGATGCGGAGCCAGGTACCTTCCCCTCCACACTCTTGAGGCCCCGAGATGTGGGGACGTGAGAGCCGTATTTCCCCGAGGGGCCGTGGCTGCCCATTCCCGTGGCTGGGGTGCGGGCGAGGGGTCAGGTCAGGGAAGACGCGAAGCTCACACAGCTGGGTTCCGCAAACCCCTCGAAGGGAGGGGTCAACACAACCCCGTTTGTGGACCACAGTGAGGAAAAGCTTGCTGAGGGCCGGCCGCCTCGCTTTGTATGAAAGCTTCTGCACACGGGCTCTGTGGCGAGCGTGTGGACTGCTGATGTCAGCCCCCTCCCAGCGGGTCTGACCCGAAGCCCTGGGGCAGCCTCCGGGGGCCTGGGGCTCTAAACTTGGGGAAAGCCGTAACCTGGGGCACCAAAACCCGAGCTCCCAGCCCCGTCTGCCTCGTTGGCCAAAGGCGTCTCCCGTTCCTTCTTTCTTTATCGTGGTAAATTCTACCCATCGTGCTGGGTAAACCACAGTGATTTTAACCGTTTCTGAGTCCACAGCTCAGCCGCATCGGGTGTGTCCACATAGTTGTGCTGTCACTACTGTTGTCTCCAGAACTTTCCATCGTTCCCAGCTGAAGACGCTGACTCCCCGTCCCCCAGCTCAGGCTCCCCACTCTCCGCTCTGCCGGCCGCAGGGCCCTCGTCGATGTGGACACACAGCACCTGCCCCTCTGTTGCTGGCTCCTCTCACTCCCATAACATCTTCGAGGTTCACCCACCTGTAGCAGGCATCGGGGCTCCGTGCTCGTGGGACTCCGTGATACTCGCTGTGCCCCGGACCGTATTCTGTGTATCCACGCGCCGGTACGCGGGCATTTGCCTTGTTTCTCCCCCCGGCTGTCGTGCGCGAGGCTGCTGTGGGCACGGGCGCGCACACACCTGCCTGAGTCCCTGCCGTCCGCTCCTTGGGGTCGATCCCCCGAAGCGGAACTCCTGGGTCGCAGAGTGACTCTCGGCCGCGTCCGAGGCTCCTGCAGGCTGTTGCGCCGACCGGCCGCACCGGCTCGCTCTGCCGCGTGCTCAGGGGTCTGGTTTCCCCACGTCCTCTCCAACAGCTGTTTCCCGTTTCCGTTTCTCAGCTATAGTCTTCCTGGCGGGTGTCTGCTGCTTCGTGTCTCATGGCTACAGCTAAAGTCACACTGTGTCTGGGGACACGAAGGTCAGCAGAGCGTCCGGGAGCGTGTGGCAAGGTCATGGGTTAGGTTAAGCGGGTGTCGTGGTTTCTCTGAGGTTTGAGCCACAGGACTGTGCCACGTGTAGCCCGCCCTCCGTCAGCACGGCCGGGGGCTGAGAATGTCAGGGCCACGCCCACCGTGGGCCTTCGAGGTCCCGCAGCAGGTGCCCCCACGCCCGCAGCCTCGCGGGCGGCCTCCTTCCTCCCCCGGGAGGCCGGCAGGGTCGGGGCTGCTTGGCTCCATGGCAGTGCCCTCAGGAAAGGCCACTCCTGCCCTCGGCCCACCCTTGTGTCTGACTCCGGGTGGGAGGAAAGAGAACGTGCCCCAGCCCCTCCACCCTAGTGCAGCGTTAGTCCCCAGTGAGGGAGAAGCCAGCCAAGGAAGCCCGCGAGGACTTTAAGCCCATTTTAATCTGCGGGCAGAGAGCCGTCTTGGGCGGTCGCCGCGCCGACCTCCTGGGTGGGTGATGGGGGCCACTGTCCCAGCCCCAGCGCGGAGCTGAAATTTCAGGAGGAGCCTCGGCACCTGAGGGCATGAGCCCCCTCCCACCCAGCCTACTGAGGACCTGTGCTCTGGGGCGGTCCCGTGGCGGGCACTAGGACCTGACCACGGCCACCATCGCAGGGCCCAGCAGCCGCTGTCTCCCCTCCGGTGCCGGGAGCGTTCAGCTGCCACCCGTCTAGCTCAGCACACAGCAGGTGCTCTCTTTCGGAAAACAGGAGGGCAGCGGGAAAGGCAAAGGTTCGCCCCCTCAGGCCACAGAGTGCCACACAGAACAGAGTGAGGCCATGGGCTCCACAGTGTCACACCCCGTCCGCTCTGTGGTGTGAGAAGCGGCCATGGGATGGGGGGAGAGGCAGGCTCTGATGTCACAGGACACAGGCCTCCCAGGACTCTGTCCCTGCCGGGCGGGCGAGGGGCCCACTTCGACACGATGCTTGCCACATGCCTGCTCCAGGGCGGACCCTCCTTTGCAGGCCACCTTGTTGGCTCTGAACAGTTTCCCCAAGTTCCAGATGCCTTCTTAAACGGCACGTTGCCCAGGCAGCCGAGTGGGGACTGACCACTGACTGAAAGGGCAGCAGGGTGAGGCCAGCAGAGGGCTGAGGGGCCAGGAGAGCACAGGGCGGGAGGAGCCATAGTTGTTTTTCTCCTTCACAGCTTCATCCGAGTCCACCCCTGGCCAGACGCTGGTCAGCTAGAGAGCAGACTCGTGGTGTCCTTCATGCTGTGAGCACTCGGGAAGTTCAGGGTCACGTGTGTTGAGTGGAACGTATGGCCCCTGGGGACGCAGAAGGCACGCCAGTGTTGTCTCTCTCTAAAAGCATGAGTAATGTCCTTCCTCGTGGCCATGCTCCACATGGGGGACAAGCCCAGAAAGACCCCCTCTGCCCCGCGTCAGGAGAAGATGCCGGGCAAGTGGGGCTGACCGCTGTCTGCAGGGCGGTCATGGGAGTCGGGTGGACAGTATAGGGGCTCCTAGAACAGAAGGTGGCAGGCATCCCCATGGCCGCCGTGGTTTCTGGAGGCTAGACTCGTGCTTCCCCAGTCCACCAGTGCACAGACCCTAATGCCTGCCCAATGAGGCCGGTGGAGACTGTCCAGGCAGGGACTGCCCTCTGGTCTCCTAGAGAGTGAAGCTTCCTGCTGGGACCTCGACACACGTCACTCACACGGGGCTGACAGCTGCCTGACCGCGGTGCACAGGCCCTGAGGGGTGTGGGGGCCGGATCAGGACGGATGCTCCTTGGGCTCAAAGGACATTCTAAAGGACACCATGACCATGACCTTTGGCTGCCCAAAGTGGCTTGCCCGGGTGCCCATCTCGACACACACGTTAGACGGTTTTTTTAAGCCTCTGAGTCTCGTGCTGGGCATGTGCAGATCTGAGCGCGAACATCATGGGCTGATGAAACATGGCGTTGAGATCGAAGAGCCGGCCCGGCCTCACCCCCACGGGGAGCCTCACCGTCCCCACCTCCGGCCCCACCACCACCGGGAGCTGCATCGTCGCATCTTCTTTCTGAAGGAGGCGACTGGGAGCCGCTCACCGGTTGGAAGTCTGGCTTTCGGGACAGCAGTAGGAAGTGAGCTTTCCTCTTCCTGCGGGAGCTGCAGACACGGCAGGAGACCAGGAGACCATCTGCGACCAGGCCCCCCAGGGATGGTCGGTCCCATCTGGGGCAGGAGCCGGCACCTCCCTCACGTCCTCCAGGGGCCCCAGGGTGGGAGCCAGGCCCCCAGCATGTGGGACTCGACCAAGAACTAAGAGAGAAGTCAAAATGCAAGATGAGAACGAGTCAGTTGAAACCTCCTCAGGCCCCTCAGAGTGAAACCCTCAGCCTCCCTGGTTAGGGCACTGGCTCTCGAGGGGCTAGGGTCCCAGGACCTTGGGACGGGAGCCCCTCTGCACCAGGGCGATCAGTGTGGTGTGGGGATGCCATGTGGCCGCTCTTAGAGGCTTTGGGCTTTGCTGAAACAGCTTTTAACTTAAAAATAGTTATAAATAACCCGGCCAAATCACATATGCAGTCGTGCACGTTTCCGCGCAGGAGTGAAACTGGCGGACCTTCCTCTTGGCCGTTCGGCATCAAATACGCACGTGAAAACCAGCCGTCGGAAGATCCAGACTTGGGCTTCCCGAGAGCAAGTTCAGGTTTTGTCCAGACTTCCGAGTTTCCATTCAGATGGCAGACACTCGCCACGCGTGGTTCAGCCATTGCTGTGAGTCAGGGCAAAGGAACCGGCGTCCGGGTGACTTGAGACCCCGAGGACGTTAGCTCCTCCACGGGCCCATCTGCACACGGCCAGGCAGGGGGTCTGGCGCTGGACGGTGTGCTCAAAGGCAGGTCCAGGTTGAGGACTGACTCGCTCCCTTTCATCAAAGAAACATGTGTCCCCGTACTCGTGCTAAATTCAGTCTTTTGACAGTTTTCTCTAGGAAATCAATGCAGAACAATGTACCGACATGGACACAGGGACCCGCAAGGCCACAGGGGACAGTGAGGCTACGGGGCAGTGAGGCCGCGGCTCCTCCCTCGGGGGCCGTCAGGACCTGAGCAGAGAGCACCCGGTTTAGGTCAAACCTCACCTGCAAGGCTGCACCCCGGCCGTAGGAAGGGGCATGAGGGAGCCCCAAGTTGGTCTGGGGGCTTCGTGCCACCTGGTCTTTCAGACCGAAGGAGAAAGAGGAATACAGATGCTTGCCTTTTCCCCGAGGTGTCAAATGAGCCGATGTGACTCATGTAAAGAAAGTTCCAAGTATGAAGACAGAAAAAGGACGTCATTCCCTGAACCCTGCAGTGACCTGATGTCCGAGTGACGTGCTGCTGGCAGGGGCCCAGGGCCACGTTCGGGGCTGAGCCCTGGTAGCAGTGGGGGTCCCCTTGGGCAGCCAGACTTCTGGGCGCGAGAGGACACCGCGGTTTCCATGGGGATTCGCGGTCCCGGGACTTGAAAGCTCCTCTGGGCTGCGGGGAGCCGAGAAGCTGTTGTCTGTGCGTCCGATGGTGGGTCCCACATCCCTGCGGGTCAGCAGGGCGGGCGGCCAGAAGACAGAAGACAGAACACTGGACGCAAAGCTGGAGTGGGCCTGGCCCGTGTCTTCCTTTGCTGGACCCGATGATGTGGGGTGCACAGAGGCAGAGCCCCACACATCTGCCCATGACTTGGGGGTAGGGGCAGTGCTGAACAGGGGCATCCTGGGGGACCCAGAGAGCTGGGCCCACCGGCGGGAACACCTGGGCACTCTGGCCCTCCCAGATGAGGGCTGCCGGCCACGCTGCCTCCGCTGCCCCCTTCAGATGTGTACACTGTCCCAGGTGGCCCACCAGACCCAGGAGCACAAAGGGAGAGTGGTTCTGGGCCCTGTGGGCCATGCTCAGCTTGGCGGACCCGTGTGTGGCCCGGGGAAGACCCACTCGCCCTCCCTGCGCCTGACCTGTGGGGTGGGGGCGGTCTGGGGGACTCTTCTCAGGCTGCGTGAACGCAGAGCCAGTGTAGACAAAGGCTCTCAGACAGACAGAAAGCAGCAGACAGACGCAAACCGCTGGCTATGTTCCTCTCCGCGTTCCTACTCCGCTCCGTTAACGCATGTTCAACAGGGTCTTGGCCTGGAGCTTTTCGTCCGGCCGGCGGACCCGCTAAGGGACTGTGTTGCAGTCCCGTCTCAGAGCAGTCGCCCTCCTCCCTCGAGGGCATCCTGTCCCCCCAGGGCCTCTGCTGAGTTCCAGGGCCCGAGGGGAGGCCATGCCTCAGCCCTACCAGGTGCTCCCCGGACAGGAGCCCACTGGGCTCGCACCTCCCGGGGCATGGGCATCAGGCAGTGCCCAGCTCGCTTGGGGAACCCTGTTTTGTAGGCCGAGATGTTTTTATATCATGATATAGTAGTGGTGGGCGGGGTTCTTAGAAAAGCCTTTATTTAGAAAACAGCCTGACGCATGGGAGTGAGACCATCCACGTCCGTAGCTTCATCCTGGCTCAATGACACGGAAGACGCACGCCCCGAGGCCACCATGTCTCCTAACCCGTCAGCTGCCTTCCGTGCTGTGCGCCTGACACCTGCCCATCCTCCCCCGTTTCCAGGGTAACCCGGGACTGGTCCAGAGCTCAGCCCCACCCGCACTGGCCTGGCCCTTCCTGGGGCCATCGGTCACCTGGGGACACCGAGTACCTTTGCATCGGCTGCGGGGATTGTGTCCCCCTGAGCATCCTCCCTCCCGCACCCAGCCCTGCTGTGCCACAGGCCCCCCCGGGGGGGAGGCGCTGTCCCATTGGAAGGCTGCCTTAGCTGTGGGTGCATGAGGGTCCCCCCTGGAGGCCTTGGTGTCAGTCTTGCTCACACCCGCGTTGCCCTCTGGGTCTCCGTCTCCTCTGCTGGGTGTCCCCCATTTCCTGCCAGGAGTCTTGACCCTCCTGTCTGCTGGGCCCTTGCCCCACGTCCCTGACCTCTGAACCACAATGGATTTCTTCCTTTGACCCATCCACAAAGCCCAACTGTGTCCATGGGGAGACCCCCTCTTCCCGCTGGGTAGTTGACCTGCCCCTCAGTCCCCTGGCGTCGGCTCTAGAACAACGGGGGGGAAGCGAGTCTCACTCACGGCATCTCGTCCATCAGCAAGAGGGTGATCTTCTCGCGTGGTTGCTTCCCTGAGCCCGGCCAAGACTTGCTGTGCCTCCTGCAAAGGTAAGGCCTGTGGGTCGGTGTGCGGATGCCACCCTGACATCTGTCCCTCTGCCCACTGACCCCTTGCGGTGGCCATAGTAGGAGATCATGGTGACCGCTTCCCGCTCAGAACAGGACAGCGTGGGGACCCCTGCCAGAGCCCGATTTACCGACCACTTCCAGAGTCTTACTGTGGAAGCGCCTTGTGGCAATACCACTGTTCTGGAGAATTCCGCTCTAGAAGCACACACAGAACTGTTCCGTCCACAGACGCGTCTTCCTTCCCACTCTGTCGTGGCCCATTTTGTACGTGTGGGGTTTTGCTTCGCACTCTAGTGTGGTCGCACAAGTCCTGCCCACACCTGTCAGACCCGTGCGCTCCACCGCAGGCCTGGGGAGGGCTGCCCATGCGTCGAGAACGCTCTCGCTCTCCTGCCGGTCGGGCGGGCAGGCTTCGGCGTTTTCACGGCCCACCTGGGAAGCGGCCGCGGGGCGTGTGCCCCGAGGTTCAACAGGCCTCCCAGAGGGTCTCTAGGACGCACTCCGCGGTCCCAGCACCCAGCAGTCTGAGAATAACAGAACCGCCCGAGGTCAGCGCTTCCTGTTCCGACTTCTCTAGTTTCCTCCTCAGCTGGGACGTCCCCGGCTCCCAGGTCACTGTCTTGCCAACGCGTGTCACGTTTCAGTGTTTGTGTTTTCTGGGAAGAATCACTTCACAGTGAGACTCGGTTTTAGGCTGGGGGTCCATGCAGGGTCCTTCACAGACCCTGACTGTCCCGCGACTCACGTGGCTCACCCTGGTTTTCATCTTTGCTCAGTGTCACACCATGTGCGCCTCATGAGGCAGTTTTGGGTCCCGGAGGAGGCCGGGAAGCCTCGTGTCGGGGACCGGCCGACCTCCTGTGACCGGTGTTCCTTGAACTCCATCTGGGAAGCAGGACTGTCGCCGTCCTCACGCACTCGGAGGGGTCCTTGCTGCGTGGCCCAATTCTCCTGACCCCTCCCGTCACTCTGCCACTGGGGGGCGCGCGGATGTGGGGCTGGAGCGGCCAGGCTTTCCGAGGACGCAGTTAAGGCGTTGGCTGGAGGGCAGGTGGACAGCGGGGCCGCGGGCTTGGCCAGAGCGGACGCAAGGCACAGTGTTCTCAACGGAGATGTGCTGGCTTCCTGACGGGAGTGGTGACCGGTGACAGTGAGTCACAGATGTCAACAGTTACTGAGCAGAGAGCCGGGGGACACACGAGGCCGGAGATGCCCTGGGTGGACAGGGAATGTGGGGGTACAGGAGCAGCGAGCCAGAAGGCCGAGGAGGCCTGCGTGCTGGGCTGTCGGCCGAGGGTGGAGACGAGGCTTCCCGGGGGAGCAGGCTCGGGGCAGTGAGGCCTGGAACGAGGGTCCCCACCGATCTTGCCAGAGAAGGAGCAGTTGCTCGGTCCTGTCTGTACCGGGCTTTTGTCTAGAGCCATATACCGCCGGCATCAGGGGAACCTCCTGCCAGAAAAATAAACTGCTCCGTGATTAGTGGCTTGTATTTGTGCGTCCCTGTCCCTGGCCCACTCGAGGCATTTTCTGTCTGTGCGGGGCCACTTAGCGCCCACTCCCTCCTTTCTGGAGGGTCAGCCATGCCCTCCACGTGACAGGCTCGAGCTCTGAGGGCAACGCGTGTCTGTGCTGGCCTGGAAGGGGCGTCCCTGAGGTGGTGGCTGGCCCTGCCCCAGAGGGCCGCAGAGCCCACCCCTGCTATCTGTCCCCACTGTGGCCGGCCAGGGAAGCCGCCGGGGGACTGAGTGCGTTGTCACCCCTCTGCTGTGAGCCTGTGCCAGGAGCTGAGGACGCGGGAGTCCAGTCGAGCTCCTGGGGCGTCTGGGTGATGACCCAGCCCCGTCTGGCTGCCCTCAGTCCTGCAGACAGAATGCCTCTGGTGACCACGGTTCCTGGGCCAGTGGCTCTCGGCCTTCATGAACCTTCATCCTAAAGCATTGAAGAACCGGAGCCAGAAGTCGGGTGGGACGGAGGGCAGATTGGAGCAGACGGCGGGAGCACAGCTGAGGGGGCTGCCCTGCGGGGGGAAGGTCGGTCTGAACAGCTGGGAACTGAACGTGGGAGGTGGACGGGAAAGCAGACAGGGAAGCCCGGGGGTCCCCAGGGGACCTCTGGGCCTCAAAGGACCACACTAGTAGGCCACGGAGCTGGGTTCAGGGGAGCCTTCACCGTGCCCCGGCACCATGACACCAGCCCCGTGCTTGGGTGTGTCTGCCCTGGAAGCAGACCGTGGCTATGGAAAGTCCCTGGTCGAGGGCTGGGCAGGGGTGGGGGCGCGGACTGAGGGTGCGAGTCTGTGGACAAGCCTCCCAGAGCCTGGGAGCTGGAGTTGTCGGAAGGCATCTCAACAGGAAGGGAAACCCGCGAGACCAGGTGTCCCAGCAGGACTCTGAGCCGTACGCATCCCTGCACCGGCCTCCGCGGACCCGTGCGCGTGCGCCCGCATCCCCTCTCCTCCCAGAAGGACACAGGAAGAGTGTCCCATAGGAGCCCTCCTCTCCGTTCGGGGATGTTGGAGACAAAGGGCCAGAGGCTGCTATGCTGCACCCGCTCCGAGCGAGGGCGGGCTTCCCGGCCGGCCGCTGCTATGGGGCTCGGGGGAGCGAGGAGGGGTGAGCCTCCACACAGCACCGGGTTCTCACCTCTGCAGACGCCCTTCTGGGTGGTGGATGCAGCGCTCTCCTGCCGAGCCGGGCCGGGTGGCGGGCGTGCAGGGGTGCAGCAGGGAGCCACTGCGGAGGGCGGCCCCGTGAGGCCTCTGTGCTAAATTGTATCTGACGTTTAATTTAAATGCACGGCGCCTTCCTTCAGAGCCTCCGCTGCGGTGAGCTCGGGGGCCTCCCTGTATGGATTTTCCCCTCCGCCCGCTCTCCCGGGGGCAGCCCACCCTCTCCTTGACCCGCACACGCAGACGGGGACTTAGCAGTCTCTTCACGCTGGATGTCGCCCCTGCGCCCCCGTCCCCGGGCTTCCCTCTGCATGTCACGATGTCTCCGTCTGCAGTTTGTAGCCAAGAGAGAAATCAATTCCCCAGGACCGCGGCTGCACGGAAGCCCCAAGCCCATTAACGGGTGTTTGGAATGCCCGCTCCTCTCCACACCGCGTGACCAGTGAAGCCGGTGGCCCAGACACAGGTGGGGGCCCGCTGCCGGGGGTGGGGGCTTGCCGGGGAGCGATAGCTTCAGGGAGCCTCTGGTCAAGTAACCCTCTCCATCCAGATGTAAGACGTGGCCCCGAACATTCCACGGCCGACGGTGGGCCCCGTCCTGTCCAGCAGGACGAGAGGTGGCCTTGTGCCCGAGCCCCCAGGCTCCGCAGGCCCGGGTAGCAGCCACTTTCTGTGTCACAAGCGCATGGTGTCCCTGCGAGTCAGATCCTGTCTGGTCCCGTCGTCTCAGAGACACTCCAGAACTCAGGGTCTGGCTGATTCTAAACTGGGGACAGCCCCACCCTGTGCGCATCAGGGGGCCTCCAGGCAGCCCGCTGGACACCCGGCCTCAGAGCTGAGGGGAGGGGACAGACCAGAAGGAGCTGGACACTTGGAACAATTTTTGCTGCCAAAATCTGTTTTCAAAAGAAATGAAAACAGGGGCGCCTGGGTGGCTCAGTGGGTTAAGTGTCTGCCTCCAGCTCAGGTGATGATCCCAGAGACCTGGGATGGAGCCCCGCATCGGGCTCTCAGCTCAGCCAGGAGCCTGCTTCTCCCCCTGCTCCTCCCCTCTGCTTGTGTGCTCTGTCTCTCTGACAAATAAAATCATTACGTCAGATTAAATGGAGTGTTCTCCAGTGGACAGGGGAGGTAAAGGTCCATTGCCCCCAGCAGCCTCCCCTCTGCCCTGCCCCCTTGCTATGCCTGGTGGGGACTAGCCGTGAGGGAGCCAAGGGACCTCCTTCATGTGCAGGGGTCATTCGTTCAGACTTGGGAGCTGGCCTCCCAAAGCAGAGTCACCCACTTCCCTCCTCGTGACCCTAGAGGCCCCGTCTACAAGTAGGGAGGAGCCTGTGACTTTGGAGGCAGGAGCCCTTCTCCTTGTCCTGGAGCTCCATGCTTGGCAGGACCCGGGCCCACTTGGCGTCTGACTGAAAACACTGGGGCCACCCACCATGGGACGCCAGGGTCCCAGGCACCTCAGAGACGCCCCGAGTGGCTGCTTGGGCCGAGACGACGCAAGCAGCTGCAACAGAGGAACCCGGGGGGGCAGGGGGGCCGTGTCTCCCACGCCGTCCGGGAAGGCCGCATGCAGGGCAGGAGGAAGGAGGGTCCCCGCAGGCTGCTAGCCCGGTGCTGAGGAGGTCGGGGGCCCAGCCGGTTCTGCGTGGGGTCCAGTGGCTGCCAGCTCCCTGTGCGGTCCTGCGGCTTCTCCTGGCCGAGGCCCGCCACGCGGCTGGGAAGGCGGACGCATATAGCCGTGCGCAGAGCAGGGGTGACTGCAGAAAGGAGCGGAGGGTGCGTGTCCCTCCCTCAAGGGCCTCCCCCGAGCGCGACACTGACCCTTGGAACTCAGGACGAAGGGCGCCCCATGAAGCCTCTGGGTGCTCTCGGAGCCCGCCGGGACTACCGCACACATCCTCCCTCTCCCGGGGCCACGGTTCTGGGCGAGATCAGGTCAGATGAGAAGGCGTGCAGTAGGTACGGCAGATCTGAGGGCCTCTGCCTGGCTGCCAGCCCCCCTTCCTGCTGACCATCGCTCCACGAGGGCTGTCCACCCCCACACACATGTGCAGAGCCGGCGTCCAGGGCCCAGGGCTGCTGGGGTCACTGCGGGGATGCCCCACGAAGCAGGCGCGTGGACTGAGACAACCTGTAGTGTGAAGGGGCATAAGCAGAAGGGTCGGGGGCTGGAAGCCACGCATTCTGGCTCTGCATGGGGGCTGCCCCATCCCTGGGAGCCTGCACAGCCCCATGCCCCCATGTCTTCCCCTGCAAGGTGCTGGGGCTATGTCCCTAGGGTGCTGTCCTGTCTGGCTCTCGGAGCCCCCCAGGATGGGGGGGTCATGCTCTGGGATGAACCCGGAGGCCCCATGTGGAGGCGTGACCCCAATGGGGCTCACACCACACTCACACCAAAATGATGTCTCTGAAAGCTCGGGGGGCCGGAGGGGGGTGGGCAACACACTCGGGCCCCAGGCAGAGTCCCCAGCCGTCTGTCAGCCTGTAACCTGTTCATTTCTCTGTTCCGTTTGTCTTGCCTGCACTTAGCTGAGTGATGAGGACACAGGAAGAGCTCGTCCTGCCCGGGGCCTGACGCGGCATGAACCCGGCAGACGTGCTTCCTGCCGCGGGTCTGTGCCCCCGTCCTCCGACAGGTGCGCGTGTAAATGCGGAAGAGGCAGACTTGTGTTACTTCTCAGAACTGAGAAACAGACCCAATCTCGTGTCTTAAATGGAGACTATGGACGGCTACAATATTAAAAATCTACTTATGTCTTAAATAAGGAATTAACTTCCATTTTTTTTAATATTAAAATGGGATTCTGGGCATGTTTACAGAAGAGCCATTCATTACTTCTAGAATGGAGTCTCTGGCTCCCCCAGAATGGAGTACATGGTAGGCAGGTAGGGCTGGGGGTCTGTGGCTCAGATCTCAAGCCCCCTACGTTTAGTGGGAGTTCCAGTATCTTCCATTACTGGAGTGTCAAACCCTTTGACTTAGCTCAGTGTCTCGGGATGCTTCTGTGCCCTCCCTCCGTCAGCCAGGTGCTGCCCCATCCTCTGCCTCGGCACCTTCCGTATATTCCCCCTGGTGGGCTGCCTTGGGCTCAGTGGCCTGGGCTCCGTCTCCCCCATCAGACTTGCTGGTACAGGCCCGCCCAACACATAGTAGCTACTCAGTGAAGATGTGCTAAATTCAGAACTTTGCACAAAAACAGAAAACATAAAAATTACCAGACAGTATCAAATATTGGCTCTCCCAAGGGCCGTCAGGGTCTTTCCATGGGACAGTCATGTGGGACAGGTGCCTCGCTTGTCACTGAGCTGCCTCAGTGTCTCTGGAGAGACACACAGCATGGCCAGGCCACATCATTTCCGCTTTGGTAGGTGCAGGGGGACCAACTCGGCGCCTCTCCAGCGTCCTTGCTAGATCTTTGCCAAGAACCTAATTCATCAACCGGGAAGTATGTACTTCCTTTAAGCAGAAGAAAGGCAGATCCCGAAAATAGAATAGAGACCCCCTGCCGATGCCCTGGGATGGTGGGAGGTCCGGTTCCCCAGAGACAGCCCCTTGCCCAGCACATAGCACCCCAGGCCATCCCCATTTGCCCTGGGTCCTCCGGGCCCCCTGCGCTGGCTCTGTGGGGCCATGGAGCTCCCAGGCAGTGGACAAGGAGTGAACTTTCCAGAGCCCCAGAGGAAGGATGGTCTAGCGGCCAGTCTGTCGCTACATCATGAATGGCGACCGGCAGGTTTGTGTCTCGCTCACCGTAAGAACCTCTTGTCTCAGAAAACGTTAAATGGAATATGTGTAAATCATGTCTGTCTACTTGCAAGGAAAGGAGTTAAACTTGGTCACAATTTTTTAAAAGCGCGTGTGTGTGCAGTGTGGCTCTGCTGAAGTGATCGGAGTCCGTGGGGTAAGGGAGGCCGGTCGGCCTAATCAGCAAAAAAGGCAGACAGAAAATATGTATTTAAGCAAGTGTAAATATAAAAAAATCAGTTACAAAACTTCCAGATGTGCGAAGTGTGGCAGCCGGCGTATCCACTGACACAGAAGCCCAGAGTTCTGACCTTTCCTGCACGACTCATGACGGCGATGCTGGGGCTTCGGACACCAAATACCAGATGATCTCATTTGAAAGAACAAAGCGTGGGGGTCCGAGCATGAGCCGGCCCCCAGGGGTGCAGCATCGGAAGCTCCAGGGCAGACCCGGGAGCCGCCGCCGCTCAGCCCGGAAGCCTGCTGGCTCCCCCTTCCTGAACGAGGCCGCCGTCCGTGGAGAAGGTTTTCTGTGGTGGGGGCCCACTGGTGGGTACCCACCTCGCTGCTGGGGGCTGCATCGGACGGGTAGGTAGGGACTGGGTGTGCACGTGCGTGAGGGCTCGGACCTTGGGATCGCCACTCTGTGAGGCATCCTGCAGTTCTCTGCTCTCGACGCCCAAAGTGCAACCATTTTTGGTTTTCCCACAAAAACCAATATGGCGGCACTGGGGTGTGTTTGCACAGAGACTGAAACGAGCGTCTTCAGTCCTCAGTGTTTGATCCAGTAACCTTGTGGGGTCAGCACTTGGGAAGAAAGAGACCAGCGCCCCAGGGCTCAGGGCGTCGAGTCAGCCCCTGGGCTCATCTGGGCTGAGGTGTTCCTGTGTCCACCGCATTTCCAGAACTCGGGAAGGGTTACTATCCCCACACCCACAAAGGCCACCCTCGGTTTCCTGCTGGTGCTCCAGCTCTGTCACCAGAGACCCTGTCTCCACCCATCAGGAGGAGAACGGGATGGAACGCAGGAGGTAGCAGGGCAGCTGCCGTCTAGGAACACAGGGCTCACAGCCCAGCCCTCTCCAGGGGCGTGCGAGGCTCTGGAAGCCAGTGTCAGAAGGTGGGGGCCCCGGCACAGGCTGTGCCACTGGCGCAAACAGTGCACATTCTGTAACGTCCCTGGGCCGCCCGGGCCAGGCCCCCAGCTGCTGAGTCAGGTGTCTGCCTCGAGCTGCTATTATCTAGGCAAAGTGGAGACGTGGGACCCGAGACTGCTGCGTGCCCCGAGAGCTCGCGGTCATCGTCGGCCATGGGTGCGCTGTGTGGCCTGGGCAAGGCTCTTGTCCCTGGAACATGTCCCAGGTCACAGAGACGTGGTGGGATGCACGGACTATCTAATTAGGACAGACCTATGAAGAATGACCCAGTACGATGTTGAACTGTGCGTTCCAGCTGGGGCGGAGCGTTCCCTTCCCTCGGCTCCCCTTCCTGCTCCTGACGCCTCCCGTCACCTCCACGCTGCGGTCTTCCAGCGGGGCTGGGAGGCGGGCCGAACCGTCGCATTTTGACTTGTGAATCTCTTGAGGATCTGGTCCCCCACCCCTTCCTGGAACTAACAACGACATACACAAAACCACAGAACACAAGTCTAGACGATGACCCCCAGGGCTGACGTTGATGCCTAAAACACCGAATGCCACGTTATTTCATTTAAAACAGCAAAGCATGGGTCCCTGAGCATGAGCTGGGCTCCTGTGGGGTGCGGCGTCGGTTGCCCCAGAGGCCACATGCCCGTGACATCCACAAAATCCCACAGTGCTCCGCAGTCCCCGCAGGCATGCGGCCCTTCGTGGCTCTGCCGGCCGGCTTCCTGCCACACCTGCCCTGCCCCGCTCACCGGTGCCGTGTCTCATTTCTGACGCTAGAAACTCTAGAAGCCTGACGCGATGAGGATGAAGCCGCGGCTTTCCCGCGCCGGGTCGTGAGCGGTCCATGCAGACTGTGTGCTGTTCCCGCGGGCTCCTGGTTTGCTGGCCGTGACAGCCGTGCTAATTGATGCATAAACAATCAATAAATAGATTTTTTTAATGTGATGCAGTACTAGGAGGGCTTAGTATTGTTGGAAAGTGAAAGCTTTTATGGTGCAACCCAGAAGAACAGTGAGGCTCTTAGGGGCGTCAGAGACGCACGAGGCCGGGCCCAGGCCTCCAGCAGCCGGCTCCCCCAGACAGCACATGTGGGCAGGGTCCCAACGGAGGCCTGAGCCCCGGGGTGAGAAGCCTCCTCCGTCATCACCTGTGTGTCCACGTGAGCCACGTCCCCTGAGGCGGCTGGCCTCGCTGGGCCCTGAGCCGCAGGTGTCCCATGCCCCTCCCAGCCTCTCAGAGCCCCTGTCACCAGCCTCAGATGGCTCTGCCCGGAGCCAGGGTGTTTTTGTCCATCAGTACATGGTGTCCTTGGTGCCCAGGAGGTGCTGCCCCAGGCACCCCGAGGAGCCCGAGTGGGACTCGGAATGCATCTCTGCCCTGGACGTCGCGGCCGGTCCTCCAGCCAGGACACGGGAAACTCGAAATGCACCAAGAGACGAATGTGAATGCCCTGTTTCTGCCCTGCCCAAGCCTGCTACGGGACGAAACTCCTCTCTGGCCTGCTTTCAGTGGGGGCCGCGGAATCAGCACGGACGTGCTTGCCCGTGCTATCTTTGCTTCCGAGGAGCTAAGTGCTCCTTCCGAGGAGCTAAGTGGCCCCCCGGCCCCGGAGCCCCGCCAGGCCCGACGTTAGGCACAGCCCTGAGATGCAGCTGAGGCCCACAGTGCCCTCTCGTGCAGGCCCAGCCCCCCACGCCTGGCGAGGACGGGGGGACTCGCCTTGCTCGCACTTCCACAGGGCAGGATCTCGAGTTTCGTCGGGCCAGCTAGCGAAGGGGAAAGTGCACAAAGATAGCGTCGGGCCAGACTCGACGTGGGTCCTGAGGCTGCATGAAAGATGGTCAGTTAATGTCTACAGCGGTTCTGTGGGATCCCTGCTGCGGGAAGCAGGAGGTTGCCTGTGTCTGTCGTGGATGCCTGGTGTGGCAGCTCGCCAAGGGGCCCGCTGCCCCGGGAGCATGTCTGTGCCTCCACAAGGCCAGCCGCCATGGCCGCCAGCACACTACCCCCCTTCACAAATGCAGCCCTGCCTCCCCGGCGCAGAGAGGAGCTTTCGTTCGTGGAGGGAAGCCGCTACCCCTCGGCTCCAGAGCCCGCGTGTGTCCAGTATGCCACTGGCGAAATCGTACCCTCTCATGCTCTTGTCTCCGGAAGCGCAGAGACCTTCGCGAGCACAGACGACTGGCACAGCTGCACGAGGAACGGGGGCGGGTGGCTTCCGGAACCGAGCCTCTGACAGCCCCGAGGACGACTCGCTGTGCTCCCCCCGATGCTGCACACGGGTCCCCCAAATGCACAAGACCCGACACTCGCTCGCAATCCCCTGGGGCAGCCACAGATCAAAGCCACAGACCCCGATTTCCTCAGAATCCAGACAAGGGTGCAGCTGGGGTGGTCCTTCCTGCGGATGGCCACCCTCTCCCCGTGTCCTCCTGTGGTCGTTCCCCTGTGCCAGCGTCCCCGGCAGCCCCTCCTCTTCTTACAAGCACGCGGCCCCTGTCACACTGAGGGCCTGCCCGGTGACCTCACTGACCCTTAATTCTCTCCTTAAAGGCTCATTTTCAAATACTGTCACCTTAAGGCTTAGAGCTTCCACAAAAGGATTTGGGGGACACAGGTCAGTCCGCATCACCTCTTCTAAAACCGCAAGGCCGGGCGAGCACGGGAGGAAGCCTTCCCCTGGTGAGCGGCAGCCGCGGGGGGCCGGGGCTGGGACAGGGAAGGGCGGCGCCTGCCTGGCAGGGTCGTGGGACTCACCCTCCAACCAGAGATCCCAGTGACAGGGCAGCGAGGCTCTCAACAGTCGTGCTGAGACCACGGGACGTATCGTGGCCTCCTGGACGTGCCGCACCGGCTGCAGAATTCCAGACAGGGACTGTGGGGACCAGCATCTCTCGCCGTCCTTGGGGCCATCGCCCCACATCCTGCTCTGAAGCCTGGATGAGCTCAAAACCGTCTTGTCACGAGACTTGCTGAGACTTATTGGGTCATTATCAACACGGTCCCGGGTGCAGACGTCTCTCCAGAGTCCGTGTGGCCCCGCGTCTGTTGGGGGCTCAGCGGCAGAGGCTTCCAGTCCACACGTGAGCAGAGGATTCCTTCAACCGTGGGGAAGACGTCCAGAGCCACGCACGCAGCCCACGCCACTCGCCCGGAGCCGTGAGAACCGGCCCAGGAGCTGAATCATGTTCTGTCATCTCAAGCGTTTCGATGCCATTTGATCTCATCATGCTTTTCAAAAATATTTTTTAAAATAGGCTCTTCTTTATTTCCATGCCGTCTGCTCCTGTTAAAGAGCTCACTTTGTCTTGAACCCTGATCGTTCTGAGGGCAGATGCAAAACCTTTGCAAACCCAGCTGGTTTGCACTGCGCTTGCCTTGGGCTGCTGCTGTGACCCAGAGCACC
This sequence comes from Lutra lutra, assembly GCF_902655055.1. NCBI lineage: Eukaryota > Metazoa > Chordata > Mammalia > Carnivora > Mustelidae > Lutra > Lutra lutra. The sequence continues at coordinate 107,626,512 of NC_062288.1, read as the reverse complement.
CAGACGGCACGCAGACGGCCAGGACGGCATCTTCACGCTGGTCCAGTGACTCTGTGCTAGTCAAGGGGCAGCCCGCGCAGGTGGCCACGGCCAGGAACTGTGTTGACCCAGTTGACTTTCCAGGCCAATGGCAAGTTTGATGCATTTCTAGCCAAATTTAGCCAAGGTGGCTCGACTTGTCCTTCTGGCCCCCACAGCCGACTTGGCTGTGAGTGTTCACTGACTGGCAGTGCTGGGCCACGGGGAGTAGTGGCAGGCCACGGGGAGTAGTGGCCAGCAGGAGGCTTGATGTGGGTAAGAGGCAGGCCTGTGTCCACCAAAGCTGTCTTAAAGCAACACATACATGTGGTGTTGGCGGTGGGGTCAGCATCAGTGGGGGTTGAGGCGTCAGGCATGGCCCAGTCCCCATAGTGTGCCAAGGTGGACACCCCAAGGCACTAAGTCAGCACATCCGTCCAGGGCACTGTCAGTACCAGGACGGAAGCTTCCTTGGAGAGATGACTCTTTCGTGGGCCCATGCACGGCTTGTTTGGTGGCCCCAAATGTGCGTGTCTCCTAGATAGCCACATGGCTGGTTCCCATGCCAACATCGGTGTGGGAACCGTTGGTGCAGGGAGGGACACAGCTACGGGTCAAACCGCGTCCTCCCTGGGGTTTGCCTGTGGCCAGCTGACCTCCTGGCCCTGTGCTCTGCCTTCCCACGTGGTCGCCGGCAGCCCACACAGTTCTAGGTCACAACAGCGTCATGGTCTGTTTTCAACGCCAAGCGAAAATGGCTGTTCCCGGTGTAAGTACAGCCTTGCGACATTTTAGTAAGACGGGAGCAGAGTTAAGAATAGAAAAGTATGTGTTCGGGCGTCTTGGCTGAATCACTGTTTAGTCACTGGGATGTTGTTAAAATATTTGTACATCTCTGGGACTGGAAGATGTTGAAATGGTGCCTTTGTCTCCCTCCCTCTCTCCGCCGCAGACCCAACAGCTACCGTCTACTCTAAAGCGACACCAGTCTTCGTAAAGTAGGCAAGTTGCTGAAGCAGGTTAGAAATCGTTTTTAAAGATTAAGTTGTCTCTTCCTGGAAAAAAAAAAAAAAAGCAAACATTTATGGAGCATTCTCTGTCCACGACTGTGCTAAATGCCAGAGATACAGAGAAGAGTGACCTAGAGTCTCTGTCCCTGAGGAGACCCCGTTAATTAACGTACTCGTTCCTTCAGCCGAGTCTCACTGAGCACGTGTCGTGTGCGGACCCCGCGCTGGCGGCCGCGGAGCTCACGCTGCAGACAAGCCGCCGCCCGTCGGGGCGGTGCTGCGGGACGAGCGCTCTCCCGGGGTCCAGAAACGGCAGGGAGCGGCTGTGGGTGACCGACCCAGGCAGACTTCGAGGAGGAGCCGCCCTGTGGGCGGGGATCCAGGGCTCAGGGCGACGGACGAGTGCATGTTGCTGGCCGGAGCTCTGTAGGTATGAGCTGCCCCAGGGGCGACCCCAGCACAGAGTCGTCAACCATCCGCACACTCGGGGGACTGTGCCGCGCCGGAGCCCGCTTTGAGGGGAGCGTGAGTTTGGAGGCGTGCCCGACTGAGACAAGCTGGCCAGGGGCCGGGCCAGACGACACTCAGGTGGGCTCGAGGACGTCGAGCCATATCGGGGAGTTCAGACGTGTCCACCAGGGGGGTTTTGCTCAAAAAGTAACACGAACAGACTCGCATCTTGGGGAAAAACTTGGAAACGAGCTCAAGACGAGGGAGGCTGACTCAGGGAGGCCAGTGAGGCTGCGGTACTAACCGGCCTGGAGCACCGAAGCTGCCGGAGAGAGGACGCAGCAGGTGGAGCGCAACGGCGAGCCCGTCTTACCCCCGACAGCGAGCTTCGGCCCCTCGGGGGAGAGCTTGGCGCAGCGGGAAGGGGAGGCGTGGGTGCGGGAGAGGCACGTCGTGCCCGCTGACAGCCCGGGCTCCGCATCCAACGTGAGGAGACCAAACAGGAGGACAGCGCGGCCCGAACAACGCGGCTGACCAGCCGGGCCTCCTGGTCGTCTCGTGCAGCCAGGAGCCCCATGAACAGAAGACCCAGATCCTTCCCAAGGGAGCTAGTCTCGGGAATGATTCCCGGCGCGCAGGCACCCCACGCGGTGCTCCCAGAAGGACGGCTGGGCTTCCGAGCTCGGGTCCTTTGCGGTTGGATGGCTTCTGGGGGCGTGCCGGGGCGAGACCGATGGGTCGCAGGGCTTGGACGTGCTCACTTCATTTTGTGTTAAGCCAATGCCTTTGTATGTGGTGCGTCGAGAGCCGGGGCAGAGAGGGGGCTGGAAATCCAGACGTGTGGGGAGGGGGCTGCCCACGGGAGTGCAGAGCTCAGAGGAAGCCATGGGGGGTGCAGGGTGGGGGGGGGGCAGGATGGAGCCCACTGTCTTGGCAGGAAGCGGAGTGGGGATGGGGAACCAGGATGAGGTCGCTGTGAGGAAGGAGGGGCTCCAGGCAGGTGGGGGGTCTGGGGAAGCCCTGGGGGAGACAGGCTCCAGGAGGAGTACCAGCTGGCAGACAGCAAGTGGGGACCTGCAGAGATCAGCCCTCCCAGCGGTGCAGCCATGCCCAGGGCTCGGCCTCAGAGCAGGACTCAGACGGCCAACCCCGGCCCCCAGGCAGGCGAGCGCACTGTCTCCAAGCACCCCGTGGGTCCTCCCAGACCTCATTCCGCTTTGGGCAACCCCACGGCCCACTAAGAGAGGCGGCACGTCTAAGAGGCTGAGGGATTTCCTAGTCCTCGGGAAGAGCATCGCTGCAGAAGGCAGGAGAGCAGCCTGACGTGGTTCTAGGGGTGCTCTGGGTCCTCAGACCCCAGGAAGGGGCTCGGGGCATGCTGTGCCCCGGACCCACGCTCACGAGCTTGACCACTTCTGGCTCCCCATTCCCATTCTCCCAAACGGGGGGAATTCCCAGGCGCTTGTCATAGATCACAGGGACTCCCCTGCAGAGCATGGAGCCCCACGGGCTCTGCACACCCCACGCCATGGGGTCTGCACACTCTGGGGTGGGTACACAGGTCACCACGGGGTCCGCACAGACATTGTAGACCTAGAACCCACAGCAGCCAGACTCTGCCCTGCCGGGTGACGACGTGTGTGCCTGGGACGAAAAAGTAATTTCCTCAAATCTTGACCCTTGAGAAGGTGGACACGTCCCCTGGTGGCCTCCCATGCCTTTGCAAAACAGAAGTACACCCCACATTTAACACATGTGTTTGTTTTCTCCCAAAACAGACAGAGAGGGAGGGAGGGAGAGATGAGGTCTCCCTGGCCCGCCCCTCTGGGGACCAACAGAGGTCACTGAGGGTCGACTCTCTTCCACACTCGGATTTTCCGAATCAACCCTTCCAGCTCGGGCAGGAGTCGCCACAGTTTTAGTGGCAGAAACCTTTCCTCAAAACGAAGCTTTCCAGGACTTCAGGACAGAGTTAAAGGTGGGGGCCGGTCCCCCCCACCTTGGGCTCCTGCCCTCCCTCCAGCCGCCGCTCCAGAAATCAGTGTGTGGGGTTCCTGTCTCCCTCCTGAACACACTCGACCTAGATCAGTGCCTGAAATTTCTTCCTCCCAAACACGAGAAAACTCACAGGTGTGTTGTATTTAGTGACGTTTCTGACCCAAGAAGATGCGTGTGTCAAGGTGGCGGCCGGCCTTCCCACCGCTCCCGTGCTGCTCCGTCGTTTTCTGTGTGGTCGGTTACTACCTGGGTTCAAAGGGCCGCGCAGACACCTGGAACCCGTGCCTGCGTCTGGGGCCGCCTCTCTGGGGACTGACGGGGTCGCAGCTGTGCGTGGCGTCCCAGCCAGGCCGAGCCTGGGGGAAGAGTCGTGTAGGAGAGCCGGCCGGCTCCCTGGACCGTGTCTGAAGGCCCTCTCCGAGCAGGGCTGGGGACTCCCGAAAGTTTGTTCTGGGGCCTCGAGGTCTGCACGGGCTGGGGATTCGTTCCTGTTTGTCCTGATTTCATTAACCTCCTGTGAGAAGCAGGTGAAGGCAATTTATGCAAATCCTTTTCTCAATAGTCTAAGACTTTTACCTTTGGACAATAGGCGGCCAGCCCGAGGGAGAGCTGCAGACGGCAAGTTTTGAGGGCCCAATGTAAAACGTGAGCTCCCTTTTTTTCCCGACATCTTCAAAAGCTTTTCTGAGGATAAGATAAGAGTGTAATCCCTAGTTTGGGTACAAATGTTTTAAGACTTTGTGTTTCTAAAATCCAATTTGAATTAGCCTTGAACTTTAAAGCTGTTTTGTCTCCTGAACCAAAGATACCATGTGACGCCATAATAGAGAGCATTGTCCTTCCTCCCCCCAGCCCCTGACCCGACCCGCATAGGCCAGCAAAAGCGTCCTGAGGCCAATGTCACAGCGGCAGAAAGCGGCAACGCTTGTCTCTTTTCCACAAGGTTCTCTGAGCTTCTCTCCCCACGGACGTGAGGGTCTACAGCTTAACAGCTGGCCGCTTGGTCAGGCACCTCTGGACGACCTTGGCCTTGTCAGGGAGACTCTTGGGGGACACGTGGGCTGATCCCACCCGGGCCTCGGTGCAGGGGTGTGGGGCAGAGGGCCCATTCACCGGACACAGCCTCCTCCCCTGTCTGAGGCTCCGTCCCATCCATGGGGCCAGCTGGGTGGGGTGAGGGCCCCCCGATCCCCAGGGCAATGCCGGCCGCGGGAGGAGGAGGGATGGCGTGCTGGGAGCCGGCCACAGCCAGACACACGGTTGCTGTCCCACGGCCTGCGGATCTGACCCGGGTGCGGCTGAAGGGTGAGCGTGGGCTGGGTCAGCGGCGCCTCCCTGAGCCCTGCCGGCGCCCGTCGGCCCTTCACTGTCTGCTTTCCCACCTCAAACCCCCTCTCGGAGATGCGCTACCCAGGGAAGCCCCGCCTGGGTGTGTTCCCACTATTCGATCTTTTCTTTCTTTTTACCTTTATTGTGGTAAAGTTGTGCACGACCACTGCGGCCATTTCTCCTGTCAGGTTCAGGGCACGACGCACATTCGCGTCCTCACGAGGCCGTCACCCGCCTCCAGCTCCAGAGCTCCCTCGTCTTCCCAGCTGAGTCCCTCTCCCCGAATCCCGGGCACACCCTCTGCTCTCTGTCCCTGTGGATCTGACGGCTCCGGGACCCCGATGCTGGACTCACGCGGCACTTGTTCCTTCCGTGACGGGCTGATTCCACGGAGCACGGTGTCCTCGGGGGTTCAGCCAGCCGGTGGTGGGGCAGGACTGCCCTCCTTTTCGAGGCCAAAGGACACTGTTGTTACGTCTTCGCCACATGTCGTTTCTGCATCCGGCCGCTGTGAGCGCCGCGGCTGTGAGCCTGGGCGTCTGAGTACCCGTCCACGTAACCTGTTCTCAGACATTTTAAGTGTGCACTGGAGGTGGAGATGCTGGACACGTCATTCCCTGTTTAATTTTCGGGAGGATCCCCACGGTGGCTGCTCCTGCTTGCGTCTGGCCCCGGAGATGCGGTGAGGAGCCCAGTCCCTCCGCCCACTGCCCCAACGCGTGTTATTTCTGTTCTCATTCAGAGACTCCGGCCCTCGGGTGAGTGGTGTCTCTTGTGATCTGCACTCCCGCACGACCGTCCCCGCTGGGGGCGTCTTCTCCCCTGCCTCCTGCCGTCTTCCTTGAGAAACGTCTGTTTCATCCTCTGCCTGTTCCCGAGCTGGGCTGTCTGTGCTGGGAGTTCCTCACGTATTCCGGATGCGAATCCCATCGCAGGGCGTGACATAACCACGGTCACCGGCTCTGCGGCGCACGGTGGCGTCCTTCGATGCAGAGAAGCTTCTACGTTCGGCGGCATCCGATCTATTTTTTTCCTTTCACTTCTTGTACTTTTGGTGCCGTATTCAAGAAATCACGACCAGATCCAATGTTATAAAGATTTTCCCTGCTTGTGTTTTCGTCTGAGATTTCTATAGGTTTTCCTCCACCTTTAGGTATTTGATTTTTTTTTGAGTTGAGTTTTGTCTCTGGTGTGAGGTAGGGTCCAGCTTCGCTCTGTTTCATGCGGACATCGGCTTTCCCAGCACCGTCTGTAGAGAAGACCGTTCTCCCCCCTCAAAGGGTGTTTCAGAGTCCGTTTATTTTTTGTGTAGATAGGGAAAAAACAAGTAATTTTTAAGTAAAAAGAGTTTTACTTCAGACTGTGTATTTTTTAAAGCTATAAATTCATTTTATAAGAGCTGTAAAATATTGATAATCCTGTAAAGCCACGTATTGACTTCGCCCCATTGAACACTTGATGGTCCTTTCTATTTGTTTCAAATGAGGAATGGGGGAAAGCATAATTCGTGAGGCAGGAAACTCAATAATGTGTCTGTTTGGGAGCTGCAATGCGTACTACAATGGAAACTGAAACTCAGGCGTTACGGCTCCAGTAATAGACAAAAGATACTTTGGTGACCTGAGGCCTGAAATACTTACTTTTTCAAATAGGAAATTGTTTATTTTTTGTAATTGTGTTTTAAGTATGAATTATAAGATAAAATGAGAAGTTTTAGCTGCTACTTCAAGCAAACCTCTGCAAACACACACATTTCGGTCACAGGAAATCTGAGTCCTCCGTGGGATATCCTCGCGCCTGACTCCTCAGTTGTGAGCGCTGGTTTTGAAGCAGGAGAGTCCTCTGGACTCGCTGTGTGAAACCGGGGTGGGACGGAGGCGTGACTGCCGGCTGCTAGCGGTCGCCCAGCTCTCCGGCTGCTGCCGTTTTCGCGTGCCCTGCATGGGGTCAGTGCTGCTTAGGAGAGCGGATGTCGCCCCGTAACCCTGAGCGTAGGAACTGGAAGTCGAGAGCCTGTCGTGCATGACCTTAGCTCCGACACAAACCATCCAGGCCTGGGGGACCGGGGAGCAGGCAGCCCGGCACTCAAGGCAGGAGACACGGAGGCCCGAGCTTGTGGCAGCAGGAATGGAGGCCGGAAAAGCTGTCTGGGGACGAAAAGCTTCCGGATGTGGTGACCGCTGGACGTGGGAAGGAGGGCAAAGGTCAGGGACCTCTGAGGGCTGGTTGAGGAGTGGTGCCACCCCTGTGAGTGGCTGGGCCAGGGCGACCAGCGGCCGTGAGCTCTGTGGGGACACTGGGGGAGGCGTGTGGCCCGCGCGGCATGGGGAGCCTGAGGACCGGGACAGAGCGGGGAGCCGCTGTCTGCGTGCTGGGACCCCGGCGTCCTGGCGCAGCCCCGCGTCCCCAAAGCTTTCCCGCTTGACCGAGGGAGCCCTTCTCTACAGAGCGTTTCCGAACGTCCCTCGGTTCAACTTTGAACTTCCAGCAAATCTCCCCTCGTTAACCGGAGCTGGGTGGCCGTCTGAATTAGAGAAAGTCTGGTTTCCAGAGACCCTTGAGGCGCACTGTGTGTGCAGCCCGTGGGAAGCGTGTCTGGGAAGCGTGTCGTAGGCGCAGGAAAGGTTCGCGTGTGGAGCAGAGCCGTGACTCGGGGCTGTTTACCCAGCAGCCGGCCAGGGCCTGTCAAGCCCGAAAAGTCTGTCTGCCCCCGCCGGGCGGGTCACAGAGGGGTGCTCCCTCCCCCTGCCCTCCGCGGCTCCAGTCCCACCCCTGCCCCGTGAGCACAGGCCCTGGGGCGGAGCAGCCAGACTCCCGCTGCCCTGTCCGTGTGTCTCAGACTCCAGCTCCTCCACGTCTTCCCTGGCGCCGTCCGCCTTGCGCAGCCTGTCCCTGCCGGGCACAGGCGACCCCACACTCCCCTCCCTTGGGCACGTAGGCGCATGCGGCTGAAGCTAACACACACGTTTCCCGACCTGCCGTCCCTGCCTCGTGGCTTAGCGCCTGCACCCACCCACCCCACAGACCCCTGTCTTGTCCCGTGTGGACTGGCCTGTCCTCTTCCTGCTCACACTCACTCTCTACGCTCAGAGACCTGCACCGCAGCAGTGTCCCTTACCCCCCACTGACTTGTCCCCTTCCCCTTCTTGGTGCCACAGAGTCCCTACCATTCTCCAAGCCCCAGCGGGCCCCAGGCGGGCCCTCCTCGTGGGTGCCCTCCCCTGCCCCTCAGAGGGCTGCGTTCCTGGCCCACGGCTGGGACAGGACCCTGCCTGGGAAGGAAGGTGTCCAGAGGGAAGCCACAAAGTTCAGGTGATGAAGGGCAGGGTGGATCCTTGCTTCCCCGAGCCCCCGGCCTCCGCGGATGGCTGTGCTCTGTCCCTCTGCCCCTCAGCCCCGTCTGTGCTTCCAGAAGCAGGTGGGCGTGTGTGCTGCGGGAACAGGAGGGGGCGGCGTGGGGTGAGGGGACTGTGGTGGCAGAGGTTTCCTGGCTACTCCCTGGCCAGCCCCTGAGCATGAGCCCAGGGAGAGCAGCAGCCTCATGGTCACAGTCTTGGTCACGCGTGCACCCTGCTCCCCACACCCCCCGCCGGGGCTCCTTCCTGGAGCAGACAGGTCTCTCCTCACTCGGGGCCTCTACCTGAGACGCTTAAGAAATGCCTCCCAGCCACGGGCCGCACGCCAGCCTGCCCACGGTTCCAGGCCCAGGCGTGTCCCCAGCAAGACCCGAAGTCCGTGTCTCAGCTCTGCAGTGACGGTGGGTGACAAGGTTGGATTTCCTGCTTCTCCATCATCTGTAATTTCTACTACAAAAGGACAGAATACCCACCATTTTCTGATATCCTTAGTTTTGTCCCCACAAAAGGGACCTGAAGGGCATGGGACCCACTCCAGGAGCAGGTGGCCCATCTCGTGGGCCCTCAGTGCGTGCCCATGGGCATGTGGGGTTCCGGGCGGCGAGGACTTGGGCACGTGGTACCATAGGCAGGGTGGTGGGCGGGCGGCAAGGCCACGCAGCAGGGGCCATGCATGACTGTGTCCGGACAGGCTGCTGGTGGGAGAGGGCCACGCGGCTTCGGAATCCAGAGCACAGTCCTGGCCACGGCTCTCCCATGCCCCGGAATCCACGTTTCCGTCCAGGGCTGGGACAGCCGCTGCCCACCGGGATGTAGTAGGATGGCTCCGTCCCCACATGACAGCATCAGGCCGCGAGGCTTCAGGGAAGGGTCCCTGGTGCAGGGAAACACAGAGGCTACCTTGCCGAACGGGGCCCTCGGGAAGCAGCTGCCACGCGTGTAGCCCCACGTGAGCCTGGGACGTGGGTAGCATGTGGTCAAGACTGCGGGCAGCTTCTCTGGGGGCAACAGAGCTCACGCCGGCGTCCCGCGGTAGCTCCTCGCTCCAGGTGCAGAGAGTGCGGGGCCGGCCTGCAGTGCCAGCCGCGGGGTTCTCTGAAGACCACCCTGTCCCCTCACGGCCACTCTCAGAGATGCGCCAGGTCCCCGTCCCGCAGCCTTCGACCTCTGTGATCTGAGCAGCCAGAATACTCATAAGTCATTTGGGGCAGGCAGACAGTTCGGGACCCGTTTACCTGGAGGAGAGCAACAGCTGCAGTGGGGAGAACCCCAGGGTGGGCAGCAGGGGTGAGGCCGGGGCACTTGGCAAAGGGGCGGTGGGGGTGGGGTTCACATCCTGCCTCCAAAGCTGCTGTTTCAGGCCTGGAGCCTGTCAGGGTGGCGGCCCAGGGGTGGGGAGCCCTGAGCGGAACCCCCGCGTCTGCGGGCCCAGCTATGGGATGAGAAGCTGACGCGGCGCAGCGCAGGGGCGTGCCCAGCCCTGGTGGAGAGCGGTCACGCCGGAGCCCCCTGCTTCCTTGCAGACGTGCACCTCCGGCCGGGAGCGGGAGGGCCGGGAGGGGCCGGCCCGCGCAGGGTGGAGCCACAGGCAGCCCGGGGTGCAGGCGTCCCCCGGCCCAGCGTGCTCACCATTTTCCAAGCCCGCTGCCACCCACACGGGGCTCTGCCAGCAGAGTCGCTGCTCAAATTCACTTTCCTTGGCCAAAACTGAGTCAGTGTTCTAAAAAACATGTCCAGCAGAATATTTCCTGCTTTTTTTTGATGAGTCTTTCTTCACTTTTCTCCCGTGAGCTTTTCAAACCAGAGAAATCTCTTGGCAGGGGGCACGCTTCCCTCAGTATCTCATTCTCAGTTAGGAATTCCAGCACCATCCCGTGCGTGAATTCCCGCTGACTCTTCCTTCGGTTTTCAGCGACTGTGAGTGCACGGGCACGTCGCGAAATCACTTCGCAAGTAGGCGTGTCCTAGAGAGCTGTCCTGTGCCTGCACCAGGCTCCCGGGGCTGCCGCAGCCCGCCACCGCCGACCCGGCGGGTGAAGACACACACGCTCACATACACACACAAACATGCATGCACACGTGCGCACACACATGCACACGTACACACAAACACGCATGCACGCACAGAGACGTGTGCACACACATGCATTCACAAACATGCATGTGTGTGCACAAATGCACGTGTGCAAACATACGTTCACACATGCAAACACACAAACGTGTCCATAAACACACACGTGCACACACAGTTTCTCACGATCCGCTCGCTGGAAGTCTGAAATCAGGGTGTCCGCAAGGCCGTGTCTCCTTCAAGTTCTAGATGGTCCTTTGTGGTTTTTTGCTTTTGCGTCAAGACCATCTAAGATTTGCCCCCTTGGCGACTTCGGAGTCTCTAATAGCGTATTGCTAACGGCAGTCACCGGCTGTATGTGACTCCCCAGGACTTGCTCAACTTATAAGTGAGATTTTATACGCTCTGACCGACATCTCCCCATTCCCACCCTCTCCCGCCAGCCCCTGGCAACCGCCATTCTACTGCTTCTGTGACTATGACTTCTTTTTTTAGATTCCACATACAAGAGAGATCCCATAGTATTTGTCCTCCTCTCCGACTTACTTCAGGAGCGTAATGCTCTCAAGGTCGGTCCATGTCACTGCAAATGGCAAGGTTTCCTCCCTTTTGATGGCTAAGTGATAATCCACTGTACTGATACACATCCCGTCCTCCTGTCCACTCACCGTCGGAGGACACTGGTTGCTTCCACGTCTTTGCTTTGAGAATAAGGCAGCAATGGACGGGGGTGCAGGCCTGTCTTCCTGATTCCCGTTTCCGTCCCTATGGGTAACCGCCCAGGGGTGGGATTGCCTGGTAGCACGGGAGCTCTATCTTTGACATTCTGAGGGCTCTCCACACTGCTCTCCAGAGTGGCGGCACCAGGTCGCCTTCCCACCGGCAGTGCCCGAGGGGTCCCCTTTCGGCACATCCTTGCCAACGCCTGCTGTCTTCTGTCTTTTTGAGGACAACCATTCTGACGGGAGTGAGGCAGCATCTCTGTGTGGTTCCAATTGGCGTTTCCCTGAGACAATGGGTGACGTCAAGCCCCTTTTCATGTGTCTCCTTTGGGAAGACAGACACACTCCTTTCTTGTGTCTGTTGGGAAGGACCCTCCCTGTGTGTCCCGGCTGTGGGTGGGTGGCCGTCCCTGGCGCTCCTTGCCTCATAGCTGCAGCCCTGCGCTCCCTGCCTGGTCCTCACGCGGGGCTCCCCCGGCCCCCTCCGTCTTCACAGGGCTGTGTTCTTATGAGGACATGAGTCACGTCCTCGTGGATAGGGAGCCTATCCTGTGACCCGATCTTCACTGGTTACGTCGGCAACAAGCTTACTCCAGATGAGGTCACATCGTAAGGGGCTGGGGAGTCTCAGTCTGTTTGGGCACAGACTTGGGGCTTCAACAACAAATATTTACTTCTCACAATTCCAGAGGCTGGAAGTCCAAGACCAAGGCACCAAGAGATGTGGTGTCTGGTGAGAGCCCACTTTCTGGTTCCGAGGGGGTGTCTTCTGGCTGTGTCCCCAGCCGGTGGCAGGCGTCTCTCTTAGAAGGACACTGATTCCCTACATGAGCTCCTCCTCCTGACCCCATCGGCCTCCAAAGGACCCACCTCCCCGCGCCACCACCCGAGGGGTGAGGGTGTCCATCCATGAACCTTGGGGGGACACAAACTCAGAGCATCATACAGGACTTGGGCCTTCAACCTGCATCTTCGCTTGGAGGAGATACACCTCGACCCGTAACAACGACTCAGGGTGTGTCTGCTTTTGTCGGCGGAGAGAAATTCACGAGTGTATTCCGACAATTTAGCTCGATTTCCTAACGGACGAGGAGGGAGCTTCCAGCACTGGACCGAAGACGGTGCAAGGACGCACACGGGTGCCTCGCCTGCTTGACCCCGGAACTGTCTAGGAGTGGTCCCAGCAGCACCACGAGGCTGGAAAGAGATTGTTATATGAAGGACTATCTGTCCCCCCAGACGAGGGGGTATCTTTGCTCAAAGTTCCTAAGGAATGTGGTTGCTCATAGCATCTCCTACAACTTCCTGTCCGTCGGGGTCGCTGACAATGACAGCCCCACGCCCGCCTCCCTGGGTGGATGCCCGTGTCTCGTCTTTCCAGGCCCCACAGGGCTGGCACAGCGCCTCACGCTTCATCAATAAGGAATCGGTAAGATGCATCAGTTGATGGGCTCCCTTCTGGGGGACACCGGTGATGTGCCACTCCATCCAGTCAGACTGAGGAATGAGGGAAATAGGTGGAGGATTCCAGAAGGCAAGACACTGAAGAAGGTTTCCTGGGGAAACATGTACCTGACGGGCCTCCAGGGGGACGTGAGCCATCAGGCAGGAGTGAGGCACACAGATGGGCGTGACTGGGGGGGTCCCCTCTGTGGAGCTGGGGGGAGGAGCTACAGGGCCACGAGGCCCAGAGCCGTACCCCACGGGGCGGACGCCGGGACAAGAAGGTGGACAACTGGACACAGGCCTTCCCACTGGAGGACGCAGGAGCCACGCGTCGGACGGGCCCATCAGCGACCGCCAGCCAGACTCAAAGTGGCCAGAAAGCTTTGCTGCTGTTACCAGACAGTAGTCGAGAAGGATCCGGGGGTGGTTGAGGCCGACTCCGGGAGCTGTGGGAGAAATGGTTCCGTGCGTTCCGCATGCACCTGTGGGGCCACCTTGAAGAACCTTTTAGCTTCTCGGCCGGTCCGTGCATTCTGAGAAAGTGAGCGTGCAAAGAGTGCTTTCGCTAACCTCTTGTTTTATGGAGCGTACGTGAAAGCAGAGAAAATGAGTTGTTTCTACAATAGTCTCTATAAGTGATTATCAGTAGAATTAGCTGATCGTCCAAAAACTCTAAATTTATTTGCCAAGTTCATTCAGATTAGTCTGATTTTATTGCTCTCCCCAAATCCCACATCCACGGCAGATTTGTTCTTTGCTGCTCTCTCCGTCGCTCTGCATAAGGGGCTGGGAGAGGCTACAAAGGGACTTGATAAGCAGGGATGAAGGCGAAGTCGCCCACAGAGAAGTCAGGGCAGCGCGGCCCTGTGGGGCGGTGGGAGCGGCCTGTGGCCGCCGGCGTGGACAGAAATGAAGTGGCCGCGTGCGCCCCACAGTCACTTGGAGGAACAGTGACAAACGGCTTCATATTAACACCCTTAAGTCATGCAGTGGCAGCGAGCGATTAATTGTCTTCCCTAGTGAAAAGTCTGGCCGCCACGGTGGTGATGGATACTGGCCCTGCGCTCCGGAAGGGTCCGCGGCAGGGGTGAGGGGGTGCGGGGTGCGGTGGGAAGCACGTGGACACGTCCAAGCTCAGTGATGCTCGCCCGGCCCTTCTAAGGAAAGAGACCCCAGGCCTCGAGCAGCCGTGGCCAAGGGCTTTCCCACCGTCCAGGGAAGGCGCTGGCCCCACACGTGGGTCTGAGCTTGACCCCACGGTCCCGTGTCACCTGGGCCTAGAGCCAGTCAGTGGGTCCTCTGAGCCCAAGCGCCCCTGGGAGCCTGTGGCAGTCGACTGTGGCCCAGGCTGCTGGTGGTCTCCATGCCCACATTCAGGCCAAGCCCCGGACAGCCAACCCCCACGGCCACGGAGGCTGCCTGCACACTGGCTCAGAGCCAGGAGCAGGCCGTCTTCCTGCCCCGAGCCGTCTGGTGGTGCCAACGTGTGGCAGGCGTCAAACAGCCCGAGTGTTCTACGGACGCAGACGCAGGTGCGCGCATCTGTCTACATGTGTCCGTGCTGACGGCACTCTGGACCACAGCTCTGATTTCCGAGTGTTTCTCTGCAGGGGTCGTGCGTCCATGTGTCCCCAGCAGGAGACCTGGGGTGCCTCTCTGCCCCCAGCCCCTCCCAGGGTCACAGCTGCCACACGCTCACACCCCGCCCCCCGGCCGGAGTAGCCTTTGCCACAGCCGGAGGCCACAGGCCTGTTTACTCCGCACAGGCTCCTGGGGTTTTGATTTTCATCCCCAGTTTTGGGGGAAGTTTGTATCTCAGATTCGTTTAGGTTGGGGAGAAAGAAGAAGAAGAAGAAAAGAAAAGAAAAGAAAAGAAAATCTGAGCGTTTAACCCCCGAGTGCATAAAGACCGCTCTCCGGGCGCCGCTGAGCTTCCACTCCTGACTTCGGCACCCCGGGGTCCTTGGCCCTCCTGGAAGGCCCCACTCGTTTCCCGCCAGGACATGATCACGCCGCAGCTGGGACGGGAGGCCTGTGTCCAGCCCCCTTGGCACGAGTCAAGGAGAAAAGTTCTCCCAAGCGCTTGGGCCCCCGGTCCATAGAGGCCGCCTTCTCCCCAGCAGCCCAGGCTCTGGTGCTTCTGCGGGGAGTCTCCCATCAGCCTCTGCTGAGCGCAGGCGGCCTGGTCCCAGAGCGGCCGAGGTTCAGGGTGGTCAGGCCAGCAGATCCTTTCCAGACTCGTGCCCTGGGATGTCAGCAGAAAGGTCACGGGTTACAGTCAAACCCATGGCCCGCAGAGCTGAGAGTGCACAGGGCCCTGTGGGGGGGTGGGGAGGGGACCTGCAGCAGCCTTACCCCGGCTCCCCACCCAGCCCCCCACCCGCCCCACCTCCCTCCCCTCCCCAGGGCCTCATGCCTCCCTTGTCCGGGCTACCTGGGGTTTCCAAGGGACACCCCCCCCCCGCCACCAGGACCATTCTGTGTGACCCTGCACTGCTCACATGTCCCCGCGTAGCCCATGTCACCGGCCGTCACCCTGGCTTCTCCCACCTGTCAGGTTTCTCCCCCCGCTTCCCTGCATGTGAGGCTTGTCTTGAGAAAGATCATCTCAAGCAAAGTGAAACTTCATTCATTCGGGACGAAGGTGATACAAAAGACACCAGATAGTACTATTGGAGAGCTGGGCAGAGTATTTTGAGGAGAAATGCGCCGGGCTTGGTGATGTGTTTCCATGGGAAACTGGCTCCCAGGGCGCTCTCGCCGTTTCTGTCCGTGGGCGCTCCTCTCAGGGCTGACGCTGTTTTCTCGAGGTTGTAGGATATTGATTTTCCGAGGAAGAAAATAGCTTGAAGTTGTACTCAATAGCAATTATGGACCACAATTTCTAAATTCATGAGTCTTTCTATTTCCAAGCCTCACCGGCCGTCCTTCTCCTAGTCCCCAGGCAAGGGGACACGTGTCTCTCAGGACTGCCGGCTCAGTTCCCGGAGCCGCCTGTGGTCACAGCCCAGCCCCGTGGGACGGGGGGGCCACATGGCTGGCGTGGCCTATCCCCGGGCCAGCCTGGGGCTGGGAGGGAGTGCGATTCGAGTGTGCGTGACAGACAGCACTGTCCTGCTCGTGAAGATGGCCACCCCGAGTCCTGAGCATCTCAGTCAAAATCCATTGCGAACACAGGTTTTAAACATATCACTCTCCACGTTTATGTTTCATAGCCTTGTAATATCCTTTATGAAATGACTCAGAAATAAAGACAGGAGGTTGCTGGCTCCCCTGGGGACGGCCACCGTCCAGGCATCAGGCGCAAGGTCAGAGAAATGCTTTGATGCCTTCTTGTACTTACACACCCCAAAATGTGGAGTTTGATCTTCTTCTTTTCTCTAAGATGTAGGAGGCCACGACTGCCTCCTTCGTGAAGGGCAGTCACCCCCGGACGGGCAGGAGGGGCCCGTGGTGCCTGCAGGCCGGTGAGACCATGTCTGAGTCTGGCCGGGGCCTGCACCTCGGGGTCACCAGGAGAGCAGGGCCAGGCATGTGGTCGCAAAGGATCAGGGTGGTTCTGGGAACCCGCCCCGGCATGCGTGCTCCAATCCCTGCTCAAAGCAGCTCAGTGTTTCCGAAGTTGAGAAATTTTACATAAATAACCCAGAGGCCCGACTTTTACTTGAAACAAAATAGGAAGTTCTGAGCACCCACAGGCCACCTCCCCTCCTGGCGTATGTGGGGAGCGGGGGGGGGGGGCACCCAGCGGGCAGGCACCCAGCTTGCCCTGCCTCCTTCTGGGGCCACACCTCTGGGGCCAGCTGGGCCTCGGGAGCTGGGCGTTCACAGACCTGATCTCCACCCTGCTCTGCCCAGGAAGGATTTAAGGCCTCTCTTAAAAGAGTTAGGTGAGCCAAAGTAAGGATAAAATGGTAAAAGTAGAAGAAAACTGTGCCCTGGGGAGTCCTGAGCGTGCCGTCTGCCAGACCTGTGGCATCCTGCTGACGGAGATCGAGGCCGGGGGACTTGGGCGACCTGGCCCCTGTGGGATTGCCCGCAGCTCTAGGCTTTGCCGTCAAACAGCAGCCCAAAGCCAGAGGAACACCCGAACCGAGGAGGACAGACCGAGAGGGCCTGCCCAGGGCAATGTGGGCCCCAGGAAAGATAAGAGGAGGTAGAGGGATGGGATTAGTGGTCTCATGTCATCAAGTGGCCATCCTGGCAAAGGGAACGGCCTCCTGCTGGCTCCAGCGGGCAGAAGAAAATAAAAAAGCTTTATTTCAGGGCCATAAATACCTGCTCTCTAGTGTTTGGGGCTTTCCAGGAATAACCCAACTGCCTCGCTGGATGGGGTCTGCCAAGGGGCTGGGGTGCCATGGAGAGTGCAGAGACGGGCGCGTGGACAGATGATGATGTGCTTCAGAAAAGGCAAGATCCAGCAGCCCATGAGGCCGTGGGAGGGAACAGAGGCCTGGAGACCTGAAGCTCTGTGGGCAAGACAGCCCTGCAGCCCTGGCCGCACACGGTCTCCAGGTCCCAGTTTCCTGACCCCCCGCACTCAGCCTTGACGGCAGTGCTCCGGAGGCTGAGCGAGTGTCTGTGGGGACACCCTGGGCCCTGTGGGGTGTAAGCAGCACCCTCCCCTGCTGGACACCAGCAGCACCTCCCCTCCAGCTGCAAATGCCCCAGGGAGGGGGCACAGGCTGACTGCCACACACGCCCACACGTGCCCACGTGCACAGGAAACCTGCGTTGCCCCCACATAGCGGAGGGAGGACCCGACACTCCCACCTGCATTGAGCCCCAGCTTTGGATAGGTGGCCTAGGAAATGTGGCGTCAGATGGCCCGGGTTTGGGTCCCAACCCCTCTAAGTCTCTGTACCGCACACCTAGGCCCCCCCGCCCCCACACACCTGTAATTCACGTGCAAAGTGGAAGCAGGACGAGAGGTGGGAAGTGTGAACTCTGTTGCTGAAAACAGCGTTACCTTGTTCCAGACGACTGGACATTTCTCGTACCCACGAGAAATGATGGACAAACGGCTGACGATCGAGTCAAGTGGAATAAACGTACTCTTGGCTTCCTGCTTCAGGGGATGTGGGTTACCAGCGCTGACGAGTCCCAGAGAAGTGCTGGTCAGAGGGAGTTTAATCCAGTCAACCCGGGAGTGAGGCTGGAAGTGTGAGTCTTGTTTCTCGCCCCTGTTTGGCCGTTCGCCAACAGAACACTGGCCTCGTCCGCAGGAGACAGGTCGAAGGGCATCTCCTTTCCTCCGGGATCTTGGCTTCCCAGGGGGCTTGGGCGTGGGCTCACGGGTTCCTCCTGCAGCCTGACTGGGACTCCTCCCCGAGGTCTCCGCCAGGACACAGGCCCCCACCCGTGGCCTCAGGAGAGCGCTGTAAGTCTGTGCCGAGGTCTGGGACCCGGTGGTGGTGCGGGCCACCCCTGGCCGCCAGCAGAGCCTTCGGGGAGGCAGAGATCTTCGGCAGGCCATGGCCTCCTCGCCCCGGGCCCCAGAGCCGGCTCCCAGTAGAGGGCGAGTAAGGGACAGCTCGGACACAGGCTCACGGCCTGGGAACGCCGCTCCCTTCCCACACGCGGGTGTCGGTGCTGAAGCTGGGGCACCCGGTGGGATGTCGGGGGGCCTGTTTGCGGTGACCTGCCGCACTGGGCTTCCAGGTCCGTCCCTGAATTCTAGCTTTTGAGAACATCCCAGGCCAGTGACTGGCGGCAGCGTCCTGCCCTGGGGGGTGCCCGACGTCCCCGCACATCAGGGTGAACCCGAGCAGCAGGGGGCCTGGGCTCTCGGAGCAGGTGTGTCAGCCCTCGGCTCCCGGCGCACGTGGCTGCCGCACGGAGGAACCCACGTGAAGCTCTGTGTCCCTGCAGCTCCAGGCGGCTGACGAATTCAGCCACAGCACCCACTGCGGCCCCTTCCCAGTCTGCAGCTTCCTCGCGGGGCCCAGGCTTTCCTTACTTTGGGCGGGGGGGGGTGGGGGGTGCTGAAATGACGGTCAGAGGCCAAAGTCTTATTTGCGGTTTTCTTGGAAACAGAAGTAAGCCGCTCCTTGTGGACAGCGCGCCCGTATTCTGAACAGAAGATGGACGTAGCGGTGTCCTCTTACCGTAAGGCCCGAGCTCGCCACCTCCCTCAAGCCCAGACCGCGGGAGGGTCACATGTGGCCGGCAAGCCAGCCTGAGCAGCGCCAGATTGCGTGTCCCCGGGGCACGTGGCGCCCACCCACCAGGGGAGTGGGGGCCACAGTTGCTCTGACAGGCTCACATCTGCTGGGGAGGGACGGGATCGCAGCGTCCGGCCCCAGGTGGACTCTCACTGCCCTGGAAGGGTGTCGCTGGCAGGTGACAGTCTCCGCTCAGACAAGGTGGGATAGCCAGACTCCGGCAGAGCAAACTAAATGCAAGAAGGTTTCGAGCTCCTGAGATACTTTCATCGAGCCCTACCCGGTTTGTTCTTAAGTGTCGACTGTGGCCCGTCTTATGCCTGATAGGAAGGATAAAGAAATCGTGTCTGTGGGTGATTATATTGCATTCTTTGGTTTATGCGCTTGGAAGTCCCATGGAGAGAGTTGGCGGTCACTAGCCACCTTCCTGGTTCAGTTAAACGCAGAAGACTGAATTGCTGTAAGACATGTAAAGGCAGAGAGCTCCCTTGGGGTGCTTGTGCGGTTTCACACCACCCCGAGCGCACGTGGGGCCCGCCCCGGCTATGGCCACTTCAGGGGGGACTGAAGGTGATGAGCCTCCCCATCTCGGGGACTCCCCAGCTCCCCAGCTTGGCGGAGAGCCAGCCCGGACAGACTGTCATCTACCCGCCATCTGCCAGGGTCGTGGCCCAGTCCTTGTGGTTTGTGACCGCTGCCTGCACAACGGGAGCCCT
This sequence comes from Lutra lutra, assembly GCF_902655055.1. NCBI lineage: Eukaryota > Metazoa > Chordata > Mammalia > Carnivora > Mustelidae > Lutra > Lutra lutra. Next base: position 107,607,232 of record NC_062288.1, on the reverse strand, counting down.
GGGCTGGTCTCCGTGGTGTGTGGAGGAGGGCCGGGCCCCTCCCTAGCCCGCTCTGAAGGGCAAGGAAGAGGAGCGTCAGGTGACAGGGAGACACGCCTTTCCCCACAAGGAACCACGCCTGAGCGTGCGGGAAGGACCCGTTCTCAGGGGGAGCCCGTCCTCCCGTGATCTTCTCCCCAGGAGCCCGGCCGTAGGTGACCCGCCACTTCCCTTGTGGTTTCTTAGGGAGTGTATGTGGTCCCACCTTTTGGGTGACATTTGCTGAAACTGGGTAACCACAGGGTTTTCTTTCACGGATAAAAATCAAAGGTGTCAGATCTCTCGACACTCATTTGGAGAGGCAGAAGGTCTCCCTCTGATGCTGTTCGAGGAGGCGTCGTGCGTGGCTGTGGGTGCTGCACGCGAGACTGAGCACGGTTGCCGTCGCGCCCGGTGGGCACAGCTGTTTCTAATCGCCGCGGCCGTCGGCGTGGGGTGCGCACGGCACCCCGGTGAGTCCATAACGCCGATCCGCCCTGTGTCAGCGGAGGCGAGGCCGGTCCCTGGGAACGCCGGGCAGCTCAGGGCGCCAGGCTGAAGACGGGGAGGCCCCACGTCTGGACGTGAGGAGGCAGGAGAGCAGTCGGGTTTCTCCGCACCTGGTGGGACACATGCCCGACGGGGAGGCCGGCGGTGTGAGGGCCCTCACCACGGACTGGCGCTGCGTCCCTGCTGCACACCTGGGGGGAGATGCTCTACTCGCCCCGCGGTCGCTGCAGGGGCTTCCCAGGCGCGAGTGCTGTTCCTCCACCACAGGCGTGGGGGTGGGGGGTGGGGGGTGTACTCCAGGAGTCCCGTGTCTCAATTCCAAACCAACACGACTCTGCCCTGGGAAGCGCAAGAGGGACAGAGTGGGCCCCGTAGCCAGCAGAAATCTCCAAGTGTCCCCACCGCACCAGACGCCGGGTCCCGCCGGTCCTGCGCTCTCCTGGGAGGTCTGAGTGTGGCTTCTCCTTCTCCCTGGGCAGGTGCCCCGCCCCTGGAGGAGGTGCTGGACCTGCAGGTGAAGGGAGCAGGAGAGCCCCCCGCAGGCCCCCCCAGCCCCCGCCGAGCAGGGGTCGGACAGTCCACGCGCGGCCTGCGGACTCGGATGTGTGCATGCGTGCTCCCTGTATCGGGGAAAACTTTTTCCCTCGTATTTTTATTACTGAACTGAATGTGCTAAAGGACAGCCTCGCGTTTGTGTGGAAACAGAATTTCCATGCGCTTCCGTGGAAAGAACGCTGGAGCACACAAGGCAAGGATAGTAACAGACAGCACGAGGCCGGCTTCCCGCAGAGGAAAGCTCTGGGACCGAATCCTGGGAGGGACCTCTGTCACCTGGCCGTCTTCTGTCCACGGGATCCATCGCCCGGTCCAGCCCACCTCAGGCTGACCTACCACCCCATCCACTGCAACCCTGCACCCCCAGATTAGCCCAGTCGCTTTGCCACAGGCCGAACTTAGGACTATTTTAGGTTCTCCCATTTTCCAGACTTTCTGTGATAGATTCAGAATGTAAAAGCTGTTATATTCTTTTCCTTAATTTTAGTTTAAGGCTTTGCACAAAGAGTTCCATCACCAGCCGTCCCTCAGGACCAGTCTTATTACAAAATAACAGCCCGAGAGGTGCCTGGGGGGCTCGGTCGGAGAAGCGTCTGCCTCCAGCTCAGGTCATGATCTTGGGTCCTGGGAGCGAGTCCGCGTCGGGCTCCGTGCTCAGTGGGGAGCCTGCGTCTCCCTCTGCCTGATGCTCCCCCTGCTTGTGCTCTCTCTCTCTCTCTGACAAGTAATAAAATCTTTAAAAAAATAAAAATAAAAACAGAATAGCAGCTCGAGGTGTAAGGGCCCCTCGGATTTCCTCTGGACACGCCATCCTCATCTCGTGGATGAGCACCCCCTCCCAGAGATGGGGCTCCAGCAGTGGCCACTCCGCAGGCTGGCTCGGCAGGGCAGGGGCACGAGGCGTGGGTGATGTGGAGTGGACGGCACAAGTGTGTTTCCTGGGTGGTACCTAGTTGCATTCATTCCACAGAGATCGGTTCTTGAAACCACGTATGTGTAGAACCGATACAGAGAATAAAAGCCAGGTGTCTTTTGCAAACACAATTATTATTACTAAGTTGTTACCCGAGTACGAGGAACTGCTGCTATTTTGGGGGGACACTTGGAGGGTCTCAGCGGGACTCAGGAGCGCAGCCTGTCCCGGAGCTGCTCACGGCTTCCCTGGTGCTCCCGCAAGGCTGAGGCAGACACCGATTCTCCCCCAGACTGTGTGTGTGTGACTGTCAAGGTCCCGGCACCGACTGGCCTGGGGGCTCAGCTTGGTTCTGTCGTCTGCAAAGCTGGGAATGAGCGCGCGAGGCGTGGGGTGTCCGCGCGCGTTTCACTGGACGTGCACAGAAACGTGGCAGATGGGGTCCACGGCACAGCAGCCACATTCAGGAAGCTCGTTCTCTTCTCCACACGTGCAAAAGTTGGCACATGTGTGTTCAATGTGCGTGAGAGGTGTGTGTGAGATGATGGGCACAAAGGTGTGTGCTGTGTGTGGACATTCTGTGTTCACAACGTGTGTATGTGTGTGATGGTGTGTGCTCATGTGTGAGACGGTGTGTGTGTGTGTGTGTCACGTGGTTCGTGTGCGAGGTCGTGTTCACGTGCAGGTAGATGGCAGGTGCCATGTGATGACATGTGGGCCGTATGAGATGGTACACGTGCGTGTGTGTCACATGGTCCATGTGCGAGGTCGTGTTCACATGCAGGTAGATGACATGTGCCATGTGATGACGTGTGGGCTGTACAAGATGGTACATGTGTGTTGGGGGAGAATGACACGATGGGGTCTGTGCATTTAGTGGTAGGGTGTGTTTATGAGAGAGTGAACGGTTCACTTGTGTGTAGGTGGTGTGTGCGCCAGTGTGAAAGTGCGTGTGCATATGCGTGAGAGGAGGACGAGTCTGGAACATTCAAATACTCTGAAGGCAAGGGACGAGGTGTTGGGTTTCAGGTGAGGGAAAGACTCTGAGCCAAGAAGCCCAAGGGTTCAGCTTCCCCCGGATAAGAGCCGAGGGCAGCCCGGGCGCCAAGGAGCACGGGTGCTCTAGAAGTGGGCTCGTGTGTGGCGCTGGCGGGAGAAAGGGGAGCCAGCCTTCGGGTGACCTGAGGAAGGCTTCGTGGGGTTGGTAGTGAGAGCAAGGCAGTTGGTCCAGTGGATCGGGATGGGGACTCTGAGAAGACCAGGATGGCCCCCAGGTAAGCCGGCACGGGCAGGGGGGACCACGAGTAGGGGCAGACCAGTCATGGCCCCAGAGCAACAGGAACTGACCAGTGGAGGGCAAAGGGCAGGGAAGGTTCCAGCACTGCCACAAAGAAGGTGGACATTCAGGTCTGAGAAGGCCAAGACGAAGGGTAATGGGTATCGTCTGATCACGCTGAGACCACAGAAGTGTCGCCCCCTGCCTGCCTCCTGGAGAAGCTGCCCCCTTCTTCCCGCCAGGCCGTCATGGCTTGCCGCATGTTGGCCATCACTCATGTGAAATGGCCTCTCAGGAAATATTCTTAGTGGTAGGAAGTGATCTTTCTTTAAAGGCTTATTTTATTTTATTTTTTTAATTCTCAAGAGGGGCGCCTGGGTGTCTCAGGCTGTTGAGTGGCCGACTCAATTTCTGCTCAGATCATGATCTCAGTGTCGGGCGATCGAGCCCAGTGTCGGGCTCTGTGTCAGCGGGGGGTCTGCTGGAGATTCCCCCTCGCTCGCTCTTCCTCTTCCCATCCCCCGCTAGCACGTGTGCCGCTCGCTCACTCTCTGAGAAGAAATAAAAATAAAATACTCAAGAGCCATCAGAGATAAGGATGAGGAAATGGGGTGATCAGGTTAAGTCATAGAGTTTGGAGGGGCGAGAAGTAAAACATCATTAGAAAATGTAAGACTAGATTTCTAGTTTCGTTTGGGCGTATTCCAGATAAGTCTAAATGGGAATTTTAGACACGATGGAAGAAGGCTGGAGTGAACATATAGTAAGCTTCTAAAGTGTTTGAATTGAAAGATAGCAGGATACATGTATCAGGTAGGTTTATAAGAAATTTAAAGTCAGATTGAAGATTATCTGCCAATTTCGGACCATACTAGCTACAGTGCCATGCGTCTATAGAGAGGATAGGACTAGTTTTCATTCAGTTGGCTATTTTGTAGCCAGGGCTGAATTCATATGGAATTCCGGAGTGCCCTTACCGAGTTTTTTGGAGCGTGATGGGCCAACCTTGAACCTTCTGGGACTGGCCCATGTTACGTCAAGAAGGAAAAGCAACCAGCTGCTTCTAGCGCTCGTGTCCCCGTTAGAGCTAAGCACATGCACACATAGTTGTAATACGATATCAGGAAACACCCGACCCTCTACAGTGACCCTCTTCTAGAGACTCCAGACACCAATGCAAGTGCTGTCAGGCTGGGCTGCTCCGTCATTTAACCCGAACCCGTCTCCACACAGAAAAGCAGACCTCAGAGTTTTTCTTCAAAGTATATGCAAACGGCGCAAAGCTGAATGATACAATTGTGCAGTAAACATTGCTTGAACTGTTGTTCTACTTTTAACTCCAAACGAATTCAAGGAAAACGGTTTCCAATTATATGGACCAGTAGCATGCAACTGACAGAATTTATGGAACAGTTTTTGGCTGAAAAACAGAGCAAAGCTGGGTATTCTCCACAACAGCATTTTGTTTCCTGTCATCTGAGATGATGGCAAAAAGGTTAGGTTCTTGTTCACAAAATGAGTCTTTCCTACAAACATGCACTCTAAGGAATTTTAGCTGAATTTTGTGAAGAATAAACTCTCATCATGAACATCCTGTGCATAGACCAAGTCCGCGAGCGCCGACCAGTAAACCTGTGTTTTATGGCGTTATTGTCCAAATCACCGAGGTTCAATCTTTCCAACGAGGTAGACTGAAAGTGATACACTCTCTAGATTCTAGAACCTGGAGGATAAACACCAGATTAACCTGCAGGGAGGCTGTCTGCAAATATCTGTCCCTGGGAGCAGCCGGGCTGCCGGATCCCTCGAGGAGAACCTCCTTAAGTCTCGGGGGGTTTTCTTCTTATGGGGCTGTCATTTCAAAGTTGGGAAGAGGAAGTCTGAGACTCCCTACATATTTGTTAACCAGTCCTTCAGGAATAAATTTCTTTGACTAAAGTACATTTTTTGGTTCTTCGTAAAATAGTTTCCTATCAGGCCACTGGAGAGGTACCGACTCTGTTTCTTAAAAGTGTTCCTATTTTGGGATTTTGAAACTTCTAAGTCAATGTGAGCCAGCATGAGAACTGATAACAAAAGCTGAGTAATTTGGTAATTATTTTTCACCCCCCCAAAAAAGACTGTATTTTTCTGTTTAGAGTACAGAATTCACATTTTTTTCTTGAAAGAAGGTAAAATATTTGAACCAATAATTTTACTGTTTCTCAGTGCCTCTCAATTTTAAAGTGAGGGCAACAACTTTATAGGAATTTCTTCAAGCCGGAAACATAAGGAATGCAACAAAGCCTTCTCTGAAAGACTCTCCCAGTGGCCGAATTTGCTTGTCCTGGCCTCTAGCATGGGGGGGGGGGGTGGTCACACGGTCCCGGCACCCAGGGCTTCTCCCCACAGAGCATGTGTCTTCTTTCATGACAAATAAGGACTTGTCAGTAGTGTCTAAAGCCTTACAGATATGGTCCTTGAAAACAGCTCTTTATTGACAATTTCAATCTGGAATCTTACCTATGCAAGTATCTTCCTTTTTAAATTATCGCAAGGCCAATCACTATGTTTCACAAGGCAGTTGACCAATCAAAACATCTTGCTTTTCAAAATTCACTCATTGATATTTTTGAAATTTATGTTAACATTCTACTATGTATGAAAATACCATATGCACATAATGATAATATTCAAAGGGACCTAATACCATTTTTATAATTTAAAGTCACTTTTATAAATAGATTTACAAATCAGAAGTATTTTAAATATAGTTTGCATACCATTATTACAAATACCATTATTACAAATTATTGTTTTATTTTCAAAACAAAATTAGTTTAGATTTTCTGAAATCAAGCAGGTATCCCAGAAGGTGTATTTTTTTTTTATCATTTTCTATCTAACCATATTTTTTAAAATTCCTGAACTATGTGTTGTTTTACTTTATAATAATCCTGTTTCCTATGACAGTCTTTCTCTATTTTGTTTAAAAATACATTTTCTTTGGTAATTTAGTACATTGGAAATTTATCCTAATCACTTCAATATGTGATATACAATAGTTCAATAGCTTGGTGTTTCCTAAATTGAAAATGAGTTGTTTTTTTTTTTTTTTATCACAGAACATTAGGTTTTACACATAACAAATGTGAACTGATCTTTTAAAGAAGTCTTTGCAGAATCACAAATCATTTCAAACTATTTATATTGTGTAGGTATTTGGTAGATCTTGGGGAATTTTACATAGCCTATATTTTTTATTCATCAGCCAAACAGTCCTAACTTCTGTCTGAATAAGGTGCTCATTTTTCACGTATGTAAATGACTGCCATGAACGTGACTCTCAAAGCCATTCCTCATCACGTTTAAAAGTTTTCTCTGTAAATGTCACTAAAACCGAAAATTGAAATTTATTATTAAATGAGATCTAAGCTCTCACGATAAAAGAAAAAAAGCAAAAAAAAAAAAACAAAACAAACAAAAAACCCACCTAACATCACTCATTCTTCGAGATACCGACTCTAGTCTCACTTTACTGAAAGACACTTTCCTAAGGCATTTTCAGGAATTAAAAGATACATTTTTCCTGCCTGCCCTGGAAATAAGAAAGGATTTTAAAATAACGGAAAAGAGAATGAGAATCTGGCGGGTTCATTTATCAGTTTCTGAAACACTAGCCTGAAAGGATCAGCACCAAACGCACAAACACCGTCCTGTCGCGAGTTCCCGGGGTCCAGCTCCGCCGGCGGGGAGCAGCGCGGCTGGAAGTCGGCCGCGCCCTGGGGCAGGCGGCGGGGCGGGCGGCGGGGGCGGGCGGCGGGGGCGGCCCGAAAAGAGCGCGCTGTGGGCGCGGCGCGGCGAGGCGGAGGAAACCCGCGGGCGTCCGGGGCTGAAGGCCCGAGGAACCGTCCTGGAGCGGCCGGAAGGGGCTGGAGTCCCCGCGGCCCCTCGTGCTTCCGAAAGCTCGGAGACACAGGCGGGTCACTCAGTTCAGATTAAATCGGGAATGTGGTGCTTCCATGTTGGAAGTGAAGCCTCTGGGACAAGGGAGAAAGCAGCCACGTAGAGTAAATGCACCTGCACTTACTGACCAGGCCTTGTCATGTTTGTGAGCGACAGTCCGCCTGGCTTGGAGCGGCGCCCCTGCCCGGCTCCAGCTTTCCCTGGGGTCGCCCACTCTCCGGCCCCCTAGGGCCCCTGCGGGACGCAGCCGGGCACCTGCCCTCGCCGCGGTAGAGCCGGGGTGGCCGCCTGGGGCTCCGGCCACCTCGGCGACTGAGGGGCTGGACGCCCCAGGACCCCCACTCGGGCTCGTGGCTCCCGGCGCCGGCGGGGAGGAAGGCGAGGGGGCGTGCCCGCCCCGGGGCGGCCGGCGTGGGGGGTGGCGGCGGCCGCGTCTTCGGGGCCCGCCCGGCCTGCGGCGCGCTTGGCCGGGCCAGCGGCGGGTTCCCGGAGCCTCCGTGCGCCTGGCGGCGGACTGGGAGCCGGCGCGGGTTCCCCTCCCGCCCCAGCGAGCCCGGCCGGGCGCTCCCCGAGCCTGCGCGCGGGTCCCGGCGGCTGCCTGGGCTCCAGCGGGCCTAGGATGCGGGCGCAGCCGCCACGGCCTCCCGGCCCGAGTCCTCCCCGCCGCGCTCTGAGTCTCCGGTGGACGCGTCGTCAGCGTCACTCTGCCGAGGTCCCAGGGCCCGGAGACCGCCTCGGGCCCGCCCCGGCGACGAAGCCGAGCGCCCCGGTGCCCCTCCGCCAAGCGCGAGGCCTGAGAGCTTCCCCTCCAGCCCGCGCCCCGCCCGGTGCCCCGCGCGGCGACCCCGGCACCTTGGAGGCCGGCGTCTGGTCCTGGAGGGGCCTTCCCTGCCATCCGCCCCCCGTTCTGAGACCCCCACCCAGGACTGGGGAGGCGCAGGAACTCTGCACACGCGCGCGTACACACACACATACACACACAGGCGTGCGCGCGCAAGCCGTTGCTATGGAGAGGCCGGTTACCAGAGAGGCTGAGGGCGACAGGTCCCCTCCTCCAGGCCTCCCTTCCCTGCCTGCGCTCCCTCTCCGCCGACCTCCCCTCTCGCCCCGCCGGAGCTTCCGGGGCCCCTCCCGCCTCCTCCCCCGCCCCTGCCTGCAACCCCTCCTCTCCTCTTCCCCTCCCCGCCCTGGGCCGGGGGTCGCCCCAGAGGCTGGAGCAGTAGGCCGAGGCCAGGCTCCCGGGTGGCCCCACGCCCCGAGGAGGACAGCGAGGAGGGACAGGACCACCACCAATCAGGTCTTTGCCCGAGGAGGACCCGCAGAGAGTGACCCAAGGCGCAGCGCGGGGCTCAGGTCTCTGGGCCTGGACTACCCGGAGGCCCAGCGGGGCGGGCGGAGGGAAGGGCCCACCGCCGAGCCCCCTCCCGTTTGCTGGGAGGGGGCGGTTTGCAGGCCCTGCCCGGGTGATTTACCGCCTCCCGACCTATTGGGTGTATGAGGGCTTGGGGTACACGGCGGGGTGGGTAACTGGAGAGAAGCCCAAGTCTCCCCCTTCGGCCTCCGCCGGACCTCGTTGTCCCCTTGCGCTTCTTGAAGCTCGGACGCCGTGGCCCGCGCGGAGCTCCGCCACCTGGGCCTGCGGGAGCGGTTGATGGAGGCGTCACCTCTTTGCCCTGGGGCTCGGTGAAACGCCGGGCTCCCGGCCACTGCAAATACCAAATCAAAGCAGAATTCGGGGTAGGCCTTGGTCATTGGAAGCGAGTCCTTAGAACACTTTTAGAGGCAAGCAGGCGCTCGACTCACGTCTATTGACGACCCCTTCCCCAGAGCCCCGGCCCCAGGCGTTTCCCGAGAGAAGAGTGAGGGCGGGGCAGGTCTTGGGGGCAGCGCCTGAGGGGAGGCGTGGAGAAGGGCCGCGGTGCAAGCTCCGCCCGGGCAGGCCGGCGGAGACTGGGGGTGGGGGGTGCAGTTTGCCCTGGAGGGGCTGGAGTGGGGGCGCCGGCTGTGGGGCGGGAGGGGCGTCGGGTTAGGAGGGGCCGCCCTGCTCCGCGCGGGCCGCCGCCTCCAGCTGTCCCGAGCGCAGGAACAATGGTGAGGCAGTGGGAGAGGGGGACTGGGAGGAGGGCGCCAGGGTTTCCAGAAAAGGAGGAACTAAAGAGCCCCGCGCAGACTGTCATCTGCATGTGACAAGGTCTCTCCCCGCTCCTTTCTTTCTTCCTCTTGTTCCTGCAGCTGTGGGCCTCGGAGAACGCATTGTACACACAGATGTTGGGTTTCAGCTCTCCGTTCTCTGCTGCTCGCCTGGGGCGGAGCACACCGGGGTGCCCCAACCTGTAGCTGAGACTGGGGGCCAGGGCTCGGAGAGAAAGAATGTGGGGGGTGGGGAGAAGGGCCAGGGGAGCGCGATGGGTTGGCCTATCGGCTGCGGGAGGCCAATCACAGGGCCCAGCAGGCCTGGTCGCCCCCCAGACTCCAGCAGGGTCAGGGAGCTTGGGGAGAGCCAGCGACTGGAGTACAGCCCTGCGACACCCCTATGCTCCATTTGCTTCCGAGGCAGTGGTCCAGGCCGTGCCTTTGACCCGGGGAGGCAAGAAGGCAGATAGATTCCGCGGTTTCACTGCCGCCTCAGGCCAGCTTCGGGTCTGGAGACCTGCAGCGCGCCTGGGTGAAGAGGTGGCTGGGTTCTCAGTCCTTCCCGCAACCGGCAATGCGCTTTGTACCCGAACTGGAGACCAAAGCGCTGGAGAATAAAAGGGGGAGGGTCAGCGAGGGCATTTACTCGCTGGTTTTACCAGCGTAATTGGCCTGCTCTGATTGGGAAAAAAAGCAAAAGCCCCCCACCCCAAGCCAAAAGTGGGAAAACTAACTCAAAAGAACAATTTGCCATAAATTTTCCTCTTGCAGAGTTTTGACACCCCCACCCTTCCCATAGCAGAGGTCGCAGCAAGGCCATGCGGGTTGGCCGTCCCTGCCGCGTCCCCCTCTCCCCTGAGCGCTACCCTGAACTTGCCGGGTTTGAAGTGCACTCGAGCGCTGGAAGGGAGGACGGCTGAAAAGAAAGAGCCGGCGCAGGCCCGGGCGCCGTACGAATGACTGACAAAGCCGATGTCCATTCATAGTCTCGGGCGGGAGAGGGTGTTCGGAGAGCCGCGGCCCCTTAGCCAATTGCTGTCAGCAACATGTGGGGGGGGGGGGACATCGCTATAGCAACCGGTGGCTGGGCCGCGAGCCGCGCCGCCGCCGGCCGGGTGCGCGCCCGGCCGGATATAAGGCGGGGCGCGGCGGCCGCGCTGGATGGAGCTGTGCGCGCGGCCGGTGGCCCTGCGGGGACTGTCCCGCGTCGGCCCCGCGCCCGTCCTCGCCGCCCCCCGGCTCCGAGCGCCTCGCCCCGGGGGCCGAGCCAGAGCGGCGCGCTCAGAGCCCGGCGGAGCGACCGCGCAGAGCGGCCGGCGCCCGCGGGCTCCGAGCCGGTGCCGCAGCCGCCGCTAGAGCCACAGCGCACGGCACCTTTGTCTACGCCGGCCTCCCGAGAAGTTTGTGGTCAGAAGCGGGATGGACCCACTCGTCTGTGGCTCAGGCGCAGGGAAACGACTAGCGGTGGTGATGGCGCCGCAGCTGCCCGAGGCCGCCGCGCCCCGAGGCTGTTCGGCCCGGCGCACGCCGCCCCCCTCTCCGGCTTGGGCGCTGGGCGCCGGCCCCTCCGCAGGTAACCGGGAGCTCGGGGCCGGGGCGCGGGCACCCGTACGGTTGCAGGAGAAAGGAGAGGGGTTGGGGTGGGGGAGGGAGGAAGCAGGAGGGATCCACCACCGCCAGGCGGGTAGGTGGCAGGGTGCGGAACCAGACCTTGGGGAGGGTGGAGGGTGCGCATGGGGGCTTGGATGGGCAACCCGGACGTCGGAAAGCCCAATGCAGGGGCCGACTCAGACTCGAAGCAGGACACCTGTCAAAGCCTCTGGCTGGCGGGAGAGGTCTGAGATCATCCCCCAGTGGGTTTGGGTTGGACATCCCAGGGTGACCCGGCTGGTGGTGATTGAGAGGGGTGGCAGATGTCCCACCCCCCGGGGCCCCTTGGACACCAGCTGGGCTGGGCTGGGGCCCTCACTCTTGGACTTTCCGCAGGCACCCGGGCAGTTCAGACCGTGGAGAGAGAGGGGCGTGGGGAGTGGGGGGGGGGGGTGGAGCGCACGCTGATGGGCAGGGGTGTGGGAAAAGGAGCGGAAGCTGAGAGATGAGCAGCCAGGATGGAGGGGAGCCAGCGCGGGGATGTTTTCCTCCAGCCCATTTTGGGGCGCTCTTCACCGCCTTCTCTCGGTCCGGGAGCGCGCCTTCGTCTTCGGAGTGCTTTGGAAAAGGGGCTCGGGATGGGTACGCAGGGAGGAGCCAGCGAGGGGCAGGTGAGGCCGTGGGTGAGATCGCAGGATCTTTTGAGCACCCCCCACCCCGGCCCGTTGGAGAAGCGCCTCGGACTCGCCGTCTCCCCTCCCCCAAACGGAACCTGCGCTTTCTCGGCCCCCCGAGGTGAGGCGGCCGCGTGCTCTCGGAGAGAAACTTCTGAAGGAGGGACTTCATTTCCTGCCTGCCTTCACTACCTGTGTGGTTCCGAACTGTAGCCTCCTTCCAGGTTCTAGAGAAGTCCCACTCGAGGCAGTCAGGCGGACCCCAAAATTAGGGGTTGAGACCACAGCAGAATTGGCTTTTGGGGCCGGAAAGAGTCTCCTGCCCTTTTGTGTCACCAGTGCGCTGGACTGGCCGCGCTGCACGCTGGACGGTTGGGGGCTTCTCTGTCCCAGTCGCCAAGGCCCCAAACGCACACCCCGAGGGCAGGAGGACCCTCCCCGCGCAAGTCCCCGCGGTCTGGCCCTGCTGTTCCGGCCTTGCCACCAGCCTCCTGCCCCTGCGCGTGCTCCCGCTCTGGGTTCCAGTTCCCCAGCCGAATCCGCAGACCGCGGTCCTTGTTCGGCCGCTGGAGCCTCTCTGCCTGGGGTCCCGGGCGCAGCGTGTCCTCGTGGTCTCTGCCCAGTCAGCGCTCCCCGAATTTAGAGGCGAGGGAAAGTGCCAGGAGGTTAGGGTTTGTGTGCGGGAGGGGGAGGGAAGCTCGCTCCGTTTTATCAACCCGAGAGGAAACGCCCCCACCCAACCAAGCACACCCTTTTGGCTCCGGAGAAGGGGGTGGCCGTGGCGGGGGGAGCGCCGCAGAGACGTGCGCGGGGAACCTGTGCGGTCCCGGGTGGATGGATGCGGGCGTCGTTGGGGACCTCAACCGGTGCCCCGCGGCCCGCGCGCTTTGCTGCGGGGAGGCTGGGCCGCGGCATTGCCCCCTCGGACACTCGCGCGCCTTCCCCCTCGGGGAAGGGGGCCGGGACCTCTTGGAAACCTCTCAGTGCTGTGAGTACTCGCGGCCCCCAGGAGCCCTCGCCCCCGGCGCCGCGGCCTGTCCCGCCCTTCAGCCTGACCTTTCGGACACCCGCGGGCTCCTGTAAATGAGGGAGCGGGGACCCGGCCGGGGAGGTGAGAAAGCCCGCGGCCGGTCCAGCCCCGCGCGGGCTCCGAAACAGACCTGCGCTCCGAGGGGCAAGCGCCGCGGCGGGGTCCTGACCGCGGCGCCGGTCGAGCTCAGGATGGAGCCTCTCAGCTCGGAGGACGAGGAGGGCGGGGAAAGCTCCAGTCCCGGAGACGGTTTGGTTCTGGCGGGGAGAGCCCCTTCTTCGAGCCCGCGGCGTCTGGGAAACACCTGACCGAGGAGGCGCGCGAGTGTCCGAGCAGGCCTCGGGGACCGATCTGCACGCAGAAACCGGGTCGGGAGCGGGCGCATCAAGTGTGCTGGCCGAGTGAGAGTCCGTCTGTAGTGAGAACGCAGGTGGAGAATATGGAAGGGGGCTGGGGCAGGGGCAGGACCTCTCTTGGGGGGCCGGTCCTTCCCGGCCTGCTCTCAGCTGGCCGGCCTCTGGTCTCCCCGAGACAGTTTGCTACGGATCCAGCTCTACCAGAGATCAGTTCACACAACCGTAGCCTTCCCCCTTGAAACATAAATATCGTAAATCTTCCGCGACATCTTAAAACAGAGGAGTTCCCCAAAACTGATGTTCTAGGAGCGCTTAAAGCTGGTAAATAGATAATTTATTATCTTTTGCATATTTATTTTTGTGTCTTTGCCAGAAAAAAATAAACAAGTGGCTTATTTTCAAACAGGGTATCCCCACTTATTTTCATTTAAGAATAATTATTTCTTGGACATTCTTTTCTCTAGTCTATATAGGCTTTTTTTTTTTTTTTTTTTTTTTTGGGCTACTTGAATGGCAGATTTGCAAGTACAATTTCATCTGTGCTACGAACAATGGCTTTCACTTGCACAAAGGATTTCTCCCACCCTGGATTCAGACCGAAATGCCTCTTGCTCTGATAATAGCTTCTGAAAAGATTTTGTAATGCAGAGAATTAATACATGATTATTTCCGCCTGACTTCTCTCATTTATGAGAATTCTGTGGCAAATTCCAAATTAAAAATAGTTCAGTTAACAGCTTTAAAAAAATACTTTTAAAATATTTTAAGACACTACCCTCCCCCATATTTTTAAGTTTGGTCATTCCCATAGCCTGAAAACTATGAACATTTTTGAGCGGCTCTACATAGTTACCACATTTTAGTAAGTCCATTTTAGTAAATCGAGCACAAAATTTCCAAATAATTCTAAAATTTTTCATATGGGAAAGCAAAGACAGATTCATTAAAGCAACTCATTAATAGTCTCTAAAATCGAATTCTAAATTTTACAGGCAAGGGGATTGGGGCAGTCACAGGTCAAGGGGCACAGGGTGAAGCTGGGTTTGCAAAACCAAGTCCTTGGAAGGAAACAAATGAAACATGCACAGATTAGAAGTTTCACAGTAATGAAATTAAATGCCTGTGACCATAAGTTTTGGGTGCAAGTGTGTTTTAAAATTGAAGTCAGTGGCTTGGGCATGGGGTGCTGTTGTTCACGGTTCACAGGCTTGGAAATTGCTCACTGTTGCTACTGGTCCCCAAATATTTGTTACCGTGAAGTTTTGTGTTTGTGTGGCTGCCTTAGTTCTCCAAACCAAGTCAGGGCATAAAATGTTCTCTCTTTTCTCTCTCTCTCTTTTCTTTTAAGCTTACCACATGGACAGCTAAAGAAAAAAAGTTTTGAAGATATTTTGCCATAAATGGCTCAGAAGATAATGTAAAGAAAGCCCCATGCACCTTCACTTACGAGCACAGATCAAAATAGTTTAAATAGGTCAGGACAACGTCTGTAGTTTCTAATTCCTAAGAGCAATTCCGCAAATTGTCTCTGTGGTCACATTTATCTTAAGTCACAGCTTCGGCAGTATTTTACATTCTAAATTCAAGGAGTTGCAGGTGGCAGAGTTTGAGTGGGAGAAGTACGCAATGTTATACCGCAGTGTACTGTCAGGATACATCTAACCTGATATAAAGTTGACTTAACTATTCCTGATTATTTTTGAAAACCATACTTTTCCTGCGTCTGGAACTTGGCATTAAGTGCTTGTGTGTGTATGTGTCTCCTACCTCCTGGGGTGCACAGCTACCAGCGTGCCTGGGTGACCTCTCTGCCACTGTACAGTTCCGCTTTTAAAAGACGCCCGACGGTAAATGTCAAAGTCATAAATATTTCAGCATTATTTTCTTTCAATTCCAAGTCAAGACTGACAGGACGCCTCTAATTAGTCGAGGGCTCTCTGCAGGGCCCAGCCCCAGGACGAAATTTGGGGAAAGCACATGTAGTTCAAGTTGCTCAGCCTTGGGGTGCAGGGACCCAGAAGTGGAGGGGTTGAGGCCCCCCATCCAGGTCTGGAGCAGGGCAGCGGCTCAGACTCCCTCTCCAGCGGATGTCAATCGGGGCTCATTCTTTTCTCTTAAAGCTGGTGGTTAACAGGGCTTAGAAGTTTTGTTTGTTTTCTTCATTCCACAAAAAGAAAGGAAAGAATCATGTTATTTTAAATCGATCACCAAGCCAACGAGGGGAGTTCACATTCTTTACTTCTTTTTGAGTATTTTGTATGAATTTTCGTTTCTTCCGGGATTCTTAACACCTGACTAGCAACCCCAACAGTTTTTCCTCCCGCTGGACCCCTCCTTTCAGCGCAGGGTCGGCCGGAACACGGGGGGAGCAGCGGGAGTGGGCCAGGAAGAGTAACCTTTCCGGTTTCAGCTGAGCAGCCCTGGGGCCGGCCCAGGATCCTGGGGGGCTAACGTCACAAGCCAGGCGGGTCTGTCTGCCCCACAAACGCCTTTCTGGCTCAGACCCCCTGATTCCCCGCTGGGTGCGGCGCCCTCCCCCCTACAAACCCCCGCGCCCACGTTCCCGCCTGCGACCTGCGACGCCCCTGCTGTCCCGCCTCTCCCACCCGCTATCCACAGCCACGGACCCTTCCCCTGGCTGCAGGAAGGGCCTCCTTGCGGACACGCTGCGGGAGGTCAGCCTGGGGGCCTTCTTCCTGGCCTGGGACCTGAGCCTGGAACTAGAGGAGATCGTAGAAGATGGGACTCAGCGGGCATGGGGTCCCTCCTTTCTCCTCACCTCCTTCCCTTCTCCAGCGGCACGGTGGGGATGGGGGAGGGGAAGGGGGCGCTGGGCAGCTGGGAGGTGGGAGAGCGGAATCTCGAGAGGAGGGACCCAAGGTCTGGGGGCAGTCACTCTCCTCGACATTTTTCTTTGACCTTTGAGTTAGCTCCCTGCGCGCCGCGAAAGGGGCAACGGTTAGCCCTGTTTCTCCAGCCGCGCTTGCCCACCGCATCGTGGGGCCCGGTGACCGTCGGTGTCCCAGCTGGCCCTGACACGGCCTAGGAAGAGCTTCGGTACGGCCTCCCACCTGAGTGTCCAGCCTGGGGTCTGTCCTTTGCCCCAGACCCGGGCCAGGTTGACGTGTGGTCATTGCCACCTGTCTCCTGGCCTCCGGCCTGGAATCGGGTGACAACCGGGCCGCCTCTGTGTCCCTTACACGGTGAGCCGGCGGCCACCCTGCTCAGCGGGACCCCTTGCGCCCGACTGGCCGGCACCCTCAGCCCCGCCTCGGTCCCTGGCGCGCGTGCGGCCGTCTGTCGGGTGCGCGCTGTGTGTCCTCGGAGTCTCCGAGCCAGGCTGGCCACCGCACGCGTGTGCGCTCACGTCGCCGGGCAGGAAGGTTCAGCAAGTCCCTGTTCCCGGGCGCCGTCAACCACGTGGGCGCGAGGGGTCCTCCCGGCGCCTGGGCGGGATCCCCGGCCCTGGCGCTTGGCCTAAGTGGGGACGCGGGCACCTCCCGCGGCCTGCCCCGGGGCGGAGTGGGGGGACGCGTAGTGACGGCCAGGAGGACCCGGCCCGGGCGGGGGGACAGCAGACGCCCCTCCCTCGGCCGCGCCGCCTCCTTTGTCGTCCCCGCTCGGTTTGCCGAGGCGAGGCTGTCCCGCGGGGGGCGCGCCGAGCGAACCGTCCTCCTGGAAACGCCCCCCACGGACGTGTGGATTCGGCCGCGGGACGCAGACCCCTGGGGGCGGCGGAGACCCCGGGCCCGGAGCCTCGCGGGCGCGCTGGGGCGCTCGCCGCGGCCAGAGGGCGAGAAGCCTCGCGGCGCGCGGGGCCGGGGAGCCGGGCCGAGGCGGACGCGCTCCCTCCCGCCCTGCCGGGCCTCGCAGCGCCGGGTGGGGTCCCGGCGGTTTATTCACCCCGCTGGGGCAGGGGTGCGGAGGGAACGGGGGCGGCGCGGAGGGGTGGTCCGTGGCTCCGCGAGCTTTAACCTTCCGGCGTGCGGGCGCGGAGGGGGACGAGCCGGACGGGGCAGGGGAGGGGTCCACGCCGGGGGCGGCCGCGGGACCGGCCACACAGGCCTTGGGCAGCCTTGCGCGCCCCTCCCGCGCCCCCGCCCCCGCCCCCGCCCCCGCCCCCGCCCGGGGGCCCTCCCTTTCTGGCCCTCCGCCCTCCCCTCTCCGGCCCTCCGCCCTCCCCGTCCCACCCGCCGCGACCCTCCCCTCGCCCGGGCCCCCCCACCCTCCCGCCCTCCGCGAGCCTCCCGCCGTTTGCCTGCCTCGTCCTCCTCCTCCGAGCCGCGCATCCGGCAGGAAAATCCAGCGTCTTTTCTCATTTAACCCGCGTTTCCATTAACTCAGTCCCGGCACCAGCTAATCCGCGGCCCCGAAGGCAAAAGGAGGCTAATTAATGACCAGCTTTTCCAGTCAAGACCGGCGATAATTGCTTTGGTGGCCTTTATGATTACAAGATAAAAACGGCCGGGCCTGACGTGAGGCCCTGTGTACACTCGGAGACAGGAGGGAATGAGGAGGTGGGAGGCTGGATACGGAGCAGAAAATTACTAATAGAAGAGACATAATGAATAGGCCGGCCAGGCACTCATGGGGAAAAATCCATTTTGTTGCCACGCGAAATTAGGTGGTGGAAAGGAGTTTGCTAATTGTTCTCCTCTTGTAGCAACCAGGGCCGAGGCGGGGGCGTGCGTCTCCGTTCCTTCACGCAGCAGCGGTGCGGGGCGTTGCGGCCGCAGCCGCGCCCCCGCCTGTCCTCCGGGGCGTTGGGAACTGCCGCTAACGCACCTGCTGCCGAAGCTAAGGGCGAGCCCCGCGCACCTTCTGCCCGCGGAGACTAGCAAAGTGCACCCAAAGGATCCCCCCACCCGCCCCCAGAACAGTGAGAATCTGACGGTTTGTCTCCCGGACTCTCCGCACGGCGGAGGGGTGCCCTCGTGGACCTGCAGATCCTTTCAGGGAAAAGCGCGGAGGTGCGCGGGCGCTGGGCTGTGTGCCCCGCGGTCGCGCAGGCGGAGGGGCTCTGGTGGGTGGGGGCATGGGGAAAGGTTTCTGTGCAGGCCGCCCTCCTGCAGTGTCTCCCAGGCTGCGGACCTGCCCCGGCTCCGGCTCCGGCTGTGTGCTGTAGAGCTCTTTGACCTCCCTGTGCCCCAAAACATCTGTGGGGCAAGCTCGGAATACACTGGGGTATTTTTCTCACACCTGTTCAGAAGAAGGGACGTGCGCTTTTACTTAAAGCTGCAAATCAACTGCCAAGACTATGTCGTTGTGGTTGGAAAGATTGTGGCCTTCAGGAAACCAAGTGAGGCCTCTAAGTTTCCTTTTGAAAATGTTGCAGTCTGTGGCTCGCCAGTTAGAGATGCCTTCCCCCTTGTTTGAGGGCCGCTGTTTGGATGGCCCTCCTGTGGTTGCGTTAATGCCAGCACAGCTCTGGGCTGAGCCTGAGTTTGCCTTGCTCGGCAGAAGGGTAGTTTCTAGGAGGTCATAGTCTGTTCAGCTTTCACGGGGCTCCTTCTCTCCTGTTCTGCAGAAAAGCAAACTCAGGCTTCTGCCGCACGGAGCGGAGCAAGAGGACTCGACCCCGTTCATCGTGCTGACCCTGGTCTCTGTCGTCGCCATGGTTGGGGTCCTCCTGGCCTCGGCGGTCATCTACTGCCTGCGCCACACCTCCCACTCCCGGCTGCAGGAGAAGCTCTCGGGGCTCGGGGAGCACCCTGGCCCAGATGCCACCGCTGCCTACCAGGTAGGGGTTCAGATGGCTTCCGTTCATCAGTGCACGGCCTAAGGCCCCTCTCCGGCCCCAGCGCTCTGTGTAGTCATGGTTCGGGTTCTTTCGGGAAAACGGTTTGAAACTGTCCATCAGAATTCACAGAAATGCCTCGGAACCACAGTTTTGTTGCTGTGTATTAATCTTACCCTGTTCTCAGCTAGTCTGTTAGATGTGATAGCAGGTTGCTCATTAGAAATGTGGAAAAAGTACGAAACATGAATTATGTATTATCTGTTATCTTTCTTAGTTTGGCCACTGTTCATGAAAAATGCCAAAGTTGCAAGATAAATGGGTTGTGTAAACGTTTGAAGATGTCTCTTAAATCATCGACTTCCTCCGGGTCTCCTATGAAAAGATCCTTTGCCCTGATCCATTGCTACCCCCTGCCAGTCTCTGGATAAAGTGTAACCTAACGATGATAAGTGGGAAGTGAGCCCAGGGCATCTCGTTGAGAGCGGCGGTGGCTGCCGGGTGTGGGAGCACACCTGGACGCAGTCCGCAGCCACTGAGAGTGGGAGGAAGGCAGGACAGGAAGAGTTTCTGGACTCTCTATAGCACCTGCTTCTGACTTAGTGACATCCTGTGGTGACACTGAGCTCCGGTTCTGACAGCAACGCTAGCCCACCGCAGAGGCAGGTCAGGGCACAACTCTCAGTGTCCTCCCCTTTGGGAAGGTAGAATACTTCATCATCGTTTTAGAAATCCAATCAATATGTATTTTCTCCCCTTGGACGAGATTCCTTGTTTCCTCTACTCACATGATTCTGATGGTAATAGGCCTGTCTTGTAAACAATACATCGTATTTTACAATAATATGTAAGTTGAAGAGTCCGCCATCACAGTTACATAGGGAGGAGGTCTCAAGCTTTTTCTAGAACTGCTCCTCCCTCCACACCGTCCTGCAAGGTGCCCCCAGGAGCTCATAGGAGCGAGCTGCGTTTGCTCTGTGGGCCACCCTGACACTGGCCCAAAGGAGGAGCTGGGATGAATTTATAAAATCACCGTGTTTAAAAGAGACCAAGAGATAGCTTTCTCCCGCAATTAGAAAATTCTTGGTATTGTCGCCCAAGAGAGAAAAGCACTGGTTTTCTGGAGAAGGTCACAGGGCTGGTCAGTGTGATCTTCTCTTATAAAGAAATGGCACCTTCAAACGTGTGGGAGGTGGCGCTTCAGCCCCAGCGCACGGCTGTGCTTCAAAGCAAGAGAAAAATCACGTTTGAAGAAGAAGCCCTGAAAAAAAAATGTCACATAAACTAGTAAGAATTTATCCAGAAATTCTATTGAGCAAGACCATTGGTGTGGGCTGCTGGAGCTTCTGGGCCACATCTGTGCCAGGACATAAATAAATTATCACACCAGTTCTGTTCTGTGTGCCGGAGACGGGAGATCACACAGGGGTGGGTTTTTAGAAAGCATGGCATCCTTTGATACACTTTGAAATTCAAATATAAAATATTGATAGAATGGAAAGGTTGGACTTGCATGCAGAAATGACTCAGTTTAGCAAAAATGCAGGTTGAAATTGCACACTTAGAACTGAGTTTGTGATAATTAACAGAAAAAAATCTTCCCAGTGACAGCTCTAATTAATAGTATCTGTAATTAAAATCATGCCCTTCCAGCAGGAAAATTGTTTGAATTTCTTAGAGTGACCTTTTTGCTGTTCCTCCTGGGGGCATGGTGGTTAAGTTGATATTGATTTTATAATGAGCTCTGGTTTGTTTAATAAGAATCTGTAATCCAGACAATAAATGAAATGTGTGCTTTTCTTCAATCCAGATTAATAAAAAGGGGAGGAAAAGCATAGGAAAAAACTTTTCTTTAGAAAATATGATCTAGGAAAATTTGGAAATGAAATGAAATTATTATTTCTGATGGGCTTAGTTTTGAAATCACCATGAAATACCTTTCAGGGAACTGCTCTGATTAAATGCAGACATTTGACCCAAAGCAGGCGGTCTCCTGGCCGGGAAGATGCCAGCCAGTGGGGATGGGATTTTGGCACTGTTACCTCTGGGTTCCGCTGAGTCATGCATGAAGGGCTCTCCTCCCCGTGGCTACAAAGAGCGGATGTTTTCGTTTGTAAACGAAGCAGGTGTTAATTTCCAGCGCCACCGCACTGAACTTGGCTTTTCCGGAGCGACACCTGAGACCCCCCTCCCAGCTTCAAGTCTGTCTGAGAAGTTGTTCCAAGTTTTGCAAACATAAAAACCATTTCAGGAGAAGTTGCCTGGATGCTGTACTTTTTTTAAACCGTTGACTTCTGCAATCCGCTCACCCTCTGATGGCGTGCTGTCGGCTGGACCTGCTCCTACTTCCCAGCACCGGGCGGTGAGGAAAACAGCGATTTTACATCGTCCCTCAGTTCATACGCCATCATTTTTATAAACTCTCCGAAAGAGACGAAGGTTATTGTGCGCGGAGGTTAGAAGTAGCTGCCTGGGAATGAGGAGTGGTGGACAGCAAGGTAATAAGTTTTACTGACGTCAGAATGTGAGCTTGCCCTTAATGGGGGAACTAACTGTTCTCAGAACGGAGGCTTTGGGTCCGCAGGGAGGACAGGGAGCTCCGGGCTGGTGCTGCAGAGGAGGCACGGGAGGCCTCTGAAGTGGGTGTTCTTCTTCCCAGAGAGCCAAAAAGGACGGTCTGTCTGTGTGCAGGTGAACTGCAGGGTGGTGGCCTCATTGCGCAGGGCGGACCCCGCAGCAGCCCGCCCTGTGTAAGCCCTGGCCCACGTCAGCCCCGACAACACACCCCTTCTGATATCTGTCCTCCCAGGCTCCTGGCGGCCAGTGCGGAGCCCCTGTGTGCTCATAATTCATGGTCTGCAGCTTTGGGGAAGCTACAGTGCATTTGTGGAGTGTTCTAGAATAATCTGTGGGCTTGTCTTACAATTGTTTCAAGACAGTGAGTAGTTTGCAGTATTAGGTCCCAACACAAACACGTTGAAACCTTTTCTCTTCTTCCTCAGAATAGAACTATTTCGTAGACAGAGTCGGCGTCTTAAAGCTTAGTTTGTGTGTGTGTGCGTGTGTGTGCGTGTGCGTGTGATATTTTGGTTTGCTTTACCTATTGGAAAATCAAATGTTTCCCGATAGACTCTTAAACGTTAGCACTTACCAAGAGATCAGTCCTACCAGATAATCTATCAAGGTTAACTTCTTCAAACTTGGAAGAACACGGTATGTTAACTATGACAATAACTGAAATCCATCTGGAAAGGCCATCTTTTTTAATGGCCTCCAAACTCGTCCCCGGTGTTTTACTGAATGTCATTTTTTTTCTTCTAAATATATAAAACATAACGTATTTGGGTTAAATTGGTACTTCGTCACCTAAAAAGATAGTTTCTTTACTTTTTCTCTCTTCTCTCCCCCGAAATGGGCATGTCGGTGCACAGCATCTATGTCACGTGAGCGCGTGTGCCCACGTCGGTCTGCTTGCCGCTGGCGCGTGTGGTTGGTGTGTACGCACCAAGCTGCCAGGCCCAGCGCAGGACAGGCGTCTCCTGGCTCGGGAGCCCTGCCTCTGCGGAGGGCCGTGATTAGGCGATTAGAACACATCCCGTCCTCTCTCTCCGAGTCTCTGCGTGCGTCGCCTCCTTTCCCTGCGGCATTGATCACTGTGGAGCAAGAGTCCCGTGCTCGCTGTCCCACTCCCCCGTCCCTACACGAGGGCACAGACTCCGCAAAGTTTCCAGAAAGCCTCTTGTGATGGGTTATTTCCTCACGCCCAGCACACTCCCTGATCCCTTGGAGGGAACCAGACCCCGAGGGGAGCACGCCCCTGGGCGCGGTGTGCACCCCACACACAGCGATGATCGGCGAGGGACCCCGCGTTAGATGCCAGGTGGCTGCTCTCCGTGGGGCTCCCTCCACTCCAGCTGGCAGCTGCGGCCCAGCTTCTCCCCACGGCCCAGCTTCTCCCCACCGTCCACGGGGGACCCAGCCGCTCGCAGAGGAGGGCGCCTGTCACGAGCTTGTTCTCCGGGGCCTCAAATTCAGGGACCCTTCTTTCTCGAAGACAGTTTGATCTTTTGTAACTGGTACAATCACTCGTTAGAGAAGCATTTTCCGTTCTAGGTGGAAAACAGGGGGTCTCCTGAGGTTTCCCTGACCCCACCTCGAGCTCCTAGAACAGCCTGTTTCCGACAGCTAGGTATCAGTCAGCGAGAACCGTCTTTCTTTGCTTTACACCTAAGTTTTCAGGTCAAAGTAACTTTTGTGCGACGTCCCAGCAAGTGAAATCTACCCTGCTTCATAGGAGGAAAACTGCCCTCAAGCACTCCTGAAGATCTTGGGTTTTTCTCCCAACCCAGTCAAGCCTGAGAATGGGGATTTTGCTAATTTTGCCTTTCAGGGAGTCGCAGCTAGCACCTGAAGCCTTCCGGACACTGAGCTGACGTCTCATCCAGTCAAGGGGAGGCCTTGTCCTGGGGTCCTGAGCTCCACGACCCCAGAAGGAGGCCCTGGCCTCACTGTGAATTAAGTAAATGCTTCTCCGCGCAGCTGCGTGAGACCCAAAGGCGAGCTTGCAGACTTTGTCCTGCCTCGAGGAACACGTCCGCCCTGAGCAGTTCGAGAACCTGTGTGTGTGGGCACGTGCCTGCAGGTTCAAGGGATCGACAGTCGGGCCACGAGCTCCGCTGAGTCTTCCAGATTCCTTCCACCCTGGGTCTGAGTGCTGTCCTGTGAGGTGTGAATCTGTAGTGCATTTTTATCATAAATCTTACATCTTCCAGCCCGCAGGTTCCCGATGCCGTGGCTGTGTGCCCACTCTCCAGCGTCTGTGCAACACAGCTCCTCCAAAATAGCTCCTGAGATTTGGAAATAAATGTAGAGGAGGCGGAAGGCTGGAAAGATTGCCAAAAACATATCTAAACACAAAACTGAGACATGTCGTTGTCCCAATATAGCAAGCCGTCTCCCCTGATCAAACGATAATAATCAGATCAGGCTTAATCGGAAATAACCGAACGCGCACTGAGCTACGGGGAAGACAAATGCTTGGAGGGGCCGGTGCGAGGGATCCCAGCGCCTGGAGGCTGGGTCCTGTCTGCGTGTCTGTGTGGTTGGGTTTCTGTCGGACATTCAGTGAGTCTGGAGTTTACTGGAATAAGTGTTTGTTAAGGAAAGACGGGAGGGGAGAGGGTGCCAGCTTCCCCTCTCCTGTGTCAGGCCACTTGCCGCCGTGGGGGTCACGTCGTCCGTGAGGGCCAACAGGAGAGGAGGCACCTCGGAGGGGACAGCGTGTGTCCTGGCGGGGCTGCCGCGGAAGGGCCCGCCTCGGGGGTGGTTCACGAAAGTGGGAGATTCTGTTTAAGTCCAGGTGTGCTTTCAGGTGGCAGAGGCCAAGGGAGGGCCCTGCGCATGGAGGAGGTTCTCTGAGTCCTGTCTTTGACTCCCAGGCCGTCCCCCTCCGGTCCCCGCCAGGGCCCCGGAGGCACTCTTTGAACCACACTGGACCCCAGCTCACCCCATGCGGCCACGTGGGGAAAGTGAGCATCAGGTCAGCCTGACTTGTCCCAGTCCCAGGGCGGGCGCAGAGCTGAGTTAGGGCGACTTACGGCGTTTAGGCCCCTCCAGTGCGCTCTTCCCGACGCACGGAGGAAGCCAGAGGGCCCAGGAGCACCCACACACGGGACAGGCGGGACCTCCTTGGAGCCCCAGACCTGATGGTGCCCCTCTGCCTTTCTCTTCGCGGTGCAAGGTGCTGTGGTGGTGTCAGGGTTGGTCAAAATCACTTCTCGGCTCCATTTCTGACTTCTTGAACACAAGGAGTTTGCATGAAACCACAGGAAGCATCAATAAGCAACACAGGACCACATGCGATGCCACTGAGGGAGGACGCCATGACGGGCTCATGACGGACAGGCCCAGGGGGTCCTCTCACGGGGGTGAGAGACCCCACGAGGACAGGCCCGCAGAGCAGGAGAGGACAGGTGGGGACATCCTTCGTGTGCACACTGGAGGCCCGGGCCGACTCCCGGGCACAGACAGGGCCCCCGAGCCAAGAGCTCCTGCTGGGGGCTAGGTCTGTCCTCCCCGGGGCAGCTCCCCTGTGCT
The DNA here is from genome assembly GCF_902655055.1 of Lutra lutra. Taxonomy (NCBI): domain Eukaryota; kingdom Metazoa; phylum Chordata; class Mammalia; order Carnivora; family Mustelidae; genus Lutra; species Lutra lutra. Next base: position 107,582,399 of record NC_062288.1, on the reverse strand, counting down.
GAGGGCAGCCGTGGGGGAGCCACGGACGGGCACGCCTGCCCTCCGGCTCTTCTCACTCGTGGTGCGCTTCTCGGTTTAAACTTTTCTTTCCCAATATTTACACTCGGGGAAAAAGGAGACTGATCCCTCCCTTCCATCTGGGCCTCGTGCTTCTCTGTGCTCAGCCACAAAACGGGATGGAAGGAACTGTGTGCCTTTAAGGGGCTGCTGAAGATCAGAAAAGGTCACGGACGTGTAACTGCATCTCCGTCCTAAATTCCGTGTGTGACCGTCGTCTGTGGCGACCGTGGGGCTGGCGGGCCTCGAGTCGTCAGAATCGCTTGGTTCTTGATGGCCCCTCCCCCCCGCCCCGCAGTCAGGTGTGTCGCTGGTACGGCTGCTCTCCCCCCAGGCCCCGATTCAGAGACGGGGCATGTCTTCTAAACCAAAACTCGAGACGGACCATCTGTAAAGGAAGCACGTACGTCCAGGGACATCCAGACTTCTGGAAAGTTCAGCACCTTCTGGGGAGGACGGCTAGGGTGGGCGCAGGTGTGCAGGGAGTGCTGGGCTTCTGTGGGTGCTGCTGGAGAGCAACAAAGCCGTCCCTCACATCGTCCCCGGGGTGAGGGGGATGCGGGTGCAAACCGGGGCCCACCTTGCGCCCCACACACCGGCCTTGGGGACTTAGTGGAGGGGAGTCATCCCCCAGCTGCGTGCCCGGAGACAGGCTGCCCCGAGTCTCAGAGGGGCTGTCGAGCTACTCGGAATGAGGGTGCTGGCCAGAGAGGCTTACGGCGTGAAGGGAAACCTGCAGAATGGACTTGGCAGGCGTTAGACCATAATGGCGGGAGGAGGGAAGGCCCTCAGGGGGCCCCCCTCAGGCGCGGGGGCTGGGACCAGGTGTAGGGTCGTCGCACCACGACGTACCGACGTACCTCAGGCCCAGAGCTCAGGCTTCCGGCTCGGACAGGCTTCCGCACCGGCTTCCCCCACCCCCCGTCAGGGAAGGCAGCCTGCACATGCCGGGGGAGAGGCCGGGGGTGGCCCTGCGAGGTCAGGCTCTCCGCTGTGGGAATGACACACTCAGCGAGGCCTGGGGTCTGCCTCGGGGTTGGCCTCGTGCACGTCCACACTGAGCAGGGCCCGACAGGTGCACCCGGGGTGCCTGAGCCCGGGAGGACCCTCCAGTACGACTCGAGCTCTCGGGAGGCCTTAGGGAGCACGGCCCAAGCTGAATGGCACAGAGGAAGATAGGCAGGACCCAAGGGGTCGGGGCGGGGAGCGGTAGCCTGAACCTCAGAGCCACAGAGGACGTGTGTTTGCGAGCCAGGAGGGCTTCGCGAAGAGCACATGCACCCTCGGGCCCCGGGGACTCGGGGGATGACAGTCGCCTCCAAATGTCGAAGGAGGAGCATTCAAGGTCATGAGAGGAAGAGCCACTTGGCCAGGAGGCCCCCTGCCCCGGAGGCGCGAGTCCCACTGGCTCGGCCGTCTGTCCTGTGCGGGGACAGACTGCATGTCAGCATCACTCCCATCCACTCCCTCCTCCCACCCTGGTAGGCATGTGCCCGCATGCAGATTCCGTGTCGGTGGAGAGTCACCCTGGAGGACTGGAGCGGCTCAGGGCCTGGGGCAGGCTGGATGGCCCAGCTCAGAAGTGGCCAGTGGGCAGCTTTCCAGAAAGCTAATTTCTTCCAGTGAAAGAATCACGTTTTCTGTAACAATAAGGATGGCAAAGACCGTTAGTTCTCTCGCAGCTTCCCCGTAAGACCAGTGTACACCAGTGTGGAGACTGTGCTTGAGACAAACAGGGCCGTGATGGTCCACAGGGAGCTTAGGGTGACCCAGGAGGGCTTCCTGGAGTAGGTGAGCAAGAGACGCACTCGGGACATGATGTGGTCTGTTCAGTGTGTCGCAGTAGCGTCTCTGGCAGGGAACAGAAAGGACTTTTCCTCTTATGTTAGAGAAGCGACCTGATTGGGTTTCTCTTCTCCATTTAATTAGTCATCCCTAAACCTTGTTCCTCAAAATATTTCCGTCTCCACTGGGGTTCTCTGCTTTGGGAGGATTGCTGATAATTAAGGATGGAAACTTGGTAGGTCATTTCTCTATTAGCAAGTACCAGACGTTCACAGTCTCCGGTTAGGAAGGTGACTTGTGAAAAAGATTCACTCCGGATGTTCAAATAAATAGCCAGGATGTGAGGGCGCTCGGGCCGCGACACCGGCCACCCTGGTGACCGCCAGGGTCGACCCAGCACATGGGGCTGCCGCGGGAGGCGCCTGCTTCCTCCCTTTCCGCGCCACATGTGTCCCCCGCCAAAGCTGCGCTGGTCGAACAGGACCCCCATTCCCGTAGAAGAGGGCCCGGGCCCCAGACATGCGCGTGGCCGTGCTTGGGGGCCGCCAGACCAGCTCCACACGTCACGTGCGCGAGGACGCCGGGCAGTCAGGCCCAGGACTCCAGACAAGCCCAGATGAGGCGCTGCTGGGCGGTCTGTCCTTCTTAACGAAAGTTTAACGATTCTTAAATTCAAAGTTTAAAAATAAAGTAAGCATCAGAATTACGTGTGTGGGTCTACGTTTGTGTGTGTCTCTGTGTGTGGTTATTTGGAAAACGGGAAAAGGAAGATTGAGAGATGCTTCCATTAGCGAGTAAGGCCAAATGCTTTAAAATGCTAATTCCGTACGGTGTTTGGAGAACATGATCGCGACGTACAGCTCTAAGCTCGGGCTGACTCTGGCGTTCGTCGGAAATCAGCTGAGGAGTTTGGGTGGTAAGTGCTGGGATTGCTAATGGTAAGGAAATCAGCAGCCATGCGCTAGGCTTAAATTCTCTAATTAAACTTAAAAGTCTGGATTTGTTCTATGAAGAAGTGTTTTATCACTTTCGTTTCTTGTGAAGACAACAAAGCAGAAGAGAACCAGGGAGGCGTGTTCCTGGAAGCGCACCCCTCATAACCCCGTGCGGAGACCAGGAGTGGGGGACGCACAGTACGGGCTTGTTCGTAAAACCCAGTGCTTGGTCAGAAGGGACGTTCCGTGCAGTTCCGTCTTTGGGGACTGTGTCCTCCGCCCTGGCGTGCCCATCTCCTGCCACATTCAAGGAGAATGAAAATCCTGAGTCTGGTGGCCCCACACTCTGGAACTGGAACACGAGGGGAGACCAGGACCAAACCTCCGACTGTCCTTGGCTGCACTGAGCTGTCGGTCTCCTGACCCCGCACGGCGGCCTCCCTGCCCCTGCGTGCATGGGGCTTCCTGGGCGTGCCGTGAGTCTGCAGGTCTCTGATCGACTCCAGGCCGGGAAGCCCAGCCGAGCCTGGCAGCTCTCCAAGCCCCTGCGCCCTGGACCCTCCCAATGTCTCTCCTCCTGCCACACCCACGGCTCACTTCCCCCGGTGCTGGCCCGAGTCACAGGACGGCACCCGAGCTGGACTGAGGCCATTGGAAGCGTGGACTTTCTCCGAAGGTCAACACCGTGCCCTTCCTGGACACGACAGACTCTCAGATACTCTGACGGGGCCTCGAGGCCAGAGCCCTTCACCCGTTTCCCGGCAGAGGAAAGCCACTGCGCCGGGGCTCCTCGGAGCACTCTTGTGGCCTCGGGCCGCTGGGTTGCCGTGAGGGGCAGCTTCAGAGGGAATAATCGGGTGGACCATGTGCAGCCCCCGCGCAGAGAGGCAGCTGCAAGGGGGCCTGGCCTGTCCCCACCCCCAGGCCCTGCCCTCTGGCTTAATTAGGTGCCGCCACAGAGTGGAAGGACCTGAATGCATCTGTGCCCCGGCTGGCCCCTCGCAGCGCCGGGGATGTCCCCTGTGCTAGTCTGCCGCTAAACCTTTGTGCGGACCGCTCCCCTCACACCGAAGGCCCCCCCACGCGGCTTTATCCTTCCAGATCATTCCCATCTGTCAGCCTGTGCAGACCCCACAGCCTCGCCGAGCCTTCCCGCCCTGCCCAGGGTGGCCTCAGCTGCCGTCCACACCAGCACCCTTTCATCTGGACCCTCTGTTTGCCCCTGACGCTGCCCTTCGCATCCGTGGTCTCCGTCACTCGCCATCTCACTGGGCTTCCTTCCCCGCCGTGGCGCACGGAGACAGGCCTGGTTCCTTCCCTGCCGTGTCCTTCCGTGAACGTGAGGCCCACCCTGGGTCCCCGAAACGCCCGATCTGCTTGGTAAATGCGCAGCCCCGGGCAGGGGACCTTCTGGTGCTCTGTAAAAGCTGGTGGGTGCATGGCACTAAGACACGGGCGTGAGCGGCGCTGGTGAGGGGAGGGTGTAGACCGCTCCCCAGACTGTCCCCGCTGCCGGCCGGCTCGCGTGCTGCCCCGACGTGATGGCGTCATGATGACAGACGAGCAGAATTCATTACCTTTTGAGCAAGAGGGAAGTTAGGAACAGGACCGAAGTTTCTCACAGAAAACCGCCCTCCCGCCCAGCCCATGTCAGGCCAGGTTGCTCTGAAGTTTATTTTCGACGGACTCGGTGACTTTGATTCATCTGAGTTTGAGCCGTGCGTGTGGGGCCGCCCGAGACCGGCTGCGCTCACAGAGGCCGAGTCCACGGAGCCGGAGCCGCGAACTCAGAAGGCATCAAGGGCTTCTCAGGAACGCTTGCGACTTCATGGCGAGAAGGTCACGGCCGCAGGACCCCACACGCCTGGGGTTGGTGTCTGTCGTCGGACCTGCCGCGCAGATGCGGCCCGGCTGGGCTGTTTGGGGCCCCAACAGCTGCGTGTCCATCCGAGGGGCTTCGTCCACAGCGCAGCCCTCTCCGGGTTCCTGCGTGGGCCGTGGTTTCGGAAGCCCACGCCGAGTGCGGGCTGTCGGAGAAGGACGCTTACTGACGCGATGTGCTTTCCCTCCTCTGACTTGAGGTAGATGTGTGTCGGGAGCGGAGCAGAAGATGAGGGCACCTTTGGTCTTAAAGGAGAGGAAGCCTCGAAGAAGAGTGGGTTTCAGGCACATCACACGCGTGTGGACAGAGTCGCGCGTACTCACTCATGGCCTTCAGAGCCGCCCCTGGGGGGAGTGTGCCACCTGCGGGGGTCCCGAGACTGTAGGAAGCCTCCGGACTCGACAACGCTCTCGAGCTGTCTCCTGGGGCTAGACAGTCCCCAGGTGGAAGGATGACAGATGGAAATGACCTCTGTCCTCAAGTTCGGGGGCGAGACGTAGTTCTTGTCCTGATAACTCGAGGACAACACAGGATGACCGTCCCTTTGCGCCTGCCGTGGGGTCGCGCCAGCGTGTGGGGCAGGGACGGGGGAGAGTAGTTCTTTTCCTTCTGACCTGGGACTACTCGAAGACCCTTCTAGATTCAAAAGACTCTGGAAAAATATTTTCACTTCCATAAGTTAAAATGTGTTTTTGAATTTTATTTTGAGAAAACATCTTACAAAATGGGGTAAAAATACTCAATATTTCTTGGCAAACGGTGTTCATCGTGGAGCTGTTTAGGCCAGTTGGCGAGTGTTGTGGAGCCCAGCACTTACGTAACACAGCTGCACGCTGGACCACAGGACACGGTGTGGCGCCCCAGCGGTTATGACGGTGGCGATGGTGGGGGACACCACCAGCGCCCCAGGGAATGGGCCCACCAAGCAGCCGTCCTGCCCAGGTTCTGGAGCCCGGGTTGGGATTCGCCCTGGAGAAACGTCCCTTCCGTGTGGCATGGTGTGCTGTGTTGTCCCACGGTCCAAGTCACCGAGAAGTCCGGTGGAGGTGGGGAGGAGGTGTCCCGAGACGGGCAGCAGTGGCCACGTGTCAGAAGGCTGGTCACGTAGCATAGCTGTGAACTGGGCCCTCCATCCAGGGAGCAGGTGTGGCTCTGACCCAGATGAGGGATGAGCTGCCCAGGGTGCCTGCTATGGCTCTGACCCCCGTGGGAGGAGAAGGGAGGATCCTCTTTGTCTCCCAGAACTGGCCATGGCCCTGTATCCCCACAGTGTCTCCCACATGTCCCCAGTGTCCCCCAGTGTCCCTAGTGGTCCCTAATGCCCCCATATCCCCCTGTGTCCCCCTGGTGTCCCCCATGCCCTGCAGTGTCACCCCAGTGCCCCCTGGTGTCCCCCTATTATCCCCCAAGTGTCCCTTGGTGTCCCCATGTGTCCTCCAGTGCCCCCCAGTGTCCCCCTCTGCCTGTGTCTTCCCTGGTATTCTCTGGTGCCTCCCAGCAGATCCTCTGGTGTCTTGCTCATGTCCCCCTGGTGTCCCCCCCAGTGTCCCCCTCAGCCCCCCACTGTCACCCCAGTACTCCCCAGGGTCCCTCTTATGCCTGCCAGTGCCCCATGTCCCCCAGTGTCTCCCAGTGCTCCCTGGTGTCCCCATATCCCCCGTGTCCCCCCATGTCCCCCAATGTCACGCCACTGCCCCCCAGTGTCCCCCCCTAGGCTCCCCCAGTGGTGCCTCAGTGGCTCCCCCGTGTCCCCTTTGTGTCCACTTGGTGCCCCTGAGCATATCCCTCAGTGTCCCCCTTGTGCCCTCAGTGTCCCCCGTGCCTCCCAGTGTTACCCCAGTGCCCCCCAGGGTCCCCCCTGCCTCCCAGTGTCCCCCCCATGTCCCCCTGGGGTCCTCTAGTGCTCCCTGGCATCCCTTGTGTCCTGTGATGTTGGGGAGAGCCCTTCTAGCGCTCACCGAGCTCAGAGCTCGTTTTCTTCCCACAGCGGTCGTCCTCAGATGGGCTATTTACGGTGAGAGAATTTATGTAAGCTGCGTCCCCGTCAACCTGTCTTCGCGCCCCAGCCTCGCCGGCCCGCCACGTGCAGCAGCCCCTCGCAGGCCCGCTCAGGTCCGCGGGGAGCCTGCCTAGGAACCCCACTGTGGACGGGAGAGGGGAGCAGACACACCATCCTTTCTTGATGCGTCTTTTTTTTAATGTGATGGTGGAGCCAGTCTGACAGTCTGGGATGTGTTCCCCGTCCTTGTCCCCACACGTTTTCTAAACACTTCACTTAGTCTTAATCCTACTGAATGAAAGATTTCATACATCCTGAACACCCCTCGTTTTGGTGTTCCTTATCACAAAAGTCACACAAGGCTTGATTTAGAAAAAAAAAAAAATGAGCAAAATGAAAAAGGAAATAAACCGCCCGTCTTCCCAGCCGTGGGCAGAGGGTCTCCATTAGGATCTCCGGGTGCCCTTCCGGGTCCCCCTGTGTTTGCTTCTGCGTCGGGGGGCCCTGCGAGAAGGACCTCCCTGCACCGGGAGCTCTGGGCGGCCCGAGCGCCAGGCGCGCCATCCGCCAGCCGTCCTGGGGGCCGCCCTCCGGGGACTTTGTGCTCCATTGTTCGCTCTATCTGTGGGATCGCGCGGTGCCCCGTGAGCAGAGTGGGGTCCCTCCCCGGAGAGGGCCGGCTCCTTTTCAGCTCGCTCAGTGCTTTATGCAGCCTGGAAAGTAATTGGCCTTCCTCCCTCCCAGCCCACCCTAACGAGCCGCCCCTCCCGCCCTCCCACCCCCGCGGCTTTGTGCCCTCCTCTTCAGTTCTGCCCTGTTACCGCAAATTACGCTCCCCAAACAACCCTAAAACTCCAGCCGCCCTTTGTGGACACACTTGGGCAGTGAGCTGCTTTGTTCCGATTGTTCCTTGAAAGGTACAAAGCGGTTTTTCTTAAGCCTTTGTCGTCTTGGTCTTTCTTTTGGCAGAATTTGGGAATGACAGGTCTTTTCTCTCAGAGCGATTCCCACTCTCTGCAATTTTCCCCCCATCAGATAAAGATTTGAGAAGTGAGACATTTGCATTATTATGTGTGTGGATGGATTTCTGCCCCCAGAATCCTATTCAGCTTATTTTCTGCAAATTGTGTTACAAAGAAGTATGGGACCCTCCGGGGCTCTGCGGAGACACCCCAGGGCCTTGGCTTCCAGTAGCAGAGAGCCGGCGGCCTCTCGGGCGGTGGGGGCTGTGGGGTCAGGAGGCGGCAAGCGGGCCTGCATCCTGAGAACGTGGGGCTCTCTGGGCTGACCCTGCTCAGAAGGGTCCCACCCGGGGGCTGGGGGAGGGGCGGGGGAGCCCGCGTACGGGGGGGCTCTGGACACACTGGAGACGGCCCCGCGCCAGCAGGGGCTGAGGCTTTGAGTTTCCTTGGAGAGCTGTGGACACCTGGGTGCAGGCACTCACGTGTCCGCCTTTCCTGACAAATGAAGGACCTCTTGGGTATTTCGAATAGGGTGACCCGAGCTTCACGGGTCTACTTTGTGATCAAACCCTTAAATCTCAGGGCCTGAAAACACTGTTGTTTTCTTTTTTAGAAATGCCGTTCTCTGGTTGCTACGGGAAGGGTGGGGAGAGTCCCCTTCTGAAGACAGCAGTCCAGCGCCACACTGGCTTCCATGTGGCCTGTGCTGCTGTGGTCTGGCAGGGCCGGCATCCCGGTGGTGGGGCCTGGTCTGGTGTCCTCACTTCATCTGCCGGCCGTGGAACCACCCCCACGGCCCCGTGCCCGGGCATGAGGGAGCCCGGACAGGCCAGTATGGCGCTGGGGGCCTCAGCAGCAGCCGCTTCTAGAACCTGCCCCGCCAGCTCTGCGCAGTCAGAAAACGGAGATACGGGGTGGGTCAAGCCCCTCATCCCACATCCCACAGCTGGCAAGGAGCTGAGCGGGATTCCGACTCCCCAGTCTGGGCCCGAAGTCCTTGCTGTCGCCTGCCCCCCTCCCGGTCACGTCTGCACATGGGTCTTTACATAGACTGGGGTCTGTCTCCTGCCTGTGTTCTCCATCTCGGATGGATTTCTCTTTCCGCTGCAGGATTTTCCCTAAAACACTAGTGATCTAGGACGCGTGCTTACTGACCGTGGATGGCTGCCGTGGGAAGGTCTCCCCTGAAACTGTGTCACCGTCTCATTGTGCACACACTCTCTCCTTGGGAACGTGAAATGGCCTGCATCTGTTTTCTTCTTCTTTTTAAATATCAGTGACTTACCACTTATTACATGGCAGGCGCAATACTTTTCTTTTTTTTAAGATTTTATTTATTTATTTGACAGACAGAGATCACAAACAGGCAGAGAGGCAGGCAGAGAGAGAGGGGGAAGCAGGCTCCCCACTGAGCAGAGAGCCCGATGCGGGGCTCGATCCCAGGACCGTGAGACCATGACCTGAGCCGAAGGCAGAGGCTTTAACCACTGAGCCACCCGGGCGCCCCTGCATCTGTTTTCTCAAGAACTTTTTTTGCACCGTGGCGGGTGGGGGGCACAGCAAGAGGGGACAGAGCAGAGACGCGCAGATGGGTGGACCCCCCAGAAAGACCTGGAACACATCTCCAGAGCTGGATAGCCTGGAACTATCAAACAGCACATTCCCAAAATAAGTGACTGACCCTTTTGCTCTCTAGAAAACAATTCTCTCATTCACGCCCACATTGGCGTTTTCTTCCGCATTCGATGAGCAAAGAAAAGCGATTTGGTGAAGCTCCCAGGGGGAGTGAGTCGTAAGCCCGTAGTGAGCTCTTTGTCCCGCAGCAGGTGCGCGTGGGACACAGTCCCAAGTAGGTGTGGATCTCGGGTGCTCGGCACATTCTGGCGGCATGACTGGGCCCAGGACAGCCGACTGGGAGCTGTCTGGGAGCCGTCTGAAGGGGGTCGCATGACTTGCTGGTTGGCCCCACGTGTGGGTCTGTGACTCAGAGCCATTTGACGAGACCTGCCTTTCTCCTCCTTCATAATTAACTACCTCTCGGTGGTTGAATCCCATGAGTCACGACACGAAGATGGTAATTGTCTTATAAACTCGAGGCGGTCAAGCCGAATGCCATTTTCATTAACGTGGTGCTATCCTGACCATGATTTAAAAACTGAAGTGGATTTAGTCTGGGTCTTAAACACGGGAAGATTGTTGGTGTTTCACGAGGGGCTGGGAGGATCGGCACATCCTTTTCCAGCCAAGGGAAGATACATTTGGGAAAAGTCTGCGGTGCTCAGCACACAGTGTGCCCCGTGCAGGCTGTGCCAGGGTCCCTGCGGAGCGCTGGCCTGGAGGGCGAGGGGTGTCGTGATCTTCCCGGCTCCTGCCCTGGGGGCGAACACCCACGATGGGCCTGCCTCTCCTTTCACGGCATCCGTAACCCAACCGCAGGGACCTGCCTCACGGGTGTTAGGGATCCACGTTGTGCTGCCAGGATTACAAATCAGAGACACTCAGGCGGCCCTGGGCCAGCCTCCAGGTTTTTTCCGGAGCTTGTCTGCGTTCTCTGTTGAGCGGTGCCTGTCCTCTCTAGCACCCTGTGGATGGCCATGGCCCTGTATGTCAGACTGTCACTTGTTGACGCGGTGCTTTTCACGGCCGACCGAGTCTCTGCTCTGTCCTACGCGGGCCCCCCGCAAGCCTGACGGTAAATGTGGGGCAGGGAGTGCTGGGGCCCGATAGCATTTCTGGGTAACGGAAACTAATGCTGCAAACTTCAAATTACATTTTAAATAATGTTTATGCCCAACCCATCGCTGCCACGTCACAGCCTGAGGGTCCAAGAGGTCACCCCTCCACGTGTCTCTGTGTGAACTGCAGCTGCCTCTCTACGTGCCGAAGAGACTTTGACATGAAGAGTGTGGCGTTGCCTACAGGCCAGTGGAACTTTCTGGTCTGAAGGGAGGGCAGAACCTCTCCCTCTCCCCAGGCAGCTTTTCTTAGAGAATCACATTTGCACAGTGCAGGACCCTGTGCCTGACCCCGACATGACCCCAACCTGACCCTGACCCTGCACCAGACCCAACCCTGCACCTGAGCCTGTGCCTGACCCTGGCCTGACCCTGACCCTGCACCAGACCCTGACTTACACCTGACCCAGCACCTGATCCTGAGCCTGACCCAGACCCTGTGCCTGAGCCTGACCAAGAGCCTGGCCCTGCCCTTGACCCTGCGCCTGTGCCTGGCTCTGACCCTGACCTTGACCTTGACCCTGAGTCTGCACCTGAGCCTGACCCTGACCTGAGCCTGACCCTGCACCAGACACAACCCTACACCTGATCCTAAGCCTGACCCTGACCCTGACCTTGACCCTGCTCCTGAGTCTGCACCTGACCCTGCTCTTGACCCTGAGCCTATGCCTGACTCTGACCCTGACCTTGACCCTGACCTGACTCAACTGAGTCAGGCTGCAGTCTGCATTTTGTCTTTTAAAAAGAAATTCGAGCTTTGCGCAGTGGCAGTATCGTAGCCAATGAGGTTTAAAAAGAAATTCGATTGTCTTCAGGAAACTTTAATTTTTTAATGTAATAGTACAGAGACTGGTCAGAATACAGAATTTCTATTGTTCCTTTACAAACTGTAATCAAACAAAAGCAGTAACTAAGGGGCCTCTGGTGGTTCCCTCAGAGAGGGCAGCGGGGCAGAGAGGCGGGTGCAGTTTCCACTGCCAGGGTCCCCCAGAGGCAGCGGGCCTGGCATGTGTCCCTCCTGGCGGATGTTTCCACGAGGAGCCTCTGGTTTTGTCCCAGATGGATGGGCATGGCCTTGTTCTGTCAGCCTAGAGGGACACCCCGGCGGCCGGGGCTTGCCCCCAACATTCCGTGGAGCGGGACAGCGCACTCGAAGCCCCTCTCTCACCGTGCGCACACGGGCAGTGGTGATGAGGCATCCTGCAGCAGCCCTAGAACTCGGGGACGGCCCGCCGTTCCTCCCCGTATCTCGGATTCGGAGGACAAGGTGGCAGAAGGCACACGGTGTGGCCACGGTCATAGGAGGGCTGCTCCTCCTTCACCAGGGCAGAGCTCAGACCTCACAGGAGCTGAGATGGCGGCTGGTCCTGTAGGAACCTCTGTCACCAGAGATCACGCCTCGGCAAGGGCCGGGCTGCCAGGAGACCCAAACGGCGGGTGGAATTCTCTTCAGACGCGTGGGAAGCCTGTGGGCACAGGCGGGCTGTGCACGTCAGCTTCCCTTGGGGCCTCGGCTGCGCAGAAAGCCACACCACTGACCGCACGGCCGAACAGACAGACAGACCCGCTCGCTCTTCTCCGTGTGCTCCCTGGAGAGCCGACAGCAGCCGGAGCAGTGATGGTACCAGGCACCGCACAAGTTTGGAAATGCGCACCGACAAGGGCCGTTCTTCTCCATCGTTCCTGCCGCTAACGCCGTCCACCTGCAAGCTTTAGCCTCTCCAGACGACCCTGGCGGACCTGTAGGGCCTCATCCCGGAGGCCCCCGCCCACCAGCCCCATCCCCTAAAACACCCGACAGACCTCATGGGCGCTCTGGGCTGGGCCACAATGCGGGGAGCTCAGGGCCCTGCTGGTCCTACTCCGCAGACCTGGCTGTCACCTGGGAATGGTGCGTGCGCAGCGAGAGCTGAGTAAATTAATAGTCGCTACTCACAGGCCAGGCCGTGCTGAAGGCGAGCACATGATCGTACTTAGTCCTCCAGAACCACGGGCTTGCTTCCATGGAGGAGGAACCCGGGGCTCAGAGAGGCTGGGGGTTTGCCCGAGGTCACACAGCCAGTAGGTGCTGAAGCCAGCACCGGAATTAGGCATTGTCGCTCAGGTGCCCCGAACAGGCGAGTGACTACCCGGAAGCCAGGGAGAAGGGTCAAAGGCAAAGCTGTTGGCACAGGTCTCCTGAGCCCTGGGTTCTAGGTGGAGTCTCTGCTGGGACAGCAGAGCTGTGCATGTCTCCCTGGCGTCCCGGCCCTCCCGGCCCTTGGAAAGCCCGGCACAGCACGCTGGCTGGGAAGGCCAGGGAGCACAGCTGCAGGCGGCCACCCACCGTGGGGTGGGGGGGCTCACAGGCCTCCAGTGCACAGCGACCTCAAACCCAAGAACCCACTTCCAGCCCAGCCCTCTGGTCAGGAGCCTGTCATTACCTCCAGACACTCCCTGTCTCAACGGCTCCTGTGTTCATTATGCAGAAACAAGACAGCAGTCCGTCCGGCATCAAGACGGCCCAAGCAGGTGATTCCTGCTTTACCTGTACGTAAGGACATGATGGAAGAGGCCACGGGCCTCCTCGGTGCGGGAATGCTCCAGCTCTCCCCTCTGGGCCACACCAGGGCAACTGCCACACTTTAGGGGGCCGCTCTTCAACCAGGGTGTCCGGTGTGGGAGGGAGGGGTGCACTGCCATTGGAAGCAGGCTGCAGACCGTTTCTGCTCGGAAGCTTCCTTCTGCTTTTAGAATTTTGTTCTTTAAAGACCTACAAAGAGCGCCAGCCCTGAGTAACACTGTGGAGTGCTCGGCCTGCAGTAGCAGCCCCATGGGGCCCTGCGGGACGCCCAGTGGCCCCAAGTCACCTGTCAGACCAGCAGGCCTGCAGAGATGACCTGCTGCCTCTTGAGATCCAAAATTCTGCACTTTCTTCAGAAATACCGTGGAACTTGCCGAACCCCTGAGCGTTTGTTTTAGCTTAGAGGACTGTTTTGATTTTTTGTGCTGAATCTGCTGATGAATGACCAAAGACCTTCTCTGCAGCGGGCACCACATGGGCGTCCTCTGGTAACGAGACCAGCACCTCCATTTTTCAAGTGGAAACGCTTGGGCTCCGAGACCTGGCGTGAGGGAGGAACAGGAATCGGGGGCTGGGCTGTCCTCCCGTCTCCCCGCATGGCTGTGGGGCGGTCACCTTGCTGGTGTGACCCCACCTGGTGTGATATTGGCTTCTCAGTGACCAAATCTCAGCCCTCCCGAACCTTCCTCGCCAAGGGCACTCCTTCCGGAAGGGCGCATCTGAGCCCCTGGGCCGACCCTGGGTCGTGTTTGTGCTTCGGGTAGAGCTGGTGAATCTTGCAGCTGGACAGGTGAAACCATAGCATTTATCGAAGAAACGCCATTGGTATGATTTCTCCAAAATCAAGTAACATCCCATGAGCGTCCAGGGTGGAGATGTGGTCCTGGTACCACCTTCCTGTTGGAGTGGCCCACTATGTCTGGGTTGGTTGGTTTGTGTGTGTGTGTTTGTTTTTAAGATTCTGAGGAATCCTGGCTTGGTTTTTTAAACGAACTCATTGTGTGAACACCAGGCATGAGCTGGCAAACCCTGAAGGCGGTGGGGGGCCCAGGGGAAGTGCAGCTTACCTTCCTCCCTCTTCCGTTCCGGGGCCAGCACAGCGGCCCTTGGTGTGAAGGTCACCCGTCTCTTTGGGGTGCCCACAGCCCTCTCCGTAAGACCCACTGTTCTGGCGGGCGGAGGGGTCCCTCCACGTACCTGTGCTGGGTGGCACGCACCACGTGGCTCCGGGCGCCCAAGTCGTGCGTCTCAGGGGAGCTGCGCTGGGTGGGCGGGGGGCTGTCTTCACTGTGGTGGCCATCTTCGCTGTGGTGGCCATGGCCACAGGAAGGTCTTGAATGGCATGAAGCCCACGTGAGGGATAAGGAACAAGTGTAGGGGTTCTGGGGGCTTGAGCCAGGCCCTGGGGCACATTGAGCTCACGGGGGCAGCAGGGTGCGACCCCCCCACCGGGTGCCACTACGGGGAAGGGAGGAGCACCCCAGAGCCGGGCAGCTGTCCAGCACCGTGCCCCGTGAGTGCCTTTTTAATTCCTCTCTCAGCTCAGATTCTCTTACAGAGTTTTTCTTGATATCATTTTAGTTTGGTGGCTCAGGTTACCGTGGTCGTTTCGGGGGCAAAAGGCTGGGATTCATCCGACAAGATGCAGGTATTTTGCTAGTGAGAAGTTGGGGGTCCCAGCCGGCTCCCCGGTGACAGCCAGGAGCTAGTGTGCGGCCCCCCCAGGGTCCCCTGCTTCTGAGAGCCGTCCCCAGCCGCGTGTTCAGACCCCGCCCTACCTGGGGTCCCCTGGGACCCCGTGGGGACCTGACAGCAGCTCCGTTCAGCCGTCATACTGAGGTTTTCCTTTTAATTTGGAGACGGTCTTTTCAAGTCTGAGCAGAGAAGCAAACCTCTTCCATTAAACCACAAACTTTCCTTTTTACGTGTGATTTTTTAAAAATAATTTTTATTAACATATAATGTATTATTAGCCCCAGGGGCACAGGTCTGTGAATCATCAGGTTTACACACTTCACAGCACACACCCTCCCCAGTGTCCATCCCCCAGCCGTCCTCGGTCCCCTCTCGTGTGTGCTCTCATCGGTTTGGGTGCTGTTTGGTAGAACAAGGGAAGAACCAAAAAAGGTGTTTGTTTTTTCCTGAAGACCAGAGCATAGTACCAAGTTCAGAGCCTGGTGTAAAACCCTGTCTTTCCCACTGTGACCGAAATTCTAAAAGGAAGGAAAGACGGGCTAGCTCAGCCCACATGTCACGTCATTCCCAGATAACTCATTACCACAGCGGGCCCAGTGTCCTCTTGTCTGTGGGTATGTGTGTGTGTCTGCACTCTGTGTCTGTGTACATGTGTGTCTGCGTGTATCTGTGTGTGGTAGAGATCCGTGTAGGTGTGGGAGACCCCCGTCTGCCCATGGGCTCTCGGGTCGGCAGGGCTGGGGGGGAGACCGCGGGCCATGAGGGCACCCCTAACCCAGCGTCGCTGTCTCCTAGGAGCTGTGTCGGCAGCGTATGGCCGTGCGCTCGTCCGAGCGCCCAGAGGCCCCGCATGCGTCCCGTGTCAACAGCGTCTCCTCGCAGTTCAGCGACGGGCCAGTGCCCAGCCCGTCCGCACGGAGCAGCACGTCGTCCTGGTCTGAGGAGCCCGTGCAGTCCAACATGGACATCTCCACCGGCCACATGGTCCTGGTAAGGCTCGCGGTCCTCGCCGTCTAGAATCGCCGTTCAGACCATGTGGTCTGGGACAGGGGGAGAAGGTGCGGGGCGGGGATGGGGAGCTCACGGCGCCCCTCCTGCCACATACCCGTCCCCTGGTTCCTGCCACACACCTAGCCTGCATCAGAAGTGTCAGCAGCAGTGTGCTGGCCACCACGGCTGAGCCGGTCAGGCAGCCGGCAGGCCGGTTGAAAGCCCAGGTGTCAGGGCACCCCCCGACTCCATCCCCTGCTTTAAGTGCAGTGAGTGTGGACACACGGACACAGGCCAGATCACGCGTGGGATTTGGCCCTGGGCGCTGTTCTCAGTGGAGGAATGCGCATCCGTGAGTGCCTACTGTATGCACTGCTGTCACTGAGCCTCCGACCAAGAGACGATCGTGGAGTCCTCCCCTCCTTGCAGCTCGCCAGGCGGGGTTTGGGGAGACAACTGTCCCTCACTTGCCGCTGCTACTTAACAGTGGCCGGGCACAGTGGGGGGCATAGAGCCCTTGTGTGGGGGCCTTGCTGTCCATATTCCTCCTGCCCGTCTGGCTCCCTGTCCTGTCCCTCCCCAAACCCTCAGAGGGCCACGCATGGAGAGGCAGGCGCTGCCCCGCGAAGGGGTTTGATGTCTGACCATCACCTAGAGAGACGTTCACAATTCTGCCGGCTTTACCGACTGTCTCCTGAAGGCAGAGCACCGCGCTCCCAGGCCCTCAGGCCACTCGCGCCTGCTGTCTCGCACCTGCAGAGCTGCCGCAGCAGGCCATTGGCCATGACACTCCTCCCAGAGACCCCGAGCATTCAGGGACAGCTGGCACAGCCGTCTCACGGCCCGTGATGTGGTGGCAACACTCCCGGACCAGGCAGACCGTCTTCACGGTGCAGTCTGCGTCCCAAGCATCCGGACGGGCCCCGAACATCATGTTTGTGGTCTTTAAACATGTATTTTTTGTGGCAAGTTTCCTTATATGTCTCTGTACCAACAACATACACTGGCGCCATTGGACCACAGCCGGCCGGCGGCCCAGTCCAGTTAGAACGCAGCCACCACAAACTGGGGGCTTCACAGCAGACTCGGGCTTCCCCTGGCCCTGGAAGTCGAGGAGCCGCAGCGTGTCTGTCTGCTGAGGCCCCTTCCCTGTTCCGAGCTCTCACCGTCTCGCCACGTCCGCCGGCCCGTCCCACGTTCCCACACCACCCCACACCACCGCCGCCAGTGGCCTCCTTCTCGCCCTGCCCCCGCCTCTGCTCTCGCAGCCTGAGCCTGCGGGGGGCCACGGTCTGCGCACGGTCGGCCTGCGTGGCAGGGGCAGGGCGGCTCCAAGCATGTCCTGACTCTGTCCTCGACCCCACGTGACAAGCGGGCTCGGGAGCTCTGTCTACCTGGTGCTCACCTGTGTCCCAGCCACTTTGCCGATGCAGAGCCCTGAGGCCCGGAGCCACGCAGCATAACCAACCCGTCAGCGTTTTTACAAAGGTTCTCGCCCGCTAAGTGGCTCCTCTCTTGGGCCCTGACACGAGTCCATTCTCCTGGGGCAGGCCACGGAGCCCACTGTGGTTCCAGCGGAGTCACGATCAGCAGGAAGCGGCCCCACATTACCAGCCCACGAGGGGCCGCTCCCTCCCTGTGGAAACCCACGTGTGTCACCACCTCAGAACGTGCCGGAATGCCTGACCCTCGAACTCATTGAGGCGACAGGGAAGATGACTGCCGGGTGATCAGTCGGCCCGACCCTCCACGAGGAAACGTTCGTGTTTGTCCGACAGCTACATTGCATCTCCCGGAGCTACACTCCACAGACTCGGAGACCATCAGGTGAATTCCGCCGGGGCCGGCCGATCCCCGGAACCAGCTGCTCCACGGGTGTCGCGCACATGTGACCTTTTAACTCACAGCGTGATGGAATCCATGGCAAGGCCGTTCACATCTGGACGACAGGGTGGGAGCAGGCAGCACCCCACGGAGTCGGAAGGGAGTTGGCCGAGTTTCCTGGGAAACATACTCGTCGCTAAACCCCGGGGCCGGTGTGCAAGACGGGAACGCTGTCTCTGGCAGAGGATGAGAGCGTGTTTGAAGCAAACAGTGGCCTGGGAAGTTAAAGGGCCAGACGGGGACCTCTCAGGCCAGAGCCCTGTCAGGAGCCGCCGACCCAGGGGTGAGGCTGACACTGAGAGGAGCGGACCTGGGGACGGTGCTCACGGGGAAGCGGGTTGACCTAGGGCCAGGCTCCCTTGGGGAAGGGGCCCTCACACCCCAGCCTCCCGGGTCTGGTCACTTTCTGCTGTAGAATCCTGGCTGCCTGGGCAAGGTGCAGTGATCTCCTGCCTGGAAGCCGCAGGAATAGAATTCTAGGGTTTAACACTCCATCCAGCGAGCGAAAGGACCCTCAGAGAGGAGACTGCTGGCCGGGGGCTCTGCATGGAAGGAGGGAGGTCAAGGGCTGACGGGTCGGGAGAGGGGTCACAGCCACTAGTCCGTGATGACAGCACTGAGGGCACTACCTGCTCATCCCTGGGCAGCTGTCATGGGGTAGAAGCTGAGCCCCATGTGCCCGAGGGGAGGGACTAACACCCCTCGTCAAGGGGTCCGGGGTGGGTGGGTGACCCGCTGAGAAGTGAGTCAGGGGAGCATGTGTTGACCGAGGCCTGGAGACACCACGGGGTCGAGATGGGAGAGGAGGGTCTGGGGCAGGGAATGGCGAAGGAATTCTCTGGCCCCTCTCGGGAGCTGGTTTTCCTGTGCAGGCCCCAGGCCTTGGAGCCGCCCTGCTGGGGCACCAGAGGTCGCTCAAGAATGGGGTCGGGAGGCCAGGTTCATGGACCCTACCCTTCAGCGAGTGGAATAGGGGGCAGTGGATCTGGGTTGGACGTGGTCCTGGGGCCATGGGGAGCGCAGGGCCCAGTGGAGGGGGACGCCGTGCGTTTGCAGGAGGCAGGGACAGCTGGGAACGGGGCCGTGAGGCAGGGAGGCCCCTGGCAGGTTTCTGAAGAGCGTCCACAAGGGACATTGGCAGCACAGAGTCGGGCTGAGAGCTCCGGAAAACATGGCCCGTGAAGCCGACCTTACGAAGCCTTTACAAACGTCCCATCTTGAGTACGTGAGGGGGAATGCTGTGGGAAAGGTCAAAATCCCCTTTGAATGTCCTTTTTAAAGAGGTCTGTCCCATCGCACGTCTGTCCTCAGAAGTGGAGCCCGGCTGTTTTGTAGATGCAGAGAGCCGGTCACCGCCCTGAGAGTCATCAAGGGCCAGGAGCCTGCCTCGGGGCCGGCGCGCCAGCGCGGCACACGGAGGAGCCGTGAGCAGCCACGAGGGTGCGTCCACCGTGTCCGCCCCGTCTGCAGTACTGTCCCTCGCTTCTCCCCTAACGAGAAGCGCGGGTGCTGGGGGACGGCTGGCTTCGTGCTGTCTGTGTTGTGGAGTAAGGAAGAGAGAAGCTGGTTGAGGAAACCGCGCTGACGCCCGTCAAAGGCAAGGACTGTGAGGCTTGCACCCCCTTTACTCTCGGAGACGACGAGGCCGCTTGCGTAACGGCCGCTGCCGGAAGCCATGCGGGCAGGTGATGCGAGCCCGTGTCACAGATGAAGAACACAGGACCGAGTTCTGCGACGTGAAAGTGAATCACCCAACACCGGGAAGGACGAAAGGCCTCTCGTCATCGAGAACGGAGGGAACGAGCTGCAGCAGGAGGTTTGGCGACCGAGGACTGCAGAAGGCCTATGCGGGGCGCAGAACGTCGTGTCCACCGTGGGGTGGCCCAGGGGCTGGCAGAGCTCCTCCACACCCACCTTGCCACCAGCAACCCCGTCCTGCGTGCCCCACATTTGTCCCGGAGCCTTAATGGCCAACGTTTGCACCTTGAGTGGTAGCTCCTCTGGCCATTCCTGTCTGACGGGCCTCCGCGGCTTAACGCTGTTTCATGTTGTGGATGGCGCAAGTCACTGCTCGCCTAGGAAGGCCGGCTGGAGATGCTCGGGCGCTGGACTGGGTGGTGGAGTGGGGCCCATGAGGAGGCTGGCCTGGCCTTGCGCACCTTCATCCTTAAAACCAGAACGTTACAGTCTTTCTAAAAGGACGTGGTTCTGGGCTGCCCATTCCCTGGCCCTGCTCTCTGAGGCCAGAGCGAGTGCCCACGGCACCCTGGCAGCCGTCCTCATGGTGAGGGACAGCCCCTTCCCCAAAGCCAGCTGTAGACCTTTTGTGACAAATAAGTAACAGCCACTCAGCACCGAACACCGTTCTGCACATGTCACGGCGTCTGAGAGACGGCTCCACGGGGCACTCAGGGCCCGACTCTTCTCGTCTTTGCGGACCCATGATCTCCTGTTATCCCACGTACAATAACTTATTTATTTTGTACTGCTAAGGTGATTTAGGCAGTTTTCAAATTTTGCACTTCAAACAAACAGCACGGTGAGAAGCACTGTGGGCTACGTTTCTAGAAGACCGGAGGTCATGGAAGAGACCTCTCGTTTATCCTGAGACGCATCAGCCAACTTCCTGCCAAAACGCGTGACTCACGGACACTCCCCCCAGCTATGTAGAAAAGGGTGCCTGTGTCCCCAGATCCTGCCGCCCTGGGTGCTGGCCACCCTCCGTTTTTGCTGCTGGGATGTGGAAAATGCCGTTATTATAAGGCAGTTTTAATTTGCATTTCTCTCATCGTGCATGAGATTGAGGAACGTTTCCTGCATTTGGGGAACTACTTATTGTTCCTTGCAAGAATGACCTCAGAGGTGTCCCTCAAGGCCTGTGGGCTGCCGGCTTCCGAAGCCCACTGAGGACGAGGTCTGCACATTTACATAGCGTGAGCCGTGGCCGCCCACGGGAGTGTACCACCCTCGACACTATAGGGAAACCAAGTTACTCTTGTCTCTTCTCTGTGTGGCCGATGTGACCCCCCGTGAGAGAGACTCTGCTGGCAACTGACCTGGACGGAGTTTCAGTAAGAGCAACAACGAAGAACCCTCTGCAAGGCCACCCTGGGACCGAGGTTGGCACCAGCAAGTCAGAAGGCAGGCAAGCTCCGCGCCTTAGGACGCGTCTCCTGTGTGCGGGAACGGGCCCCAGTGTTGTGAGCCAGGCAAGGTGCACTGCTTCAGTTTCCAAATATAACTTGTCCGGTGACATCAGTGAGAAGAGTGGCTGGCTGCTGAGTGGCTGGCTGCTGTGGGGTCTTTGGGCCTCGGAGGACCCGTTCTAGGGGCTGAAAGGGCAGAGATGTACTTCCTCACTTCCTGGAGGCTGGAGATCTAGGATCCAGGTGTGGGCAGGGCCGGTTCTGCCGAGAGCCGCTGTCCCGGTGTGTGGACGGCCGTCTTCTCCCCGTGTCCACCCACGCTCGTCCCTCTCTGTGTGTCCGTGTCCTGATCTCCCCCTCTTACCAGGACACCCGTCATATCAGGCCTGGGCCCATCCTAGTGACCTCACTTTACCTTCACTACTGCCTTGAGGCACCTTCTGCAAATACAGTTGCGCCCTAAGGCCTGGGGGACAGGGCCTCTATGCTAGAAGTCAGGTGACAGAACGAGCCCATGACAAGTGCTGGTGCTTGAACTACCCCATGTCTTCTGCAGCTTGAAGTAGGTGACAGGCCCCAGTCTTTCCTGTCACTGTCGTGTCCCCCATGCTCTGCAGGGGCTCAGCCATCAAGAACGCGCTCGTGCCAGGCTCTGCCTCCCGAGAGCTATGCCAGGACCCGAAGGAGAGGCCTCCAGACCACTCACGGCTCCTCCTCCTTCTAGGCACGGCTCCGGTTTCCCTTTCCGAGCCGAGCTCCGGCCCGCCGCTGCCCCTCCGGGAGAGGCCAGCTCTGCCGGCCGCCCGAGGCTCCTTATGCAGCTGGGAAGTTGGCGACTCTCGTTAGCTTGGTTTTAACACAAGGCAAAGAGCGTCGTTGCTGTTGTTCAGTCTTTATGGGGGGGGCACGGGTTTACTGTGTTTTTGATGGGGAGGTGTGATTTGCTGTGCTATTTTTAAAAATCTGCTTTACTGTTCAGAATGCTAGGATGATACTAGAACGTGTCCCCTGCCTGTTAGACCTTCTCGTAGTGAGTAAACTGGGGAAAGCAGATTGAGTCAAGTCGGGTGCCCAGTTATATTTGTCGAACTAAATTAAATATCAAACACTAAGCTTGGCAGTTAGTAGGTCTACAAGTTAACATTTATGAGGGGAAGAAATCGAAACCGATGCCCCAAACCGGGCCTCGAGCGCGTTCCTTCACGTCCACGTGAACGGGAAGCACTTCCTGTGGGCCCAGTGGCCTCAAACCCACCTGACAGGATGAGCCAAGAAGGCTGCACGTCCCTCTGGCCTATTCAGTGCCCCCAGACCTCCGAGGTCTGCAGGCAGTGCAAGGAGGAGGGGACGGCAGAGCATCAGTCCACGCCCGGGGGAGCGACGGGACTGTGCATGTCCAAGTTACTGTGGAAAATTAATGCTCTCTAAAAAGGAGTTTGGGGCACGGCACCAAGCCTGCGTTTCCACAAATAACCCGCGCGCAGACAAGCATTTGTTGAGTTCGCTCATCTCGTGTCCTTAGCGTTAGTGCGGCCCGTGGACATCACAGGGGTCGGACGGAGATTGTCTGAGCCCGCGTGAAGCAGATGCTCGGTGTTTACAGTCTCTCTGCAGTGAAGAGCGGCAAACGTCTAGGAAGCACTGAATACGGCCAGATCGTGCTCTGTTGCTGGAAGACGTCCGTGGTGGAAGTGTGGGGTGGCGGGAGACTGAGGAGGGGAGTCGGCCCTGAGGGGTACAGTGTTAGCCAGGGAGGAGCAGCTGTTTGGGGTAGGCGGCGGACAGAGCGGGCAGCGGCACAGCTCCTCGGAGCCCCGAGTCCGGCCCCAGGGCTGGAGTCTGTGGCCGACGAAACAGGGAGTCCGTGCGTAAACCTGGACCGCATCCCAGCCGGACGGAGCCCCCGCATGCGGGCCTGGCCTTGGTCCTGACATGACTGCTGTGGTTTCCTGAAAACAGGAGAAGTGACATTCACTGGTTCACTCAGCTTGTGTTCATTGGCTAGGAGGTGAGAGCGTCCGTGATAAACGGGCCCGGAATGTTCTTTATCAGTCCTCACGCTTGCCTCACAGATCGGCCAACGGGCAAAGTCTCGTTGATGTTCCTTTGTTCCTTCAAAAGTCCTGCTGTCTTTGATACCGTAGCTGTTGAGAAGATTGTTTGTGACCGGCCCCGTGGCTGCCTTTATGGGTCTCCCCACGTTCTTCCTGAACCCTATACCTGTGTCGTCCCAGATTCTTCCTGCGCCCGGTCTAGGTGCAGACCTACTTTCTTTTTCCTTTGGCCCCAGCTTTACTGTACTCCTCCCTCGGAGAATCCCTGTTGTGCGTGGGTCCCCAGGGATGACAGTCATTCACAACTGACGTGTGACGGTCTGTGCTCTCTGCTCTTGGGGAAGCATCCATCGTGGTGCCCCCGTGGCCCTCACGTCTCTTCCACATGTCTTCACCGGTCTCTTGTCGTCCTCCACCCACGTTCCAGGGCACTCCCTCAGGTCTGCTGTCTAGTTTGCCTTGTTCCTCTTCCGCAGTGTCTAATCGATGTGTGACCACCGTCACACGGATAACTTCTTCATTTGTGGCTGATGTCTTTATTCATTCTTGAATCTGCCTGCCATACTGTTCTCCCGCCTTCAGTCCCCACTGCAGTATCTTCAGTCATTGTAAATCCAGGATTGATTGTTTCTGTCTAATGCTTCTGTCATCCAGGTTCTTCTGAAGCTGATCCTGCTCTTGATGTGTTTGCTGAGTTGTTTAGGGGGTGAGTTTGCTGTCTGCTGCATTCCGTCACGTCCGTCTTTCAGAACTTTGTGGGGCCACGTGGAGGGTGTTTAACTTGAGAGAGGTCCCGGGTCACTTTGCCACCCAGTCTAGGCTCCCATTAAACCAGGACCATCTTAGGGCACCTGGGTGGCTCATTGGGTTAAAGCCTCTGCCTTCGGCTCAGGTCATGATCTCAGAGTCCTGGGATCGAGCCCCGCATCGGGCTCTCTGCTCAGCAGGGAGCCTGCTTCCTCCTCTCTCTCTGCCTGCCTCTCTGCTTACCTGTGATCTCTGTCTGTCAGATAAGTAAATAAAATCTTAAAAAAAAAAAAAAAATCAGGACCACCTTTGTATCAGTTCCTCCCCTGGAGATTTTGTCAATGTGAGCCTCCGTCTCGTTGAGGCCTGTGGTCCAAAGCCTTCCCATTCTGGATCCATGTGGAAAGAGACATGCTTTCTTGTGGCGTGAGCAAGCCCTTTCCCTGGGAATGAGTTCCTCCCAGGGTCCTGGGGCAGGGGGGCTCCCACATCCACCTCCTCACCTTCCATCTGGCAGGGTTTCCCCAAGACCCCTCGTGGACAGCAAGAGCAAGACACCCTGGGTCTGAGGGGCTGGGAACTACACGCCCCGCCCTCTCGCAAGGGCTTGAGTGCCTTTGGGTCACAAGCTAACCAGTCCATTCTCCATCTCATTCTGGATCTCCGAGGACTTCCCTTCATCTTATGGGGAGCTGACTGTGCCATTTATGCAGCACTTCTGTGTGCTCACAGGGAAGGCTCCTCAGGACACCTCCTTCCTCATGCCTCTGGGAACACGAGGCTTAAAGCAAGCTAAACGCGTAGGGACTCAGGGAAAGGGTGCAGCCCGTTTGATTTCACACCGCCTTGACAGTCGCGTCTGAGAGCCAACTTCATGTTCTGCATTATGAGGAAGACATGATGGCGGCAAGCTCTTGTCAAAGAAAGCCTGGCAGTGGCCTCATTCGGACTGGTCCCCACGCTTCCCCCACCGTCTGCAGGCAAAGGGGTTGCGTGCTTCAGGAAGTGTTCCCACACCCATGCGTCCAAACTAAGCTGTCCGCGGGCGTGCACTGCCCAGAGCCTTGAACCCTTGGTGCTGATGGCTGGCGGCCCTGGAGGTGTTCCAGATGGTACCTTGTTGCGGTGACGATAAAGACAGCTGTGGGCAGGGGTGGCTCCGGGCTCCATGGCTGCACTTGAGGAGCCAGGAGAGCGGGTGGTGTGAGGTCTGACAGCGCACTCTCACTTCACCCATCAAACCCAAGAACTCGTGGGCGTGGGATGCGGGCCGTCCACTGTCGGACTGGCAGCTGAGCTGGAAAAAGATTAAAAATATATTTGATAGTCTTGTCTCTAACTTCTCACCCTAGAAGTGAAGATAATTTCTGATAGATCAACTCACTTCCCTTTTCTACTTTGAGCTCCTTGTTTCAAAGGCATCGATGGAAGACTGAAGCCCGTCGGCTCCCAGCTGTGGCGGCCGACTGATGGCTGCTGTTCCGCGGTCCACACTGCGTGTCAGCTGTCCCGCTGCTGCCAGGACGCTGTGGGAAAGTCAGGGACACTCGGGCCTCTTCCAGGGGAAAACAAACGCGGGGTCTTCTGTGAGCTGCTGGCATCTGTGCCGTGGGCTGGTCCCCCTTCCCTTTATTGCCCGCAGCACGTAGCTTGTTGGTTCTAGGACAGCAAAGCTCCAAAAAACGCTTTGGACCCAAGGAGCGCTCTCAGAATTCTTGCACGCGTGTCTCGACAGTGCGCTGCAGCAGGAGCCAGCAGTGCGCATCCACGCCTGGAAGGGAATTTCCGTGTCTGTGTGGCGGGCTGACGTCACCTCACTGCCTCACTGCGACTTTCTGTTCTCCCTGAGCGCTCCCTCACGAGGTCACAGCGAGGACGTCGTCATCAGTGTGGGGTGCCCAGTGCTGCCCAGGGAGGACCTGCCACCTGGTCCTCCCCCTCGCTCCAGGGCTCTGTCCTCAGACTGCTGTTGCTGTGCTCGTGTCACACCACTGAGGCCGTGTGAATTTTGTAGCTGACCCTCCACTTGGGGACAGTAGGTGGACAGCCATTCAATGT
Source organism: Lutra lutra (assembly GCF_902655055.1). Classification (NCBI taxonomy): domain Eukaryota; kingdom Metazoa; phylum Chordata; class Mammalia; order Carnivora; family Mustelidae; genus Lutra; species Lutra lutra. Next base: position 107,556,907 of record NC_062288.1, on the reverse strand, counting down.
GTGAATCTGCTGGTCCACCGCATGGAGACACAAAACCTGCTTCTGAAGAGCTCTAGGAACCAGTGCCGCCTGAGTCACGGACGCCAGTGTAGACAGAGTGGATGGGTGATCCGATTCCTCCATCTCACCTCCTCTCGCTGAGAGGCAGCCATCGGGTAGGTGTAGCAGTGGCCACCAGGTGCCCGCACTGCCATGTAGATGTAGCAGTGGCCATCAGGTACCCCCAGGTCCAGAGGTGGCAGTGGGTGCTCCTGGTTTTGGAGACCCTATTTTTCTACGAGAATTTGTTAACGGAAGGACTTTTCAGGGTTTGGTTGTCCTAGGACTGCGTTTTCATGACATGTTTCCTCTTGTGTCCCCGTCTTGTGTTTCCTGTCAACTCTTTGGAACCCAGCGTTGGTTTCCTGCTGGATTTTGTACACGAATGGAGTCTCTAAATAACTTGCGTCTTTAGGTATTTTTTGTATGTGGAAGGGACATGGTTATAGCTGAAATCAAATTCTCATGTTCTCATTTAATAAAGAGCATATTAATTTATATCAACAGGGACTTGTGAAACTCTTTGCAAACACATTCCTTCACATTGCTGAAGTAATCTTAGAAATAAGTAGAAATGTGGCGTTGTCAGGCGGCTTTCTTCTCCAGTTAAAGTGTTCTGATTTTCTGTTCTACATCAGAGTCCTGGAAACGTGAACCTCGTTTGTAAAAGTTAACATCAGTGTCTGCGCAAAACCGTAGTCAAACTTGGATCTTACAGATGGAATGATTTACTTAGTGCGAAACACAGAGACTTGGCATGGGGGAGGAGAGAACGGGGGACCGTCGGGTCCCGTCGTCTCTGCGAAGTCCCTTCTGACTCCCAGCCGGTTGTCGGTAGAAGCCGGACGCCGTCGCAGGAGCGCTCTTGCTTAGGAAGGAGTTGTCTCAAGAGTTCGACATGCCGTGGGCAGACGTTTTAAACTCTTAAACAGCAGAAATCAGCAGAAATATCATAAAGCCGAACTAGTTTTTCTTTAGACTTGTGAGGACTGAGGGAGCTGCCAACGGCAGATGGGTGTTTAAAACCACAACGTCATCCGTGGAGGGGCTGCGGGGATGGGTGCTGGTTGTCGTTATTGTCTGCACACCAACATCACAAAAAGAGGAGAAGCACACAAAAGATATTTGGTAAAGGCAGGTGGTCTGGATGAATAATGTTCCTTTCATTAACATAGTTCCCTTATTAACTGTATAATTAATTGTGCATAGCCCAGG